>NC_046332.1:600000-894589 GCF_000738735.6 Corvus cornix cornix | reverse complement strand
GCCATGTGCATGATGATCTCCTTCCTAATTGCCCATCCCCGCTTTTCCCACAGAAGGGCTGTCCCGAGGTTGGAGATGGTTCCAGCTTTATGGAGCTTTGATCTTGATCTGGTTTTACTTTTTACAGAGCACAGAACCCGAGAGTGGCAACTGCTTTCCTCTTGTTCCTCCTGTGGCAGTGAACTGCTCTTCCCAAGGACGGCTGCAGGAATTCTCAGGCAGCAGAACGTATGGAATGCCAGGCACGCTACAGAATTCCAGTGGGAGCAGCAGGAACTTCTGTTCTTTACTGGCAGGGCTGTGCCATGAAGGGGAGCTCAGAGATATTGGTCAGCTCAGGGAATGAGCCTGGCTCATGGTAAGGAAATTCGCTGTGCAGTTACTTTGGGCCCTTTCTCCTCCTTCTCCTTCTCCTTCTCCTTCTCCTTCTCCTTCTCCTTCTCCTTCTCCTTCTCCTTCTCCTTCTCCTTCTCCTTCTCCTTCTCCTTCTCCTCCTTCTCCTTCTCCTTCTCCCTCTCTTCCCAACACCGGTTCCAGACCTTAGTATAATCCATGTTCCCACAGCCTGACCTTGCAGTTTTCCCAGCTTAGCAGCCCCAGCAACACTTGCAGCCTCTCTGTCTGGACTTTGTCTTGCTGAAATCTCCCTTTGTTGATCCTTTGCTGCCTCACCTTTTATCCAGCAATAACGTGCAGTGGGTGGAAGCTTCTCAGAATTCCCTCGCTGTTCCACTGGAAACATTCCCGAGTGGAAGCAGCTGCACTGCCCATCAGCACTTGCCTGCTTTTAGGGGTGGTTGAGGCATGAAGGATGCAACAAATGGAGTTGGCTCCAAGGGGATGAAATGCTCCCCTGAGGGCTGCTCCAGAGAGCTGGAGCTGAGGAATCCGGGTGGGAATCACTGCAGGAAAAAGGAAGGAAAAGAGAGCAGAGGAACAGGGATGCAATTCCAACCTCTCCAAGGACTGGCATGGGCACATTCACCATCACCATTTAATCTAGACACGATTCTTCTTTGCCTCTGGCTGCCAGGAGCAGGATGAGCAGTTTACATTGAGTTTTAAATAGTGAATAGTTTAATTAGCTGGAAGAGACTGGATCAATAGCTGCTTAAACAAACAACTGGCTCCCTGTTCCAAGCTTGGATGTAGTTTTGGAAAGGTTCCTGGCAATTTGGCAGGGATTAGTGATGCTGAGAATGTGCTTTTTTGTGGGTTTGGGGCTTTTACTCGTGTTCACGTGGCTGCTTTTTCTTGTTGCGTGGAAAACAGGAGGGAAAGAGCAACCACGGGAGGAATTCCACTCTTGCTGCTTCAAGGGATGGATCAGGAAGGGAACAGGCTGCAGGGAATTTGGAGTGCAAACTGAGATCTCTCCGATATTTTCGGCTCAGTCAGTCCATCGGTGCTTGGTGGCTGTTTAGGCCACGTGCAAGGTGAACGATGGTGCACATCGCAGAGCTGCTGGTGGCTCCTTCCCCTGCCCGGCTGTCAGTCACCCTGCAGGGTGCTGGAGCAGCGTGCCAGAGGCCACGGATCCTATGGATCCCATGGGTCCCAGGGGCATGAGCAGGAGCCTGAGCCTGCTGGCCACTCCTTGCTCTCTCTTATCCTGACTTTTCAGCTCTGCAGCGAACCAGCTCGAGCTTTTCAACCCTTAGAAACCCAGGGAACTTTCATGTCTGCTCTCAGATCTGGGAATTTAAATCCAGCCCTTATCAAAGCACCCCGTGACCAGGCAGGCCCTGAATCCAGCAGGGATCTGATAAAGAGGGACCTGACATCCTAAAGAAACCCTTTGAAATCCTGCTGGGATTGATTTGTATCCATAATGGAGCCCAGAGCTCTCTGCCAGGGAGAGATGAAGCTGCTCCTTTGCTTTATCATCCTCAGGCCCTTCCCAGCTTCGAGGGAAATTCACTCCCTCTTCAAGCCCCAAAATCATGGAAAAGTTCCTTTGTATCCTTCTCTCCATAGCCCCTACGTGGATTAATCAACTTTTTATTTGATATGGTGTCATTCTCCTTTTTTTTCCCATGGCTAAAACTGCACGGTGAGCAATCAGAGCAGAAATATGAAATGCAGGAGTCTTGGATTCCACAGTGGGATTAACTTCCCTTTTGTGCTCTCTTTCAGGACAGGAAAAACCACTGAACTCGCCCCCATCTTTGGGACCAAGAGCTTTGGTGTTGGAGTAGGCAAAGCCAGCTAGGGCCCCCCTTGTCTGCCCCATGGTGTGGGTCAGGGACAGGCTCCTCTTCTCCTCTGGGCTGGGTATGAACTGCTAGGGAATGCTCTTTCTGACAGGCCGGTCCTAGCCCCGGCTACTGGAAATGGGCAGAGGTGAAGAGGCAAGTGCCAGAGTTCCTTGGGGATGATGGAATTGTGGTGTTTGGCTGTGCCCAGAGGGGCAGTTGGGCTTTCTGTGTGTGTGAGGACCGGTTTGGGTGCTGGGGAGCCGGGGAGCCGAGCTCTCAGTGCATTCCCAGCTCTCCCAGGGGTGGGAGCTGGTGCAGGGCTGGGGGACAGCTCTGGTCGGCTCGGGGCAGGCCCTGGCCCCGGCACAGACACGCTGGGGTGGTTTGGGGCCGCTTGGGGAGCCGTGGGAGGCAAATGAGGGATGGTGCTGGGCGGAGCGATCGGCCTGCGCTCGTGTCAGCGCAGCCGTGCAGGGCACTGGGATCTGGGTAAAACACCGGCTCTCCTGGCGTTCAGGGAGGCAAGGTCTGTATTTATCCATACATATTTATCCATACATATTTATCCCTATATTTATCCATATGTTTATCCATGGATTATCCATCTATGTTTATCCATATACATTTATCCATATATTTATCCACGTATTTCCCCCTGTATTTATCCCTATATTTTCCCATGTATTTCCCCATGTATTTTATGAACACTCAAGTGCCATATCCATGTATTTTATGAGCACTTCCAGGGTTGGTGACTCCACCACTGCCCTGGGCAGCTGTTCCAGCGCTGGACAACCCTTCCCATGCTGGGCCAGGAGATGGATTCTGGAAATCCAGACTCCGAGGAGCAGGGGATTAAGGCAGCATTGGATTCCTTTATTCTCCCAGAAGGATAAAGGAGATTTATCCCCAGACGAACCAGAGGTGATCACACTGAGGTCATCAGTGGGATTTCTTCCTTACTCCCACAAATACCCACTGGGGTGACAGAGTTCCCTACAAGGGCGGTGTTGGAAGGAGCTGCTGGAATGTTTTGCTGTTCATTGGGATCCACAGGATGTTTGGTGTCTCTCAGAGCTGTTCCAGGCTCTCCACAGATCCAAACACTCCTCACATTTCTCCTCAGAGTAGAGAGGTTTCCCAGAGTGCTGGTTTTTAATTTCAGATGCTGGGATAACGACACGGCTTCAGGAGGCAGGAGACTCATTGTGCTGTGCCTCAGTCCAGGCAGGGACAACCCCCAGCTAATAAAAACCTCTTTAAAGCACAAAAAGTCCCATTAAACTGATATTATAAAGGCTGCAAATTGAAGCAGGCCTCAATCAGAAAGCAACAGAATTTAATTCCCCCCCCTTTGCCCATGTGCATGATGATCTCCTTCCTAATTGCCCATCCCGCTTTTCCCACAGAAGGGCTGTCCAGAGGTTGGAGATGGTTCCAGCTTTATGGAGCTTTGATCTTGATCTGGTTTTACTTTTTACAGAGCACAGAACCGAGAGTGGCAACTGCTTTCCTCTTGTTCCTCCTGTGGCAGTGAACTGCTCTTCCCAGGACGGCATGCAGGAATTCTCAGGCAGCAGAACGTATGGAATGCCAGGCACGCTACAGAATTCCAGTGGGAGCAGCAGGAACTTCTGTTCTTTACTGGCAGGGCTGTGCCATGAAGGGGAGCTCAGAGATATTGGTCAGCTCAGGGAATTGCTCTTCCCAAGGACGGCTGCAGGAATTCTCAGGCAGCAGAACGTATGGAATGCCAGGCACGCTACAGAATTCCAGGTGGGAGCAGCAGGAACTTCTGTTCTTTACTGGCAGGGCTGTGCCATGAAGGGGAGCTCAGAGATATTGGTCAGCTCAGGGAATGAGCCTGGCTCATGGTAAGGAAATTCGCTGTGCAGTTACTTTGGGCCCTTTCTCCTCCTTCTCCTTCTCCTTCTCCTTCTCCTTCTCCTTCTCCTTCTCCTTCTCCTTCTCCTTCTCCTTCTCCTTCTCCTTCTCCTTCTCCTTCTCCTTCTCCTTCTCCTTCTCCTTCTCCTCCTTCTCCTTCTCCTTCTCCTTCTCCTTCTCCTTCTCTTTCTCCTCCTCCTCCTTCTCCTTCTCCTTCTCCTTCCTTCTCCTTCTCCTTCTCCTTCTCCTTCTCCTTCTCCTTCTCCTTCTCCTTCTCCTTCTCCTTCTCCTTCTCCTTCTCCTTCTCCTTCCCCTCCTTCTCCTTCTCCTTCTCCTCCTTCTCCTTCTCCTTCTCCTTCTCCTTCTCCTTCTCCTTCTTCTCCTCCTTCTCCTTCTCCTTCTCCTTCTCCTTCTCCTTCTCCTTCTCCTTCTCCTTCTCCTTCTCTCCTTCTCCTTCTCCTTCTCCTTCTCCTTCTCCTTCTCCTCCTTCTCCTTCTCCTTCTCCTTCTCCTTCTCCTTCTCCTTCTCCTTCTCCTTCTCCTTCTCCTTCTCCTTCTCCTTCTCCTTCTCCTTCTCCTCCTTCTCCTTCTCCTTCTCCCTCTCTCTCTCTTCCCAACACCGGTTCCAGACCTTAGTATAATCCATGTTCCCACAGCCTGACCTTGCAGTTTTCCCAGCTTAGCAGCCCCAGCAACACTTGCAGCCTCTCTGTCTGGACTTTGTCTTGCTGAAATCTCCCTTTGTTGATCCTTTGCTGCCTCACCTTTTATCCAGCAATAACGTGCAGTGGGTGGAAGCTTCTCAGAATTCCCTCGCTGTTCCACTGGAAACATTCCCGAGTGGAAGCAGCTGCACTGCCCATCAGCACTTCCCTGCTTTTAGGGGTGGTTGAGGCATGAAGGATGCAACAAGTGGAGTTGGCTCCAAGGGGATGAAATGCTCCCCGTGAGGCTGCTCAGAGAGCTGGAGCTGAGGAATCCGGGTGGGAATCACTGCAGGAAAAAGGAAGGAAAAGAGAGCAGAGGAACAGGGATGCAATTCCAACCTCTCCAAGGACTGGCATGGGCACATTCACCATCACCATTTAATCTAGACACGATTTCTTCTTTGCCTCTGGCTGCCAGGAGCAGGATGAGCAGTTTAATGAGTTTAAATAGTGAATAGTTTAATTAGCTGGAAGAGACTGGATCAATAGCTGCTTAAACAAACAACTGGCTCCCTGTTTCCAAGCTTGGATGTAGTTTTGGAAGGTTCCTGGCAATTTGGCAGGGATTAGTGATGCTGAGAATGTGCTTTTTTGTGGGTTTGGGGCTTTTACTCGTGTTCACGTGGCTGCTTTTTCTTGTTGCGTGGAAAACAGGAGGGAAAGAGCAACCACGGGAGGAATTCCACTCTTGCTGCTTCAAGGGATGGATCAGGAAGGGAACAGGCTGCAGGGAATTTGGAGTGCAAACTGAGATCTCGCCGATATTTTCGGCTCCGTCAGTCCATCGGTGCTTGGTGGCTGTTTAGGCCACGTGCAAGGTGAAGGATGGTGCACATCGCAGAGCTGCTGGTGGCTCCTTCCCCTGCCCGGCTGTCAGTCACCCTGCAGGGTGCTGGAGCAGCATGCCAGAGGCCATGGATCCTATGGATCACATGGATCCCATGGATCCCAGGGGCGTGATCAGGAGCCTGAGCCTGCTGGCCACTCCTTGCTCTCTCTTATCCTGATTTTTCAGCTGTGCAGCAAATCCAGCTTGAGTTTTTCAACCCTTAGAAACCCAGGGAGCTTTCATGTCTGCTCTCAGATCTGGGATTTAAATCCAGCCCTTATCAAAGCACCCCGTGACCAGGCAGGCCCTGAATCCCAGCAGGGATCTGATAAAGAGGGACCTGACATCCTAAAGAAACCCTTTGAAATCCTGCTGGGATTGATTTGTATCCATAATGGAGCCCAGAGCTCTCTGCCAGGGAGAGATGAAGCTGCTCCTTTGCTTTATCATGCTCAGGCCCTTCCCAGCTTCGAGGGAAATTCACTCCCTCTTCAAGCCCCAAAATCATGGAAAAGTTCCTTTGTATCCTTCTCTCCACAGCCCCTACGTGGATTAATCAACTTTTTATTTGATATGGTGTCATTCTCCTTTTTTTTCCCATGGCTAAAACTGCACGGTGAGCAATCAGAGCAGAAATATGAAATGCAGGAGTCTTGGATTCCACAGTGGGATTAACTTCCCTTTTCTGCTCTCTTTCAGGACAGGAAAAACCACTGAACTCGCCCCATCTTTGGGACCAAGAGCTTTGGTGTTGGAGTAGGCAAAGCCAGCTAGGGCCCCCCTTGTCCTGCCCATGGTGTGGGTCAGGGACAGGCTCCTCTTCTCCTCTGGGCTGGGATGAACTGGCTAGGGAATGCTCTTTCTGACAGGCCGGTCCTAGCCCCGGCTACTGGAAATGGGCAGAGGTGAAGAGGCAAGTGCCAGAGTTCCTTGGGGATGATGGAATTGTGGTGTTTGGCTGTGCCCAGAGGGGCAGGTTGGGCATTTCTGTGTGTGTGAGGACCGGTTTGGGTGCTGGGGAGCCCGGGGAGCCGAGCTCTCAGTGCATTCCCAGCTCTCCCGGGGGTGGCAGCTGGTGCAGCGCTGGGTGACAGCCTCTGGTCGGGCTCGGGGCAGGCCCTGGCCCTGTCACAGACACGCTGGGGTGGTTTGGGGCCGCTTGGGGAGCCGTGGGAGGAAAATGAGGGATGGTGCTGGGCGAAGCGATCGGCCTGCGCTCGTGTCAGCGCAGCCGTGCAGGGCACTGGGATCTGGGTAAAACACCGGCTCTCCTGGCGTTCAGGGAGGCAAGGTCTGTATTTATCCATACATATTTATCCCTATATTTATCCATATGTTTATCCGTGGATTATCCATCTATGTTTATCCATATACATTTATCCATATATTTATCCACGTATTTCCCCCTGTATTTATCCCTATATTTCTGCATGTATTTCCCCATGTATTTTATGAACACTCAAGTGCCATATCCATGTATTTTATGAGCACTTCCAGGGTTGGTGACTCCACCACTGCCCTGGGCAGCTGTTCCAGCGCTGGACAACCCTTCCCATGCTGGGCCAGGAGATGGATTCTGGAAATCCAGACTCCGAGGAGCAGGGGATTAAGGCAGCATTGGATTCCTTTATTCTCCCAGAAGGATAAAGGAGATTTATCCCCAGACGAACCAGAGGTGATCACACTGAGGTCATCAGTGGGATTTCTTCCTTACTCCCACAGATACCCACTGGGGTGACAGAGTTCCCTACAAGGGCAGTGTTGGAAGGAGCTGCTGGAATGTTTTGCTGTTCATTGGGATCCACAGGATGTTTGGTGTCTCTCAGAGCTGTTCCAGGCTCTCCACAGACCCAAGCACTCCTCACACTTCTCCTCAGAGTAGAGAGGTTTCCCAGAGTGCTGGTTTTTAATTTCAGATGCTGGGATAACGACACGGCTTCAGGAGGCAGGAGACTCATTGTGCTGTGCCTCAGTCCAGGCAGGGACAACCCCCAGCTAATAAAAACCTCTTTAAAGCACAAAAAGTCCCATTAAACTGATATTATAAAGGCTGCAAATTGAAGCAGGCCTCAATCAGAAAGCAACAGAATTTAATTCCCCCCCCTTGCCCATGTGCATGATGATCTCCTTCCTAATTGCCCATCCACGCTTTTCCCACAGAAGGGCTGTCCCGAGGTTGGAGATGGTTCCAGCTTTATGGAGCTTTGATCTTGATCTGGTTTTACTTTTTACAGAGCACAGAACCCGAGAGTGGCAACTGCTTTCCTCTTGTTCCTCCTGTGGCAGTGAACTGCTCTTCCCAAGGACGGCTGCAGGAATTCTCAGGCAGCAGAACGTATGGAATGCCAGGCACGCTACAGAATTCCAGTGGGAGCAGCAGGAACTTCTGTTCTTTACTGGCAGGGCTGTGCCATGAAGGGGAGCTCAGAGATATTGGTCAGCTCAGGGCATGAGCCTGGCTCATGGTAAGGAAATTCGCTGTGCAGTTACTTTGGGCCCTTTCTCCTCCTTCTCCTTCTCCTTCTCCTTCTCCTTCTCCTTCGCCTTCTCCTTCTCCTTCTCCTTCTCCTTCTCCTCTCTCCTTCTCCTTCTCCTTCTCCTTCTCCTTCTCCTTCTCCTCCTTCTCCTTCTCCTTCTCCTTCTCCTTCTCCTTCTCCTTCTCCTTCTCCTTCTCCTTCTCTCCTCCTTCTCCTTCTCCTTCTCCTTCTCCTTCTCTTCTCCTTCTCCTTCTCCTTCTCCTTCTCCTTCTCCTTCTCCTTCTCCTTCTCCTTCTCCCTCCTTCTCCTTCTCCTTCTCCTCCTTCTCCTTCTCCTCCTTCTCCTTCTCCTCCTTCTCCTTCTCCTTCTCCTTCTCCTTCTCCTTCTCCTTCTTCTCCTTCTCCTTCTCCCTCTCTTCCCAACACCGGTTCCAGACCTTAGTATAATCCATGTTCCCACAGCCTGACCTTGCAGTTTTCCCAGCTTAGCAGCCCCAGCAACACTTGCAGCCTCTCTGTCTGGACTTTGTCTTGCTGAAATCTCCCTTTGTTGATCCTTTGCTGCCTCACCTTTTATCCAGCAATAACGTGCAGTGGGTGGAAGCTTCTCAGAATTCCCTCGCTGTTCCACTGGAAACATTCCCGAGTGGAAGCAGCTGCACTGCCCATCAGCACTTGCCTGCTTTTAGGGGTGGTTGAGGCATGAAGGATGCAACAAATGGAGTTGGCTCCAAGGGGATGAAATGCTCCCCGTGAGGCTGCTCAGAGAGCTGGAGCTGAGGAATCCGGGTGGGAATCACTGCAGGAAAAAGGAAGGAAAAGAGAGCAGAGGAACAGGGATGCAATTCCAACCTCTCCAAGGACTGGCATGGGCACATTCACCATCACCATTTAATCTAGACACGATTTCTTCTTTGCCTCTGGCTGCCAGGAGCAGGATGAGCAGTTTAATGAGTTTAAATAGTGAATAGTTTAATTAGCTGGAAGAGACTGGATCAATAGCTGCTTAAACAAACAACTGGCTCCCTGTTTCCAAGCTTGGATGTAGTTTTGGAAGGTTCCTGGCAATTTGGCAGGGATTAGTGATGCTGAGAATGTGCTTTTTTGTGGGTTTGGGGCTTTTACTCCTGTTCACGTGGCTGCTTTTTCTTGTTGCGTGGAAAACAGGAGGGAAAGAGCAACCACGGGAGGAATTCCACTCTTGCTGCTTCAAGGGATGGATCAGGAAGGGAACAGGCTGCAGGGAATTTGGAGTGCAAACTGAGATCTCTCCGATATTTTTGGCTCAGTCAGTCCATCGGTGCTTGGTGGCTGTTTAGGCCACGTGCAAGGTGAACGATGGTGCACATCGCAGAGCTGCTGGTGGCTCCTTCCCCTGCCCGGCTGTCAGTCACCCTGCAGGGTGCTGGAGCAGCGTGCCAGAGGCCACGGATCCTATGGATCCCATGGGTCCCAGGGGCATGAGCAGGAGCCTGAGCCTGCTGGCCACTCCTTGCTCTCTCTTATCCTGACTTTTCAGCTCTGCAGCGAATCCAGCTCGAGCTTTTCAACCCTTAGAAACCCAGGGAACTTTCATGTCTGCTCTCAGATCTGGGATTTAAATCCAGCCCTTATCAAAGCACCCCGTGACCAGGCAGGCCCTGAATCCCAGCAGGGATCTGATAAAGAGGGACCTGACATCCTAAAGAAACCCTTTGAAATCCTGCTGGGATTGATTTGTATCCATAATGGAGCCCAGAGCTCTCTGCCAGGGAGAGATGAAGCTGCTCCTTTGCTTTATCATCCTCAGGCCCTTCCCAGCTTCGAGGGAAATTCACTCCCTCTTCAAGCCCCAAAATCATGGAAAAGTTCCTTTGTATCCTTCTCTCCACAGCCCCTACGTGGATTAATCAACTTTTTATTTGATATGGTGTCATTCTCCTTTTTTTTCCCATGGCTAAAACTGCACGGTGAGCAATCAGAGCAGAAATATGAAATGCAGGAGTCTTGGATTCTACAGTGGGATTAACTTCCCTTTTGTGCTCTCTTTCAGGACAGGAAAAACCACTGAACTCGCCCCATCTTTGGGACCAAGAGCTTTGGTGTTGGAGTAGGCAAAGCCAGCTAGGGCCCCCCTTGTCCTGCCCATGGTGTGGGTCAGGGACAGGCTCCTCTTCTCCTCTGGGCTGGGATGAACTGGCTAGGGAATGCTCTTTCTGACAGGCCCTGGCTACTGGAAATGGGCAGAGGTGAAGAGGCAAGTGCCAGAGTTCCTTGGGGATGATGGAATTGTGGTGTTTGGCTGTGCCCAGAGGGGCAGGTTGGGCATTTCTGTGTGTGTGAGGAGCGGTTTGGGTGCTGGGGAGCCCGGGGAGCCGAGCTCTCAGTGCATTCCCAGCTCTCCCAGGGGTGGGAGCTGGTGCAGGGCTGGGTGACAGCCTCTGGTCGGGCTCGGGGCAGGCCCTGGCCCCGGCACAGACACGCTGGGGTGGTTTGGGGCCGCCTGGGGAGCCGTGGGAGGCAAATGAGGGATGGTGCTGGGCGGAGCGATCAGCCTGCGCTCGTGTCAGCGCAGCCGTGCAGGGCACTGGGATCTGGGTAAAACACCGGCTCTCCTGGTGTTCAGGGAGGCAAGGTCTGTATTTATCCATACATATTTATCCCTATATTTATCCATATGTTTATCCATGGATTATCCATCTATGTTTATCCATATACATTTATCCATATATTTATCCACGTCACGTGTGTAGGGAAGTCACGTGATTGCCACACTAAAGATGGTGCTTCTTACGAGGCTTTTTTGACCTTCTCAATATGGCGGTAGGGAAGGTCTCCCGGTCCGTCTATTCGGCTGCCTGAACGCGACGCCGACGCCGACGCCAGCCCAGCGCTTTCAGCACAATTTTCTGTGGCGTTTCCCGCTATGCGGACACCGACTGTGGGGTCAGCGGCGCCTGGGGCAGGCGGGAGCATTCAGGCAGCCAAATAGACGGAGCGGGGTCCTTCCGGCCGCCATCTTGAGAAGGTCGAATAGCCACTGACGCAATCGCCACATTGGTGCGGTCCCGGTGACTTCCGCCCTTCTTCGCCGGGAGCGGCAATGGCGGGGAGCCCGGGGAGCAGCGCTGCCGGGCCGGGGGCACCGGCGCGGGTGCTCCGGGCTTGGAGGTGAGTCGGGAACGTGGACAGCCCCGGACGGACGGTGGGGGCCACGGGGGATCGGTATTCCGGCCCAGGGATGGCTGCCCCGGCCCAGGGATGGCTGCCCCGGCCCAGGGATGGGTGTCCCGGCACAGGAATGGGTGTCCTGGCACAGGGATTGCTGTCCCGGCACAGCGGGAGCTGCAGGCACGGGGCACCGGAGCTGCCTCGGCCGTGTGGGGCCCAAGGCGTCGCTCCGGGGTGGATTCTGTAGGGGACAAAATGAACATTTTGGGGTAAAATCTGGGTTAATCTGCAGTGGGGTTTGTGCCCGCTGTGTTCACGGCCCCGCCGGCTCAGGGCGGGTTCAAGGCGCAGCTGCCCCGAGCCAGCGGGACCGGCCGGGGCTGCTCGCTCCCGGTGCTGCCGCCTTGTGGGGAGAGCCCGGCACTGCAGCCCGCACAGGCGCTGGACCACGGGATCGGCGTGGAACAGCAGCGCAGGGAGTGCTGAGGCAGCGCAGGGAATGCTGCGGTCCCAGGGAAGGCTGAGGCGTCCCCTGCCCGGGGCACTCGGCAGCAAATCCCTGATGTTGAGCAGAAAAAGGAAAGTTCTGGGTTAGTGGGAGGAGGTTTCTGGAGTGGAGCTGGGACAGGTGCTGATCCACGCATGGAATCACGGGGTGGTTTGGCTTGGAAGGGACCACACCAAGATCATTTCCACTCTGTTTGTTGTCTGGTTCCACAGCAAAGACCATCCAGAACTGCCACCTCACCCTCACGGACAGCAGGAATGTCTTCCATAGCTCTTGTTTCGGAATGGGAATGGCTGTTGGGAGCTCTGGCAGGACCAGGTAAGAACAGAAATGGGATCATTCTGGCTGCTGCTGGAGGTGGTTTTCTGCTTTCAGGCTGTTCTTCTCATTGATCCTTTCACAGCAGTGTTCCTGGGCACATTTGAGGGTAATTCTAGGAATTTCAAAACAGTTGAAAACTGGTGGGGCAAAAATGTGAACCTGATCCATTTCTAGTAATTCCAAGCTTCTCCCACAGCACTGTTCCAGGGGAAAGCTGATGAAAGGATAAAGATGCAGAGGAACAAGTGCTGTAAACCCCCCAGGCTCTCTGACAGAGCAAACCTTCCAGTAATGCCAGTACATTGCTCTGAGAGACTCTGGGATCACAAGGTTTTCCAGGAAAGCAAAACAAAGACAGAGATGAGGGAATAAGCATCCAGTTAAGAATGGTTTGGTGGGTGTAGGAATGATTCTTATATGTTTGATGCTTCCCTTTTTATTCCTGAATAATTTTAAAATGATTCCTTGAATAAATCATCTAAATTTGGGAATTTAAATTTGAGAGGGAACAGTGCAACATTAATACAGGCAGAGATCATGGAATGGTGGAATGGTTTGTGTTGAAAGCCCCATCTCTGAGCCTGTTCTGGGCAGGCTGCTGCCCATCGGCCACTCCTTGCAGGTGGACATGGAAGTGATGGAGGCGTTCAGGGAACGCTGATTGGTTTTCCCTGCCTCTGGCAGTCAGGTCATTAAAAAGACTAATTGACCTCTTCCTCCTCCTCCTCCTCTGTGGGGAGACATTTAAACAAGAGGTGCCAAAAAGAATTGGAGCTTCTGCACGATGAAATCTGCAAGTATCCAACTTAAGATCCCCCCTGGATCGTCACCGGTCCGACTCCCACGGACTGGTCACCTTGGCCAGGAGTGTCCAATCCTGCTGTCAATGCATTGGGCCGGGGTCTCATTTTCATTTCATGTAAAGACCCTCTGGGTGCCCCCCAGTCACTGGAAAGACCGGACTGGGCTCCCAGGACAGTAATTCCAGGTGTTCTCTTCATGGGAATAGCAGAGGAGCCTTCCCCTTGGCCAGAGGAGCGGCCAGTGCCTCCCTCAGTCCACAAATCCCCAGGACAGAACACAGAGAAAGCAACAGGAATATGGAAATCCCCCACAGTGGGAGATTCTGGTGCTCTGGATTAGATTTTGGATTTATAACGTTAAAGGGAGGGGTTTCAAAGACTGAAATATTATGTTTTATGACTTAAACATTTTCTTAAAAGACTTTTGAAACTGTACTACAAAAGCTGCAGAAGACTCCCACACCCTGAATGGGGCCCTGAGGCCTGACACTGCTCGCTGATGAAGATAAGATAAAGTAACAACTCAGGGCTGGGGATATTCATGGAGCTCAGGCTTAACACCTCCAAGATGAGGAGCACGGCCCCAGGGCTATCAGCTGCCCGGGCTCGCACCAAGGGGTGGAGGGAGGAGAGGCTTTGGGTACCTTGGAAAAGCCGGTGGTCACAGACGCAGTGACCGCCCATCCTCCACTGTGCAGAGCCCAGCTGCGGGGTCCTCACCGGGGGGAGGAAGCTCATCCACAGCAGAAGGGGTGACATGGCCCAGCACAGGGGCCCCCAGACCCTGCAGCAGAGCACCAGAGATGATGCCACAGACCCTCAGTGTTGCAAGGGACAGTGTCAAGCCGGCCCCTGCAAGAGAGGCACGTGGGCGTTCCCGCCTGGCCCAAAGTGTGCACTAACCCACGGAATTCTGCACCCTTCGGCTGTGGCAGCATGTGGCGGCGTGGCCACGGCGCCCACGGGGGACCCTCACCGCCGGCAGACCGGATGGAGGGGAGCAACGAGACGTCGTTGGCACCCTCAGATGGGTGATGGGCTTCCATCCAACCCCTCTCCCTGTTCCCCCACGCACCCTTCTGTTTTCTATTTCTTTCTCTCTCTTCCCTTCTCTTTGCCTCTCTACTATTAAATAAAATACATCCATTTTTTTGGCAACAACATCTAGCCTCGTTTGGTTTTAATCTCGTTTCTGGGGATATTTTGAACCTTCTAAGTTCTTTCTGGTTTAGGCACAGAGACTTAGCTTGCTTTGCTTTTCTGGGTTTAAACCGGATCGTAACAGGGCGGGTGTGGAGGGGTTTTTCTCCCTCTCCTGTTCATTAGTGTTACCACTGCTCTTGTTGCTCTCACTATGTGTTGTCATTAATCTCAAATGATTGTATTTGGTTTCCATTCTTAAACTGTTCTGAGCTGGAATTTTGTCTCTGGTCTCTTCCCCATCCCACGGGGGGTGAGGGAGCAGCTGCTGGTGCCCAGCTGGGGTCCAGCCATGGCCCCGGGCACTTCTGGGGGCTCCGAACCCGAGGGGCAGGAGCGGTTTTGGGCTCACAAAAAGAGACCCAGTGCTGCGTTTCGGGGGCTCAAAAGCAGGCGCAGAGCTTAAAAGCAGAGACTGAATCCTGCATTGTGGAGTCCTATTACCGCAGGCCGAGGCCCTAGGGTATATCACTGTGTCCCGCAGCCGTAGGGAGGAGGAGGAGGAGAGAAGATCCAGCAGTCAGGAATTGTGCAGCAAGATTGATTAATTATTTTACAAACGCTTTTATAGACTTCTTTCTTCACAGTCTAATTGGACAAAGGATCAGCCTCCCCTTGGGGGTGATTGGCTAAAATCCTAAAACATCCATTGTCAAAGTATTTTTCTACTGTACCATAAAGAAGACTTTTCAAGGTTGCAGGTGGCTTGGTTGTTTACATAATTCTGCTACCTCTTCTGTGAGAGAGAAAAGTCTCAGAAAATAGCAAGAAAATCCTTGCTAGCAGCATTTCTCTATCTACAGAGTCCTGAGCGCAGGCTCCTATGGCCAGAGTTGGGACTCAGAAACAGTGACTAAATCCTGTTTTCAGGGCTTGAGGAAGAGAGCGAGTCCTGTGTGTTTGGGCTCACAAAGAGAAACGGAAGTGCTGCGTTTTGCTGGCCCTGAATTAAAGCCCAAGTGCCGTGTTTTGATGCTCAAAGCGGGCTCTTGGGGCCAGGGCGAGTCTGTGTCTCTGGGCTCCGAGTCCTGCCTCAGGCACAGCCCGAAGCCGGGCTCGCCGGCCCCACGCAGAGCTCGGGAGCAGCGACTCAGCGCCGCGTCCGGGGCTGGCGGCAGAGCCCGGGGCCGCGTCGTGGGGCCCAAGGCGGGCTCCGGGAGGGGCTCAGGGCTGGAGCGGAGCCCGGCCCGGCGCGTCGGGCCCGGCTCGGGATCCCGGGGCTGCCCGGGCGCCGGCAGCCCCGGCTCCCCGCGGAGAGCCGGCCGGAGCAGGAGCGGCAGCGCCGGGCTCGGCCCCAGCGCCCGTCCCGGAGCGGCTCCTCCCGGTGCCGATCCCAGCCCCGATCCCGCCGGGGGAGAGGCGGCACCGCCCGGGACCCGCAGCGGCCGCCGGCAGGACCGGGACCTGCGGCGGCCCCGGTGCGGCCCCGGTGCGTGCGCGGGGCGGGTCCGGCCCGGGAGAGAGGGGCGGGGCCCCGAGCGATGGAGCCGCCCCCGTGCCGGGCAGGGCGGGCCCCGGGGCCGGGCGGGGCCGGGGCTCTGGGGCGGTCCCGGGCGGGGCCGAGCGGGGCCGAGGGCGCGGCTTCAGGGGCGGCCCCGGGCCCGGCTCAGGTGCGCGGGGCGGGGTCCGCACAGGTGCGCGGGGTCCCAGGGCGGCTGCGCAGGGCGGGGCCGAGGTGATTTAAGCCCCCGAAATCGCCCCCGCCGCCATTTGCTCCCTCAGAGCTCGGGGAGGCTGCGGCCGGGTCGGGCTCCCCCTCTTTCTTCCCCCTCTTTCTTCCCCCTGTTTCTCCTGCCCTTATCCTCCTCCTCCTTCTTCCCCCGCTTATCACCTCTTTCCTCCCCCCCCAGTTTCTTTCTCTCTCCCCCACACCCTCCCTGTCTCTCCCAGCCCCCCGCCTGCCCTCTCCCCAGCGCCCCCCACCCTCTCTCCCTGCTCCCCTGTGCATCCCCGACCCCCCCACCCCTCCTTTCTCCCCTTTCCGTACCCCGCTCCCCAACCCGACTCCCCTCTCTTCCCCCTCCTCTGACCATCATCCCTCACCCGGCCTTTCCCTTCCCCCCTCGTTCTCCCCAAGCCACCCCGACTCCTCTCCCTACCCCATCTCATCCCTCCCCTTTCCCTCTTTCCCCCGTAGCCGCGGGGCTCGGGGCGCCGGAGAATAAAGCCCAGAGGGCCGGAGCCCGGCGCCCCTGCCCTCGCTGGAGCCTCGCACGGGGGACCCGCTCGGCGGGTCCCCCGTGCAGTACAAAAACAGCGCCGGGGCTCCGGCTTTCCACACATCACACTGGGGATCCCCTCCTCAGGAGGGGTTCCCGACGGGGGTGGTGGGTTTCGGGGAGGGGGGTGTGTTGGGGTAGGGTGGGCCCCCTCCTCAGGAGGGGGTCCCGGGGAGGGTGGGTGGGTTGGGGCGGGCCCCCTCCTGAGGAGGGGGTCCCGGGGGGTGGGTGGGGTGGGCCCCCTCCGGAGGAGGGGGTCCCGGGAGGGGGTCAGGGTGGGCCCCCTCCGGAGGAGGGGGTCCGGGGGAGGGGGTGGGGCGGAGGGGGGACTTTCCCCCCCTCCAGTCCCCGCCCCCTCTCCCGGACCCCCTCCTCCGGACGGGGCTCCCCCGGCCCCCTCCCCGGGACCCCCTCCTCCGGACCGGGGCCCGGGGGGAGGGAGGGGGGGCGGGTGGGGTGGGGGGGAAGCAGAGGGGGTCACGTCACTTTGCGCCATGAACACACATAGAGACCACAGGCCAAACCAACAGCCCCCCCCGCCAGGCCCCACCCCACCCGCCCCCCCCTCCCTCCCCCGGGGCCCCGGTCCGGAGGAGGGGGTCCCGGGGGGGGCCGGGGGAGCCCCGTCCGGAGGAGGGGGTCCGGGAGAGGGGGCGGGGACTGGAGGGGGGAAAGTCCCCCCTCCCCCACCCCCTCCCCCGGACCCCCTCCTCCGGAGGGGGCCCACCCTGACCCCTCCCGGGACCCCCTCCTCCGGAGGGGCCGCCCCCCCACCCACCCCCCCGGGACCCCCTCCTCCGGAGGGGGCCCGCCCCACCCACCACCCCCCGACCCACCCACCCACCCCCCGGGACCCCCTCCTGAGGAGGGGGCCCACCCACCCCAACCACACCCCCCCCGAAACCCACCCACTCCCCCCGGGACCCCCTCCTGAGGAGGGGGCCCACCCTACCCCAACACACCCCCCTCCCTGAAACCCACCCCTCCCCCGGGACCCCCTCCTGAGGAGGGGGCCCACCCTACCCCAACACACCCCCCTCCCTGAAACCCACCCACCCCCCTCGGGAACCCCTCCTGAGGAGGGGATCCCCAGTGTGATGTGTGGAAAGCCGGAGCCCCGGCGCTGTTTTTGTACTGCACGGGGGACCCGCCGAGCGGGCCCGGCCCGTGTGGGGCTCCAGCGAGGGCAGGGGCGCCGGGCTCCGGCCCTCTGGGCTTTATTCTCCGGCGCCCCGAGCCCCGCGGCTGAGGGGGAAAGACGGGACAGAGGACGGGAATAAGGGAGCAGAGGGGGTCAAAGAAGGAGCGCAGGTGGGGGCTTCGGGGTGTGCAGGGAGAGGTGGGGCGGGGGGAGGACAAGGATGGAGCACAGATGGGGGGGGTCGAGATGCAGAGGGGGAAAGAGGGAAGAGGAACGGGGGAGGTGGAGGGGCGAGGAAAGGTGGGAGACCGAGGGAGGATTGAGGGCAGGTGGGGGGAATTGGGAGGGGAAGGGGAGCAGGGTGAGGGGGCAGGGGGGACCCGGGATTGGGGGGGGAAGGAACGGTGGAGAAGGGGAGAGAGGGTGGAGGGGTAAGGCAGGGTTGGGGTGTGTAGGGGGACAGGGAGGGGGAATGGGGGGAACCGGGCTGGGGGGAGGGAGGGGAGGGCTAGGGGGAGAGGGAGGGGGGTAGGGGGGGAGGGTGTAGGGGGTGGGGGAGGGGAGGCAGAGGGGGGAGAACGGAGAGGGTTAGAAGAAGAGAAACAAATACAAATATAAAGGAAAAGAAATACAGAGACATAGAGATATGGAAATAGAGAGATATAGAGCCCGGCCCAGCCACAGCCTCTCCCACCGAGCGCCGAGGGAGCAAATGGCGGCGGCGCCGATTCCCGAGGCTTAAATCCCCTCGGTCCCGCCCCGCGCAGCCGCGCTGGGGCCCCGCGCACCTGTGCGGACCCCGCCCTTTACACCTGTGCCGGCCCCGCCCCGCTCCGCCCGCGCCCGTAAATGCCGGCGGATCCGCGCCCGCTCCGCTTTGTGCGGTGGATGCTCATCCTGCTCCTCCCGGGCTGCGGCGGGACCGTCGTTCGGGGCGTTGTGCGGAGCCCGGCACCGGGGGCTGCTCCCGGCGCTGCGCCGAGCCCGAGGCGCTGAGGTGGGACCGGAACGGGACCCGGGCCCGGGGATTCGGGGCTGGGTCCTGTCGGTGTCTGCTGGGGGTCCCGGGCCGAGCCGCTTGTCTCTCGGCGGGCGGGGTGCGGCTGCCGGGGTCGGAGAACTGAGGTGGGACGGGGGATGGCATTAGGGATCGGGATCGCCGCGGCTGGCAAGAGCCGCTCCGGGATTGGCGCTGGGGCCGAGCCCGGCGCTGCCGCTCCGGCTGCGGCCAGCGCGGGCTGGGCTCCCGCCGGAGCTCCGGCTACGCTCCCGCTGCGGCCGCGGGGAGCCGGGGCCGTGCCGGTGCCGGGCCCGCCGGGAGGGCGGCGTTTCCCCGCAGCAGGCGCTGGATCGCGCCTGGAAGCGGGCGGGCCGCGGGGACCGCCCGTGCTGCCCCGGCACCCCCCGAGGCCGCCGCTCCCTCAGCGCCGCCCGCCCTGTGGGGCGCCCCCTGGCGCAACCGGAGCGCCGGCGCTCCCGGCCCGGCCCCGCCCGCAGCCCCCGCGGGGACGCGGAGCTCCCCCAGCCCCGCCACTGCCGGGGCCGCCGCACCCCCTGCGCACAGCAGCGCCCGCCTCCCCCTGCCCCGGGGCCGCTCCCCCGGGGGCCTCCCGCCCGCCGCGCCCCGCCCAACGAGCGCGGCTGCAGCGGGACGAGCCGCTCCGGCCGGGCGCTGGCGCCGAGGCCGCTGCTGCCGCTCCTGCTCTGACTGTGCCCGCTGTGGCGCCGGGGCCTCGCCGGGGCTCGCTTGAGCCGCTCATCCCACAACTGCCGCGTGAGACCTGATGCTCTCCTTCCTCCCCCCCCGCCCCACCCCCCCTTTCTCTGGGGCTTGTATGCTCCAATGCAAAAACCTCTGGCTTTAAAAGTCCAGTGAAAAATGTTTCTTCTTTATTTCCAGAGCACAGGACATCCTGAGTGGGAATGGATACACAAGGACCACCAAGTCGAACCCTTATGTGAATGGCTCCTCTGGCGATTGAACCCACACCTGGGCACTCTCAGCACCCTGCTCCAGCCAAGCCAATCTCAGCTCCTGGCAATGTCCTGCCTGGGATAGGAATGCCAAGTGCCAGCAAGGCCATTCCTATGCAAATACAGCTCCTTCTTTTATGCTAATGCTGCTTTCCACACCAGCCCCTGCAATGGCCCCAGGGCAGAGCTCCATGGCCAGCACCTGATCATGCAACAACACAGGTGAGCAGTTGTGTGACAGCACTGACCTCTTCCCCTAACCCTGATTTCCTGCCCTTTCCAGGATTTACCCAACAGCTGTAAAGGTGCTCGTTCCATGGCCCTTTCCAGGGAGAAATGAGCAAGGCAAGTCCTGAGGGTTCACTTGGTCCACGGCCAAAGCTCTTCTGGAGAGTGTCAGGGCTGCTCCTGCCTGCAGAGGGGCCTTTCCCACAGGTGAGTGTTCACAGCCCAAAATCCCAGGGGCTGCTGAGGCCGGGCCAGCTTTTCCAGCCCAGAGCTGCACAGAGCTCTCAGCGACTCCTGCTCACTGCCAGGAGTGTTCCTTGGTGCTCCCTCCATGTGTCCCAGCTGGCAGGGAACGGGGGGAGGGAGAAGGCTGGGAGGCCCAGGAAGGGAAGCAGCAGCTCTTGTGCTTTGGATTTACAGAGAGGAGCTGTGCCTGCAGTGTCCTGCCCGTGGCACGCAGCGTGCCAAACACACATCCCGGGAACGGGCACTGGGCTGCCCGGGCAGTGCTGGGATGGACATGGATAAAGGGCTGCCCGCGGCCCCTCGGCCAGGGGCTGCTCTGAACAGGCACCCGCAGATGCTTCAGCCCCGACAGACCCCACTGACACCCCAAAAATGCCCCAAGGAACAGCTGGCACTGGGGAATGTCAGCACGGGCGTTTCAGAGGCTCAGACAGCAATCCCGGTGCCACCTCCTGAACTCCCAGACACCCACCAGGTATGTCCCAGCCACCCCGAATCCCTTCCCTTCCAGCCTGAGGACATCATCCATCAGCAGCATTAAAGCCAAGGCAAGCTTCCCTTGTAGAAATTAAATCCCAAGCAATGTTCTCGGAGATGCCTTAAAATCAAAGGTCAGAGTTGGATGAAATTTTGTTTGGATTTTTTCATGGAGACACCCAGAAGTGCAGAACCGATGGAAAGCTTTCCCAGGTGGAGCTGAGCTGAAGGCAGGGATGTGCATCCCTTTCCTGAGGGAAAAGAACTTGCAGAGGCCACTGCAGAGGCTCTGGAATGAAATCAGCTCCTGCAGGGAGACAAGTCCTCCTGTGGCCACAGGGGCTGCCTCAGCAGAGGCTGGGAGCGCGTCCGGCCAGCGCCTTCTCCTGCTTTAAAACATCACCTGGAGCCTGAGCTCGCAGGGGAGGTGGGTGTGAAATCAGCTGAATTCCAGGGAACTCTGTCAAGTGCCCCCTGGGGACATCAGTGGGGCCAGGGGGATGAGGGTTATAAATAGCAAATTCTATAGAACATAAACCTGTCCTTGTCCTGATCCTGCTGAGCTTCCTTGGAAGCTCTGCTGCTTCCTGACACAGCTGGCATTAAAGCAGCAGCTCTGCATGGGAATATCCACACTCCATGAGGCACTGTGAAGGAATTCCAGTGGGAATTGAGCAGGGAATCTGGCGATAGGGGTATAATTCATCTGAACTAGTAAAGCGGATAGCGAACTTCAAATCTGGGTACCACACAGAGAACAATCTTTGTGCTGCCCTGTCAGCTAAAGCCCCTGGGCTGGGAAGTTTTGGGAGTCAAATGTATGGAATTATACAAATCACAGCAACTGGCACCACCCAGAGGGACGATCCAAATCCCAAACAGTTCCTCCACAATCCACTCTGGGGGAAAACACCCTGCACCTGCCAAGAGCTCTGACTCTGCTTTTCCTACCAGCTCCCGAGCAGTGTCAGGGCCACCATGAGGGCTTTAAAATCTAAATCCCACACAGTAAATAATCCAAATAAAGAAATGCATTGTTGACATCAAAAGCTCAAAACTCTGTTAAAAGTTCTATGACAACGAGGTAATGGGATTCCCAGGAATCTCATTAATGCTCTTGGTTTCATTTTTAATCCCTCATTTGGCAGCTTGTAAAACTTATCCGTGAATTTAGAGGTCAAGCAGGGTTAGCTTTGGATTGACCTTCACCTCTGGTCCTGCTTTGTGCAAACACAACTTGGGCCAAGATGGGTGAACTCATCACTTCAGCTTTTCCCTCCAAAATATCCCCTACTTATTTCCCTGTAGATGAACTCAGATTTTGCCCCAAACTGTCCACTCCTCACCTCCATTTGCCCTCAGAGTGTCCATTCTGTTCCCCACAGGTGCCCTGCTAATTCCAGGGACGTCCCTTTGCCCACAGTGCCTTTCTCCTGCCCCTTTCCAGCCTGAGGCTGCTCCTCTGCTTGCTGTCTCTGGCCTTGTCCCACATGGGGCCTCTTCTCCCTTCCCTCCCGGCTGCTGCCAAGGAAGGAGGATGCAGTGAGTCCCGAGTGCTGACCCCTCACTGCTACCCCTAGAGAGCCCTGGTCCCAAGCGGCCTTGGATTTCCCAGGGAAATTTTCTGCTGGGCCCCCTTCAGTTGCCTCAGCATTTTCCCTCAAAAATGCCACCTCATTCCCCTTGACATCCCCTCACATCTTCTTACACGAACAGTTCTTGTGTCCCCTCTAAATTATGCCAGGTTTTCAGCTAAATGAATGACATGACCTGTGCCCATTGCTCATGATTCCCCCAACCAAAATCAAGAGCAAATGTTGGTTGGGCTTTAAGAACTTGAAATAACTTTGAAGCAAAATAAATCACCTTTTTCTTCTTTTTTTCCTTTCAGATGATGGACTTGCCTCTGTGGACGTATGCTGAGCTCTCACTGCGGGGGACCATCAGGCCTTAATGGCTGTGAGTTCGTGTTCTTCTCACTGGAGAATTAGAAATAGTTATTAATTAGACTGCAGAAATGTCTTCTGAAACCTTTCCCCTTTCCTGCCCTTTGCCAGTAGATCTCTTTTTGCCTTTGAATTTACAACTGTTCCCTGATGTCATCTCCCCTGCCTGAATTTCTTGCAGCTCCTAGCTGGGAATAACTAGGATAACTTAGGGGAGACACAGGTGAGATTTTTAGCTGGATTTTTCTAATTATTCTAAAATTTCTAATTTTTCTAAAATTATTTCTGTTTCCCCAGTGAGAAGAACATGAGTGATGGAGAGAAAGGAGAAAAGCTGTTCTCCCGGTTCTGGATCAAGCAGTTTGAAACAGCCAATACTGTCCTCACCTACAGCCGTGGCAGGTTCCCTCCCTTCTTCAGCCTTGCCCTGACTTCTGAGGGACCAGAGGCACCACACAACCCAAAACTATCACTCACTACTAGTTATGGACACCTTCGTGTTCCATCTTCGGCCAAACAAACCCCAGGATATTTTTGCTTTCCTGACAGACTTGGTAAATTTCATTTACATTTATTAAGGCAACAGACAACCCTGTATGGCTCTGGGGCCAGATCCCCTTTGGCACAAGAACCCAAAGAGAGCAGACTGGAGGGAAGAATCCAACAGCAAATTGAAATCCCTGATATGCAATGAAGGCCTGCTTTTGGCAGGTTTCTTTTGGCTTTTGGGACACAAGAAAGGCCTTTAGACCATTTGCATCCATGTGAAAAGCCCACACTGAGGACTTGGTTTTACAGATGTTGCACTTAATATTACAGACATATTGCTTTGGGATTTGGCATTTCCTGCACCCACACAAACACATTAAAAATTAAGTGCCATGTCCTGAAGTTCAATTATTCCAATTCTATTTTGGTAGTGTCACTTGACATACCAAGCTCCATAGAAACATTTAAAAAAAAATTAAAAGCAACCTCCCTCCCCCCCCCCCTTCAATTTTCCAGTTTAGGGGTCCTCTTCAGAACAGGTTCAAGAAGAAGAAAAGCCCAAGAGCTACTATCAAGTAGTGTACCAACCACCTGTTTTCCACAGGGTTTTTACAATGAATAGATTTTCATTACACCTGATGGCTTTTCTAAGAAAAAAAAAATTGTACATGTAAAATACCATGCAGTAGGCAGGTGTTTCTGAGCCCACACCTTTCAGGTAAAGGATCAGAGAAGGAGTGGCACAGAAGGATCCAAAAGTGCCCAAGAGAGGTTCAAGCTGACTGTATTTGGGCAGGGTTATTTGAAACCGAACTGCTCTGCAGCTGCCCCAAGCCTGGAGTTCACAGAAACAAAATGAGCTCCCCTTCCTGCTTCATTTTCTGCTCTCTCTGATCAAGGGAGACTCACATCACGCAAATGATAACAGAGAAGCTGGTAACTCCTGTCCAATGCCCCCAGGATGGCTGGCACCAGGGTTCATTCCCTCCTCTGGTTGATGGAATTTAAACCCAGGGGTTCTGGGATTTTAAGGAGCAAAGCCCAGCTTTGCTGCTTGCTGTTCCACTCCCAGCCACATTTGCACAGCAGGAATATTGTTGGTTTCCTTATTATGCCCCAAAGCAGCAGCCCTTGCAGTACTGCTGGAACCCAGAACACCCTCCCCTTGTCAGACACCAACCTGACTAGTCAGCCTCACACTCCTCCGAGGTGAGAAAAACCCCAAACCACTTTAAAATGAGTATTTTGTACCCAAACGGGACCCATTTCAAAGGTCAAATATCCCACACTGCATTCCCGAGCAGTCCCAAGGCTTTTTGACACGAAAGTAAAACTTCCCCCATAAAGGACCATTTACCTTGTAACTACATCCTCCATAAAACTTCCACGTGAAAGATCAGGTAGTTGTAACATCCACAGTAGTACATTCCACATAAAGTATCAGGTCCCTTGTTACAAGAATCCACAGCAGAAAACATCCGGCATAAAGGGCCATTTACCCTGTAACAACATCCTCGGTGAAACTCCCCCGCAGAAAGGGACCAGGCGCCGTGTAACAACATCCTCAGTGCAACAGACACTTTCCCTTCTCATGTCCGCCCCTTTTCCTCCCCCTGTGGTCCCTATCCGGTACTCATCATTCCAGGAGCCTCGAATTTAATGAGACAGCCCTCAACCTACTGGAGAGGATTTATCTATTTCCCGTTGTGCTCTCACAAACCCTTAAGCCACTCTTCGAGGCCTGAGCACTGCTGCAGACCTGCAATATAACAGCAGGCAGAGTTTTGACAGCTGGGCAAGCTCGTAGCAGGGAGGGCCACCGGCATGGGAAGAGGCACCATCTCGCCCTGCAGGATCTGCTGCCCTGAGGGCCCGGTGTGGAGGCTCCAGGCAGCGAGAGCTCAGCCGCCGTGTCTCATCCTGGCCTCAGCCGCGGCCCCCGCCCGGCGCCCCGAGGCCACCGCGGGGACCCCGAGGCGCGCGGGGCGGGCACGGAGCGGCGGCGCGGGCGCAGCGCCCTCGGGTGGGCAGAGGCGGAACTGCAGCCGCCGCCCCGCCCGAAACCCCTTTCCACCTTTTTCCTGCGACATTCAGTGCAGCTCTCCTGTAAGATTCGAAGGTAAGCAGAATTTTTATCCGTCACTTACAGAACCAATTCCCGCAGCAGCCCCGGGAAGGAACACACGGGACTGTGGTGGAACCAAGGAATGGAGGAGCTATCCTGTCCCAGCTCTGCCTCCTCTGCTGGGAGCAGGGGAGATGCAGCTCTCAACCATAACATCACTTCAGCTCAATCTCACGAGAATTACCTGGCAACACTTACTATTGACCCCAAAGTCCCAGTGCATCATCTGTGTGCAATCTCAAGAAGTTCAGCTGGTCTTTGTGGGACAAAACCTGTGTTGTGTCATTAGAACTGACTCTAATGCCTGCTACCTGAACTATCCAGCTGTAGGATCAATATAAACATTAGATTCTTGAGGGCAGAGTTTGTCACCCTCTGTAAAGCTCGAGGGGAGAACGAGGCTCAAAAAGCAGCTCTTGACGCCTCCAGCACCTGCTGCTGGAAGCACTGGCAGGACTTTGTACAGATGAGTTCGAACCTTTACACAGCTCTGTCCGTGGGACCGAGGGCGGCAAACCGGAGAGACTGATGGAAATAAAACAAATTATTGATTGAAATGGACACTGATGAGACTGAAAGCCCTTCCCAGAAGTGTTCCCTGCCCAGCACAGGAGCTGTAACTGCTGGAGCAGGGCCTGCTATCTGATGAATGCTGCAGCCATGACATTAAAGGCAGCAAAAACAATTACTAAGTAGAAATAGATCCTCAGCCAGTCCAATGACCGAATCTCTGTGGCTCATCCTCAAGGGGTGACCCTGCTCCAGGCAGGAATCTCCACAGAGCCCTCAAGAACTGGGGTAAGACACTGCCCTACCAGCAGAAGACAAGGGGTTAACAAAGCTTTTTGGACACATTCTGCCCTCAGAGTTGTTCGACAAAACATCCATCAATACGAATCTTTAATAAAGACAGCTTGTACCTATGCATGCAATAGACTTTTGTATGTTATTTCCTCAAATGTCTCTGTTTTAATATATTTTTATATTAGAAGTGTTTAAACAAGGTTTAACATGAGTTCTGCACCCCGCCATGCTCCAAGCCCTAAGCAAGAGCTGGATATCCTCACACTCATCCAAGCTGAGGCAGCTCTCAGGTAGGGAGGGAGCTGCTGCTGCAGACAGACATTTAAAAATCACCCCTGCCTTGAGGGTGTCCAGACCTGGTAGAAAGCCTTTCCCACCACCCTCTTGGATTTCCCTCCCTGCCACTGGCTTTGCTTCCAGCTTGGGAAGGTTTGTCCTGGGGGCATTTCAGCATCCAAAAGGGCTTTTCCAACTTCAGGGATTCCATGGGACACCCAGTGACTGACCCAGCTGCACAGACAGGCATGGGAAGTTCTTACACACAGATTAATCCTGCCTTGAGCCAGAGCACTCCAGGGCATCCTTGAGAGAGTGCAGACAGCAAGAAAAACACACAGCTACAACACTGATCCTGCTCCATGCTTTCCCAGTGGGGCATGAACACCATTTCATCCTGATCTTGAGAGCTCCAAGGAAAATCACTAGTAAGGTGGCACTGAAGACTCCACTTTTCTGACACTCCTGCCCCAGAACCACAGCCCAACAGGTTTCTGTGGGAGCCTGAATGATTTGTGCAGCTCGGAAGCTGCACATCCCTAAAGCATTCCCTTAGGAGCATGAAGCTTCCCGTGTGCATGTTGTAGTCCAATTTGTAACTTAAGCACATTTCAAGACGGTTTAAGTCAGAATGAGGAGACTTGGTGACAGCACAGCATTAGATATGGGACATCAGGAGACTCACCAGACAACGCTCACTACAGCCTCTCCATTCTCAGCACTCCAGCTGCAGTATTCTCATTTCTCAGTTCTGTTTCCAGGACTCCCATCAGGCCATTTCCAGACGCAAATCCCCAAGGTGTCACTGGCCCAAGATATTGCTCCTCTACCTTCCACCATCCCCCTCCCCGATCCTTTACCCCTTTTATAACCACGGCCCCACCCAGAACACAACAGGAGGCTCCCAGGTGCCTCCTGAGACCCAAATCATTCCAGGTGGGTCAGGAAATAAATACAAATAAACTCGTCCCTTTAGGAGTAACGAATTGTTTTTGTCCCCATTCCCCCTTCCCTCTCCTGTTCCTGGTTCCTAAGGCAGAACACAGAGATCAGGTGGGGTCAGGGGGAAAATGTCTAGTCCAAAACCAAACAAACCTTGTTTTTCCATCGGTTTCCTTCAGGACTGTTCAGTTTTTCCCACTCACCTTCGGCCGTAACGACAGGAGCAGCTTCTCGCTGCGACCCATGGGAGTGGGCACCGGGACACCCATCCCGCTGCTTCCCGGGAAACGGAGCTCAGCCCATCCCATAAAACGTTGTCATCGCAGCTGGGAACGCGGCACGAGCTTTATTCCATGAAAAATGATCCCAGAGAGCCTCAAGTCTCGGGACAAACTCGTCCCACACAGCAGTTGGGTCCCAGGTATCAGTGCTAAAAGAACGCACGTGCCCCTGCGGATCCCACCGGATCCAGGTGACCCCTGCGCAGCCCTCTCTCCCTTCCGCCCACTCACCTGAAGGCACCGGTCGCTCGTTCCCGGCGATTTTCCCCATCCCTGGCTCAGGACAGCCCGTTCCTGGCGCAGCTGCCGCTGGCACAGCGGGAACAGGGCCGCCGAAGGAAAGCGCCCCGCGGGTTCCGCGCCCCGGGGCGCGCTCGGGCGGACACGGGGGCGGAACCGCAGCCGCCGGTGCAGCGCCCATCGCGGGGCCCCGCCCCTGCGGGTACCGCCTGCGGGTACCGCGGCGCCAGCTTTTCCTGTGGCAGCAGCTGTCCTAGGTCATTGCTGCTCTTTCCAGGGAGTGAAAACCGCCTTGGGGATTTGCTTCTGATAACAGTAACCAAATTTCTGATGGGAGTCCTTGAAACAGAACTGCGTATCTGTGACAAATGACGATGCTACAGCTGGAGTGATGACAGAGGAAATCCTGTTCCTGCCAGTTACCCATGGGAAGAAAGCAATTCCCAGGTGTCTTGTGCTTGATAAACAGGGAAAGAGAATTCTGTGTCCTCTCCTGCTTAGGATGTACATTTTCACTGTCCTAAAAAGGGACCATTTGAGGCTTTAATGGGATTGGCAAGGGTCAGGGATCTGCTGCCGCCTTGGCAGGGCAAAAGGTTGGAGATGCTGCTGGTGATTGCGACAGACCTGAATAATTAGGGATTAATGGGAAAATGTTCAGTGCACCAAAAGTGGTAGAGAATGTGAGCCTGACTGGTGTCACGTGTGGAGCTGAGACAATGACCTTCAACCCCCCAAAAAGGTAAAGAAACCCTGAGCCACGCTGTGATCAGACCCCATAGGGGCGGTTTATTAGAAGCGCCAGTAAGGAATAACAGGGATTCTCTGGCCCTCAGCTTGGTCCCACCTGCCCATACCACTGCTCTTGGGAAGCGCTGCTCTTCCTGGCCGGGAAAGCCAAGAAACGTTTATTCCTTTGTCCCTTAAAATTCTTCTCTGAAAACCTCAGTTCTCCCATGTTTCTCCTCAAACAGCATCCTTTCTCCTTCTGTCTCTCGTGTCCCTCCCCGAGCGTGTGGCTTCACTGCCCCCAGCGCTTCAGCAATTAATGTAATTGATGCTGAGCCTCGCTGGGCCGGCGAGAGGCGCCGCAGGGCTCACGCCAGGGCCGGCCGCGCCAGCAGCATGGCGCGCTGCAGCTGCTCGTATGACACAAACATCACCACGTTCCAGGAGCCCAGCCGCAGGAAGGACGGGACGAAGCTGTGCCGGGAAAAGCAGTGCTGAAGGGGACCTGCCGGGGACATGCCCATCCCCAAAGCCCAGCACGTGGGTTGGAATATCTGGGGTTCAATGCCACGGATCCGTGCAGTCATCGCAGCGAGTTTGCAGGTGCTCAACTCACCCCTTGTAGAGGCCGGCGGGGCCATCCTGCATGAGCAGGGCTAGGAGGCAGCTCAGGGCGTTGCGGTACTGCCCGGGGCTGGCGTTCATGTACCGCGTCTTCACCACGTCCACCGGTGATGCCACCACTGTGGCGCAGAACCCAGCGCCAAAGGCGGCCACAAAGTGGCATGGGGCGTTGTCTAAAGGTGGGGAAGAGCCGGGGCTTGGATGTTGCGGGCACAGGGATGGCACCTGGCCATGTCCCCCCATGCCGTCCTCACCTGTCATGAGCTGTGCCCGCAGTAGCGCGTCCTTGAGGAGGTCGTAGGTGACGAGCTCCCCGCAGTTGATGATGGCATTGCGGGCGATGTTGGGCAGCGTCCCTGGGCAGGAGGGTGGTGGCATTGGGAATGCTGGTCACAGCCCCTCCTGGAGCACCCTGGGCAGGTGCCCAAACCCTGCTGTCCTCCTTCTTGTCCCCATACCTCTTCCCTTCCTCGTCCCCGTTTCCATTTCTATTCCCACCCCATCCCTTTCCCATGCCCATCCCTGTCTCCTCCTACCTCTCCAGAGCCCGCAGAACCCCTCCTCCCGGGCGATGGTGCGATAGGCATCCATGGTGCCGCTGTACCGGCGGGCACTGTCTGACAGCGCCCCACTGGCCTGGAACCGGACCTTGACCACGTCGGTGGGCTGGGCACAGGCCACGGCCACAGCTCCCGTGGTGCAGCCAGCCAGGAGTCTCACGACCATGCCTGTGTCTGGAGAGGGCAGGTATTGGGGCTCCTGGCCCTGCAGGGACCACCGGCCCTGCGGGGACCCCAGGGTGAGTGGCCCGTGGTGCCTCACAGAGGGTCATCTTGGGGAGTTGTGCCCCCCAGGGTGAGCTTCTCTCTGGGAGAGGGCTGTGCATCAGGAAGGGGGTGTGCAGGGATGTCCAGACTGCCTGCACACTCACTCTCAGCGCCCTTGGGGGTGTAGAGCTGCTTCACAGAGTCATACAGCCCGATGCGGATGGAGGCGAAGCTCATCTGGCGCTGCAGCCCAGCCACCAGCCCACTGTAGAGGCTGCGGGCTCCCTCTGTCCTCACCATGGTGCTCAGTGTCCCCAAAACACCCCGGTATTCCACAGAGCTGATGGTCCGGGGGATCCTCACCTCGCCCTGGATCTGTGGGGTGCCAACTATGTCACCCCACCTTCTGTTCCTCCCCAAGCACCACCAGCTCTGTGCTAGAGCTGGCATGGGCTCCCTTTGCCCACAGGGTTTTGGGGGCCCGGCAGACCGTACCTGCAGCCGCACTTTGGCGGTATCCAGGGGAAAGGTGAACAGGTCAGCGATGCAGCCGGCCATCCCCGCGCTGACGAACTTCACGGCGGCTGGCGGGGGCACCTCGGGGGGCTTCAGACCCACCATGGTGGCAGAGGGGCTGGAAGAGAGGAGGGGTTTGTGGAGGAGCCGGGAGAGCGCATCAGGATGGGGCTTCTTGTGGGTGTCCTGCTCGGTGACGGAGGTGATGATGTGCCATGGTGGCTCTCGGTGGCTTTGGTCCATTTCAAAAACCGTATCCTGCCCTGTCTCCTCACTTCTATCCCGGGGAAACTGAGGCACAGGGCTTGCTCAGCATGGAGATTCACCAATGCCCACCCTTCCCTATCCCACCCATAACGGGGGTTGCTGGGCGAGATTATCTCCCCAGAGTGAACTGCCCAGAGCCATGTCCCTCCGTGGCCTCACCATAGGAACCTCGGCACAGTGTTCCAGCTCCTGCCTTGCACAGGCAGTGCCCTGAGAGCCGAGCTGGCCCCACCCTTATATAGCAACCCACGAGGACATTCCAGCAGCCACAGATCGGGTGACAGAAAGACAGTGTTCCCCTGGTGGCATTTGAGTTGATGGGACTGGGTCACCTGGCACCCGTGATGAGGTGGCTGTTTCAGCCCTCTTCTCTCCTCACAAGGCTCAGGCATGGGGAGAAGGGTCCTGCCCAGACCCCCTGCATAGGACTGAGGAGGTTTTTACCCTAAAACTACTCCGGCAAGGACAAGATGCAGAAAACCCTTGCCCCAAGGCTTTACAGCAAGTGGTTTGGAGGCAGTGCAGCACTGAGATCTTTGTGCAGGGCAGGTTGAATCCCTTTGCCTGACACAGACCATGGACCACAGTCCATCCCAGACAGCTGCCGTGCTCCCAGCAGGATTGCCTCTGCATGGTGGAACGTGTTCCCCAAGCTCACGTGGAGCAGGGGCCGGGTGAGCACCTTGGAGTGAAATCCACCATCAAACCCATGTTGCCCTTGGGAGCGTGGCAGGGCGCTGGGTCTCAGGCTGCCAGAACGGACTGGGCTACTGGGCTCAGGACAAGAGGCTAGAGGCCAAGGTGGAGTGAAGAAATGCCCCTTTTCCCCCCATTTTAAAACAACTCTGTGTGTTTAACCCTTGATGCTCATTAGCATCACACACAGAAAGGGCCCTCAGGATGTGCTGTGAGCCTCCGCACTTGCACCTGAGCTTGCCTTGCACAAGGGGAACTTGGTGTGGTCCTGACACCCCGAAGCCACCGTCGCTCCATCCCTCAGGCTCCAGACAAAAGCTGCCTGGCACTGATGCCCCTCTCCAGATGGCTCCTGCCTTGTTTTCCTGCCCGGCTCCACTGCTGACCTAAACCTGAAAGGAAGACGCTGTTTACCTGTTTACCTCGTGCCCAAGATACAGCTCAGGGGCCAATGCTGTGACCTCCTCTGTGACAGTAATCCCAGTCCAGCTGGCATCCCGCCTGAGTTTTTTTGGGGATGCCATCAGGAGAAAGCAGCCTGCACGTCACTCCTGTCCTTCCAGGGGACACTGGGCACCTTCACCTCCCATCCTGACGCAGCAAGGGCAGGGAAAGGGGCCACAAGCACAGGGCAAATTGTGCCAGCAGTGAATTACGCATTCAGGGTGGCTCCTGGGAAAAACAACACTGCACAAGTGGGAGAAAAAAGGGATGCTGATCCTTTGGCTGCTTAAATCCTGAATTCCATGCATGGTTTGAAAAGCAGCTCAGATTGGAAGTGACCCACGTGGGCTGCGCTGCACGGTGATACTCAATTCCTTGGCAAAGCAGTGATCTTTCCACGTGCTCCTGGCCACCCCAGCTTCCAGCAGCATTTCTCTGACTTACAAGCTCACGTGGCAGAGATGCCTGTCCCCTGTTGAGGGAAGGTTCCTGCCCTGGCATCGGGACACTTTGCAGGGGCTGACAAGAAACCAGGGGATTTTTATTGAAACAAACTGGAGAGAGCAGTACAAAAATAACTGAGTTCTGTTGGCATCAAAGTCTGTTCTCTGAAAAGTGTACAAAAATAATTTAAATATAAATATAAAAGTCTCATCTTTCTAGTCACCCTCTTTTGTACACCCGCCAGATTTTACAGTGCCCTTGGCCTGCGTTCACACAAGCCCTTTGGGCACCTGTGGAAACCGAGAACTGTGCTGCCCACCAACTGTTTTTGAAAGGGCCATTTCACAGGAATAAATCCTAAAACTGGATTACCTGGAGAGCAGGTAACAGGTCATGGATTACCCACAGGGGTGCGTCTCCGTGGGGACCTGCCCCTGTAAGATGCAGCTCCCCGTGGGTGACCACAGGTTTTAAGCCCTTCTAAATAGGGAACTTCAATTAACTAACCAATTAGGCAAACTAAAAACAGAGCCTGAAAGCTGTGGCCTCCACCTCCCCTTCACTGGAGGGCTCAGCCTTTCCCAATGCATCCGGCCATGGCTTAGGAAGCTCTGCCGTGGACGGTCTGTTGCCAACACTATTCCTTCTTGGAGAGCTGAGCAGAGAAGATCCTGGCGATTCTTTTGGCTTCCTCTTCTGAGAGGTCGGGGATGGGCCGGGGATGATTTGGTCTTCGGTAGGGGATTCCTCTGGGCACTGCTCCACTCCTGCTCTGGGGAGAGAAGAGACCAGCTGTGAGAGCTCTGCCCTGTGCTTGGTTTCAGGTCGTGGCAAACCACAGGGTTGTGCAGAGGGTGACAAGTTGGGAGACACAGAAAAAACCACCCCAATGGGAAAGAGAACAATCCGAGTCCTGGAACAGGGCTCCTGTGTGTGACCTCTGAACTTGTGAGCATCCATCCTCAGCCAAGTCTCCCTGTATGAAGACAAAGGAATGACAGTGGTGTAGTCACTGGGACCTGACTGCGTTTTGGCTTTCAATTATTATTTTACTTTATAATTTGCAGAACCTTGAAGACCAAATCTCCTCACAGTGGAAAAGGAAATGCTCTCTCACAGCAAATCTTAAGCCTGCTGAAAGGACAAGGTAGCTACTTGGTTTAAACTAAAAGAGGAGAGATTTAGATTAGATATTGGGAAGGAATTGTTCCCTGTGAGGGTGGAGAGGACCTGGCACAGGGTGTCCAGAGAAGCTGTGGTTGCCCCTGGATCCCTGGAAGTGTTTAGAGCCAGGCTGGATGAGGTTTAGAGCAATCTGGGATAGTGGAAGGTGTCTCTGCCCATGTCAGGGGTGGCACTGGATGAGCTTTAAGGTCCATCCCAGCCGAAATCATCTGTGATTCCATGATAAATGGGGTGGGCCAGGCTCAGCTGCCTGCAGGGACCCCAAAGCAGCAGCCCATGAGAGGAAAAGCCCTGGTTTAAGCAGTGTCATCGCCTCTGTGCTTTGCCTGCAGCCTCCCCGCAGCCTGGCTTTGTCCCAGATGTTCCAGCAGCACTAGAAGATGAGCAATTTCAGCGTACAAAGAAACACACATTTCTCCCCAACTAGTGCAGAGCTGGGCTGTGCCCATGAAGCACTGAGAAAAGCAATCCTGCTCTGGGAGCCTTTAGAGGAGGAAGCTGTGGGGCCAGGAAGGTCTTCAGGAAAACTGATCTGCCAATCTGGCCTTTCACCTACATGACTGGGCTGCTTCTCTTAGCCTTGGGAAAGGTCTCCTGAGGGGATCAGCTTCCTCACAAGAGAGCAGCACCAGGATCCTGTTTTGGTGCACTTTGATATGTACCCTCTGGAGAGGGAAATGGCTTTTTTAGGAATAAATGAGTCTTTGTGTTTGGTAACCTGTGCATTACAGGCTCAGATGACAGCCTGCAGGTAAAATACTTTAAAACACTTCCTGTTTTTATCGCACTGAACTAACAGACATGGATAATTAGGAGAATCTTTGCTCTGCTCTTCTTTCTTCTTAACTATTCTCCAGGATGAATTTCCTACAGCAAAATGTAAGGAGCCAAGAGAGATTAAATGCAGACCTGGCCACAGCAAAAGCTTAAAAACCAGCAGAGAGAGCTGCTTGCTGGGCAAAGCACCTCCCTTGGACAGGGCCGTCCAGAGACCAGGACAGTAGCTCGTTCCTCCCATGCTGTTTTCTGCCCATCTGTCCAAGGAACGGCTGAAAGGTCAGGAATGGCTGGAGAGGAGCAGTGACCAGGCTCTGTGTTGATCCCTGAATTCAGCACAGCATCTGAAAGCATCTCTCTAGGAAATTCCCCCAATCTGCCAATTACCCTATTTCAAAGGTGCATGAAGCTGCATTTCCTGCCTTCCACAGCTCCCCTTTCACACGTGCCACATGTCCTGCACAGCCAGGGATGAAGAGCCAGCACCTCCTATTTTCAATGTAAGGAATAGAATCCCAGAATGGTTTGGGTGGGAAAGGACCTTAGAGCTCATCCAGTGCCACCCCCTGCCATGGGCAGGGGCACCTTCCACTATCCCAGCTTGCTCCAAGCCCCATCCAACCTGGCCTTGGACACTTCTCTGGGCAACCTGTGCCAGGGTCTCATCACTCTCGCAGCCAAGAATTCCTTCCTAACATCTAATACCCCTAAAGCGCCCTGTACTCTGAAGCCACAACACAAGAGCAGGTGCCTGGTGCTGTCTGACGTCACTGAGGCGAAGGAGAGCAGTCTGTTTGCTCCCAAAGTCAGGAAATCGGTGTGCTTGGAAAACACACCACTGGCATGTTGTTTCAGAGATGAGCAGCTAAAATACACCTCCTCCCATTTTCCTACCATTGCCCAATGTGCAGGATGAAATGCTGTTAAGATGTGTGCATCTATCCTAATGACCTTCCTAAAAATGAACTTCCAGCTGTGGAAAGGCTTAACAGCAGTTCCTGCTGCTATTTTACATGAACAGGTGTGAATCAAAATGAGCAAGGCTTAAAAGCACCGTTAACACTCCCAGCTCAGACATGTGACCAGAACCATAGAATCATGGAATTACTGAGGTTGGAGAAGACCTGTAGGATCATGGAGCCCCACTGTTCCCTCAGCACTGCCAAGGCCACCATTATCCCATGTCCCCAGGTGCCACATCCACACAGCTTTAAGTCCCTCTGGGGATGGGGACTCCACCACTGCCCTGGGCAGCTGTGCCAGTGCTGGCCAGCCCTCTGGGGGAAGAAATTTTCCGTAATATCCAACCCGAACCTCCCCGACACAGCTTGAGGCTGTTTTGTCTTGTCCCTTGTTCCCTGGAAGCAGAGCCTGACCGCCCCCTGTCACTGTTGAGGCAGTCACGACACACACGGACAGTGCCTCGGACAAAGGGCAAAAAGCTGTTTATCAAACAAAGCAGCCTCTTTTATACACCTTTTGTATGTCATCATTCGTGTTACACACTCATTGTGTGCAGCTAAACTACTGCAATAGACTCCTTGGCCATTACTAACTTCAATATGCTACCACTGGCTACCTAGAGCATAAGCATTCAAGCATTCAGAAAAATAACAAGTGTGGATATACTGCTGTTTTTCTCCTTCTGTTGTTTAACTTGCATGTTTCTGTTGATACTACATTCTCACAGGTAAAAACTAATTAATCACAGACTTTTCTCACAGTCCTCTAGCTGAAGTAACAGGCCTGAGCCATAATTTTACAAAGGCAACAAGGCCTTCATTTTATAAGGTTTTACTTAAATGCCACACCCCCCTGGCTGTCCCCTCCTGTCAGGGACTTGTGCAGAGCCACAAGGTCCCCCCTGAGCCTCCTTTGCTCCAGGCTGAGCCCCTTTCCCAGCTCCCTCAGCTGCTCCTAATGCTCCAGCCCCTTCCCCAACTCCATTGCTCTTTTTTGGACACCAAACCTTCCTTTAAACCATCTCACAGGCAGTTTCTGACTGTCAGTTTTATCCTCCTGCATAGTTTCCAGAGCACACATCCGAAATGTCATTTACACCATTCCTCACCCCAAGAACAGGTTCAGGTCAGTGCCCATCCCAGGTTTCTCCATCTCTGTCTCTCAGACTCCAAGTGTCTGGTGCTCAGCCAGGAAGCACACATGTTCCATGGGGAAGATCTAAGAGGAAAGGGGACTCGAGGACCACGCTTCACTTTTCTTTTTATAGGAATGGCAGGGACACTGAAACCAGCCAAGGATTATCCAGTGCCTGTGTGCCAGGGGCTGGACTAAAGCAGATTCATGAGCATGTTATAGGTCATGGTGGGGACATGGCCTCTTCCAAGGTCAAAGAATTCCAGTCTGGGGGGCAGAGAATGATTCAGCACTGTGGCTCAGCAAGTTTGCCCAGCAGTTCTGTTTGTGCACAGGGATGGAGGGCAAACAGATCTGTGTTAACAGGCTACAACCTACCCTGGCAGTGGCCTTGCACCTACCCCTGCTTTCCAGGCAGGAAATCAGGAACATCCAGCAGATCAAGAAGAAACAACACAACCAAGAAAGGATGCTTTGGCTGTTGCTGCCATTGGCAATTTTGGAACATATAAAGCGATTGTGAATCTGCCCAAGGCTGTGTTATTTCTAATTCACACTGACAGTAAATCTATGTACACACAAATATGAATTATTCCGAGTAAAGCTGGTTTCCATGTAAGTTTCTTATCCTTTCGGAATATTCCTAGAGGCGAGGGGGAAAAAAAAATAGCATGGTATTTGGAGAGGGACTTTAGCCAATGGCCTGGAGTGCCAGGACAAGGGGGAATGGCTTCCCACTGCCAGAGGGCAGGGACAGATGGGATATTGGGAAGGAATTGTTCCCTGGGAGGGTGAGCAGGCCCTGGCACAGGGTGCCCAGAGCAGCTGGTGCTGCCCCTGGATCCCTGGAAGTGTCCAAGGCCAGGCTGGATGGGGCTTGGAGCACCCTGGGATGGTGGAAGGTGTCCCTGCCCATGGCAGGGGGTGGAACAAGAGGAGGTTCTTTACCACCCAAACCATTCTGGGATTCTGTGATTTTATGGAAAAGTTTATCAATGCTCTGATTTTTCAAACCTATCCGCTAGCCCCCACTCAGAGCAGGTGAGCAGTGTGGAAGACAAGAGCTGGGAAGGACCTCAAGAATGGGAAGCCTTAGTTTGATGTAATAGAGAAAAGAAGTAAAAAACAAAGAGGTTTTGTGAGGCTCTACAAAACTCTGATCCCTGGAAGTTGGTCACAGCATCCATGCTGAGCCTGAACTGTTGCAGCACCTTCTCAGGGACCCATGTCCTCACAGCAGGAGCTGAGACAACCTTTTTGTCTCAAATGCTGCCCAGCTCCACACCACTGCTTCATCATTCCAGGAAGAAGATGGGTAAAACAGGGAGTCAGACAAGCCAGGGAGAGGGGGCAGGAGCACCAGGAAGGCCACGAGAGACGTTTGCCAGCTGCCAAGTGAGTGAGGGCTCTGGTGATGTCCAGAGGACAGCTCAGATTTCAGCCTTACTGTCATGCTTGGTGTTGTGCAGAACCAAACCAAGCCCAGCTTTAGAAACTGATGTTCCAAAGGCCAGTTAAAACCAAAACTATGAGGAAGCATTTTTCTGAACTCTGTGTATTGGTAGCAGTGAAAAACTGGTTCTTCACAGAGGGGGTTTGATGCACAAGGCACAACTGAATCCTGTCTCAGCACACCTTACAAGTCCTGCAGCAAAGGATTAGTGCCAGCTAATCCTGGAATTAAGCTGCTTTAAGATCAAAATATCCAAATAGCGCCTTGCTAACATTTTACCTAATTAGTAATAATTTTCAGGGCTGTATTTCCAGCCACTCAGCTCAGTGCTGCAGAGAGGGGATTCAAGTAAAGCTGGTATTAGTATTAAACCACAGCTTTCCATGACTTCAGAGCTATTAGAACCAGTCTGAGTCTGTTTTGATTCATCAGACAAGCTGTTTCCAGTGACATAAATGTTCCTTAAAGTGTTTGTGTCATAGGTCATATGGAGAGGAACCAAGGCATCATCTTACCTGGGAGTGGTAAACAAACAGCCCCAGCTGCTGCAGCACCCAGATCCACATCAACATCCACAGCAAAGCTGGGGCTGGAAAAGGATCATGGAATCCCAGAATGGTTTGGGTGGGAAGTGACCTTAAAGCTTATCTCATTCCAACCCCTGACACAGGCAGGGACACCTTCCACTAGGCCAGGGTGCTCCAAGCCCCATCCAACTCGGCCTGGAACATTTCCAGGGATGGAGCAGCCACAGTTGCTCTGGGCACCCTGTGCCAGGGCCTCCCCAGCCTCACAGGGAAGGATTTCTTCCCAATATCCAATTTAACCCTCCCTTCTTCTAGTTTAAAACTGTTCCCCCTTACCCATCACTATCTGCCTATGCAAAAAGTCACTCACTCTCTTTTTTATAACCCCTTTTTCTGAACTGAAAATAAGATAAATACGAAGACCTTGAAGCAACCGAGCCACAAACCTCTCGCAGTAAATAAATCTTTATGCACATAAAAAAGCAAAACCTCAGCAATCCCCAGCTTTGGTGCAGGAGGAACAATCACTCCAGTTATTCTGCTACTCCCTGGGTCTCAGAACTGTTACAAGATACCTCTCCAGGTATCTCCCTCATTTCATCCTGATCTAAAAGAGATAAATTGAAGCCATAATTGCAAGTTAGAACTCCCCAGAATTAGGCATATCACCTCACATTAAAGCACAAAGAACATTTCCCAAGCATACTGAACAACTGGTTGATATAAAGGCATAAGGCTCACAGACAACACAGCCATGGATGTTAGAAACCATCCTCACGGACAGAAGAGGTACCAGGAAGATTCCCCTTGACACAATTTGGAAGCCATCACCTCTAAGTTGAGTGCTGGCAAGCAAAGGAAGGGAGAAGTTTTTTTTCCTTTTTTAAGGAATGGATTAAGTTGGACAATAAAGGAAAGGACATCCCATACTTACTTTTGGAGATGTGGAAGGATGAGAAGAAGTGCTGAGCAGTCTCATGGAGGCTTCCATCTCCTGGGGTGGAAGGAAGAAGTTTGGAACAACAGGGTCAGATCTGAGCAGAACTGTTAAGGAACAACTTTTGGCAGTGTGCAGTTGCACAGAGGTCCAGATGTGGAAAAAGCTTCAGCTGTTAACAGGTCTGAAAGTGAATCTCATTTGTTTTAATCTATATTCCATTGCTCTGAACACTTGGTTCTCTCACCTGGGCTCGCAGAGCATGGGACACTGACTTGCTTTAAAACAACACCTCACAAATTTGTAGAGGACTTCATCCTGCAAAAAATTCCAACACTTAATCTGAGATTTGGAATTTGAGGAAGAAACATTGGGAACTATTTTAAAAGCAAAATAAAGCATGTTTCTTTTTAATACAGGAGAAACACAAGAGCTCTAACACATGGGGAAAAATAACATGGAGAGAATGCAAGAAGGCATGTCAGAACAACCCAAAACAAAGCGACTCTCACAAATCACAAAATTTATTGGCTACAAGTGGCAAGAAAGTCATCACTACATTGTGTGAAACAGTGTAATGGACCTTCCCAGATCACCACTTCTGGATTCATTTCCCAGGGAAGAGCTTCACATAGCAAATTTCTCTTTCCTGAGGCCAGGGAGATTCTAACTAAGCAGGGAGAGTCATCAAATACAGGGAGTGCTTAAGAAAAGAGTTAAGGATACAAAGTGATTTTTGGTTTGACGGAGTTTTCCGACCCTTCCACTGGATCTTCACCGCTGTCATCAGGGAAGCTCTCGCTATTTCTTTCCGAGCCAGCTTGGGCGGATACACTCTGAACACAGCTACCATCAGAACCACTTCCTTCCTTGCCTTGATGATCTCCATTCACAACCTCAGCACTTTCCTCCTCCTCCCTCTCAGTGGTTTTTTGATTGGTCAAACCTATGTCTCCCGGGAATGGCGGCAGTTCCTTGGAGCCTGCATGGAACTCTACACTTTTCTTTGCAGGTTCAGCGTTCAGTGCTCTGTCCCAGAGGCTCTGTCCAGTGGGCTGAAGTGGATCCTTCTCTGCTGTTCCCGTGCTGCTGTTGAAGGTGTGGAAGTCTCCTGCTGCTCCCCAGGGGCTGTTCCCACCTGCATGGGGGCTCACGGGCAGGCTCAGGGTGCTGAGCACGCTCTGGCTGTCCCCATGCAGGATGCTGGACAAGGTGCTGCTGTTCCCTCTCTGGAAACAACCTGCATCTGTGGAGTGCTGGTCTTCAGGCCTGGGGTCGAGAGGATGCTGCTCATCCCCCTGCCCTGTTTCGGAGATCACACTGGACCAGGGGCTCGTCCTGTCCGTTACAGTCGTTATTTCATTAAGAGTTTGTGGTTCTATAACATCTTCTTCGTATTCTTCTTCACTGTGTGGCTGGATGGCAAAAGGACCTTTGATTTCCTGGATATAACCCACTGGATGGTCATCTTCAGGGACAATGGGGCCTAGAAGTTCGTGCAACATGTGTCTCTCAAACACAGCTCTCCCAGAACTGCACGGCTGCTGTGTGTCACTCGAAACGCCAGGCAAGTCCGACTCCAGCCGGCCTTGAGGACCTTCCGGTCTGGCTCCTTCCCCCTTCCAGCTGGGTACATCCATAGCACCCAGCTCCCTGCTGCTGTCCTGATGTGCATTAGAAGCTTCTTTGCTATTTTTAGTTACAGTCTGCAAGTCTGGTTAACAAAAAAAAAGCATCAGTAAATGCATGGAGCAACAGTTCAGCTTATATTTGATTTATTTGGGTTTTTGGCAGAAAGTCCTAAGGAAGGTTAGGAGCTAAACATGCACAGCTTTGCCAACACTCTGCTGATGTGAGCACGCTCTGCTCTGTTTCCCAATGACAAGACCAGAAGAACAGAAATGCTAAGGAAAAACCAGAAGCATTAAGGATGAACTCAATGGGAAAATTTGCAAATTCTTGAAAAAGCCACAATCACTTATTTTTGTTTCCCAGTGAGCAGATTCTGCTTGCATCTTCTGGGAATTGAGTTCACCAGTATTAGGTAAGATGGCAAACTATTTTGAGGCAAGGGAATGGTGGGGGACATTTGGAAAAGGAGAAGGAAGAGTCTGAAACAGATTGTAGAGGAAGGCATGTAAAAAACAGTAAAAAAAATTGCGAAGGATGAGAAAGGAAATAAAAAGAACAAAACCTTGGAGAATAAAGAGGGGAAAAAACAGAAGATCAAGGTGGTGATACAACAATGGCAAATTCTGGCATAATAGGGATGTGCCGTTCAACTCCATCTCTTGGAAATGCTGCTTCCCTGTAGGAAGCCATGGGCAGAAAAAGCATGGAGCAACTTTTCCACTGGCAGCAACTGTAGCTCTGGGCTCCAGCTTATTCTCTACTCTGGTAAGTAATTTCAAAAGCATCAGCAGGGATTTGATTTTCTTGTCATTTTGCTACTCACAGCAACAACTTACCATTGATTAGGCTGCTGACCTGAGACACCAACTGACTAGATTTTTCCAAAAGATGGTAGCCTTTGGGATCCACTTCTCTGCTCATCGAGCCCTGATGGTCAGTCTCCCACTCCTCATGGCTTAGTTTGGATGTGCTGAAGTCAGGAAAAGACCTGGTCAGCTTCTGACTGAAGTATCTTTGGACCTCATCCAGCTCGCTCAAGTTTTTCCTGCAAGCAGTGGTAAGAAATTCAGTAAGAGGGGGAAAATAAGCCTGTGGCAGTTGGGTTTAAGTTGGATCACCCTAGTCAACAACATGTAGATGTGCAAATGGAGGATTAAAGGTTTTTATTGAAAAACAGATCAGTAGGCAAGTGTTGAGGTTGCTCTAAGCAAGAGGATAACACTCCAGAACAAATCCTGACTTGGCTATGAAACTTCGTCTGGAAGCTAAAAAAGAGCTAGTTTTAAACTTACTTAATCAAATGAGTTGGATTTGAGATGACCTTCCAACAAAAGTCATAAAGCCAAGGATATTACTTGACTTATGGCTGAGCTTAATAAAAATCTGAGGATTTCTATGTGTTTAAGATCTAGGGATTTTAAGATACATTGCTTGTGGTAGCAGGGGAAGGGATGGAATACCTCAGGAAGTCTCTTTCATCCCTATATTCCTACAGATACTACTCTTCTAAATTTATACCTCATTTAAACCTAGAATCTAGTCAAGAGAACAGTGCTTCTAGCAAGAAGAAAAACATCCTGTTGGGAAAGGATACACTGCCCCGTGCAACCCAAAAATGCTTACAGTCTTGTTCTTGTACCTGTGGAAGTCAAGTGAAGGGACTACTGGGTTCGTAGCACCTGTTGTGTGACAGCAGTAGCAGGATGGATAAATCCAAGCATTCTCTCCAGATTTGGAAACGCTGCTGTTGCTGTTCCCCTTCAACAGCCCACCACACTGCTACAGCACCTCAGGCCTGTCGTGGAGCTTCCCACCCAGCCCCTGATTTTCCAGCCTTGCCTCATCCCGCTGTAAATCATACCGGAATCTCTTCATGAGTTATTGCACTGTTTCACCTTCATTTTCTTAGAACTGGAGCCGTCACTTCCAAGCTCTTCCCTGCTAACCTAAGGCCTGGCATTGCCCTGCTGGCCAGAGCCCTGCTTTACCTGAGAGCAGTGAGGAGAGCAGCGCGTGAGGACGGCGATGCCGACTCCAGCCTGGCTGCCCGGCGCGTGTTCCCTTCCGCCTGCTGCAGGGATTCATGGAATCTGCGCACGTTCTGCATGTGCTCTTCGTGTCGAGGCGTGTGCATGCCAGGGGGGCTAATCCTGCTAACAACAGGCCTGTGTTTAATATCAACAACCAGGCTGGAACCTCCAACTGTGGAAAGTCTGTCAACCAAGAATACCCAATGTCTTGAAATCCACTAAAGAGCCACCGATGGATGAAGCTAGTTCTTTCAAATGTCCACAGGAATGTCATTTACTGTTTCAGATTTATACCAAACTCAAGTTAATGGTGTGGCTGGTAGGGAGTTTTCCATGCCTGCTGGCAGCTCCCAAGCTAGTTGTTTAGATCCCATAGTGGTGAGCCACAGTCCCTCTAAACTTCAAAGACATGTATGGGAAAAGGATCATCTCTGTAGGCTAAACAAACAAATCATGAACTAAAACACTCTCTCACTCATTTTAAAGAACAGAAAGCAGGAGTTACTGCAGGATATCTGACAGTCTTACTCCTGGAATAGGCAATACTACAGCATTTCACCAGCTGTCATTCACTGGCCGTGGACAGAAGGGGATGCAAAATAAAGGGGATGCATCAGGGATGCTCTATTCTAATTTACACTTACTAAAAATAAAACCAAATACAGACACAATCCTTATTCTTATGAGGGCCTGGAGCAAGTACCTGCCAGTTTGAACAACGGCATCATTTAAATCCTAATTTACAAGGATGCAAATGAAACACATCAGGAAATATCAATGACAAGGAAAAGAACATTTGGGTTGTGTCAACAGGAACCTGTCCCAGGATTGCTACCTCCTGCACCTCCCTCTCTCTGGGAAAGGGAATGTCCACTAATTTTTAAGCCCAAACACAGTGGACACACTTAGACAGGGTGTGCCATTTTTCCAGTAAAGTCAATTGGCTTTAGAGAGGTATTTCTGAGACCTGAAAATAATAAAAAAGGTTGTCAGCCTGTGGACTTACCGCTCCCGAGTGGGAACGCTGACTTCCTTTGACAAGGAATTCAACATCTGCTTGGACAAGTTTGTAGAATTACTAGGATATGCTGGGAAGCTGACCTTCACCTAGGATGAAAAGGAACACTGTACTTGAGTCTTTCACAGCAAGAAAGTAAGAGAAATTAAGTCTTATCCTGCTGATCTAACAAAACCTCAGGCTTTCTAAATAGCTTTAAATTTTCAAATTATTTCCCAGCACTGAGCCAAAGTACCATTTCACAACACTTTCATTTCAGACACTTTTGTTAATTCCCTCCATACTATCAGAGAGTAAACTGATGGAAAGTAGGGTAAGGGCTCCATTACATGTGTATAACACACCCCAGCATATCTGGGAAGTCTAGAGAAAAAAGAAAAACCCAGAAGAAATGGCAAATATCCCAGAAAGACCGATTCCTGACAAATTAGATTTTTACCTAACCAACGAAAAGCCGAATCTGCTGTATGTTTTTTGTATGTTTTCGAGCATCAGCGGTCACCCAAAGCAGCAAATAGAACAATGCCATGCTCCCAGACATCCAAATCCACACAGTATCCTCCTAAAAAAAATATTCCCAAACGCCCATGAAGCAACGACAGAGTGAAGCCAGTGGGGATGCTCATGATTTGGTTGGAGTGTTGTAACGAGCATTGGCCTGCAGCTATCACAGAAACCTGGAGCAGAATTCCTAAGGAATGAAGTGGTTTTGGTACATTTATGATTGGTCCATGACAGTGCTGTGAGTTAGCGGCGAATTTGCTCAGGAACCTGGAGTGTTGATTATTAGCAATGCAATTAAGTGTGAGAGGAGAGGAAATGGAAGCACATACAGAAGAACTTTCTGGCTGGCTTCGGACCCTGGCTTGCCTTTCTTCTTTGAGATGACTTATGGCTTGGAGAGGGGAAATGGCCACTTTGATCTGCCCTCGGCACTGCCCGCTGAAGTCTGTGATGTTGTACCACCCACACACGAGCTGGAAGCCAGAAAGGAGAGGAGACAGGTCCACAGATGCAAATCCTATCACTCGCTCCGACTCTGGGGAAGAAGGATACGAAGCACATATACATGGACATGAATAATTTTCAGGAATGCTAAAACACAGCCCTTGAAATATGTCTTGGAAGCTGACCCGAGGTCCAGAACAATCCTGTCCAATAGGGGAATATTATTCGGATTACCTCAGTTACATTCAGCTAAAAATGTCCCTGTAGAAGCAGTGAAAGCCCAGGGCACGGAGAGGGATTGGCAGGAGAATCACTGTGTATGTACACATAGTACTCTGGATACACAGGAAGTTTATTTTTGAAGGAAAAATCAGACAGCTGAACTTCAATATGTAAAAAGAAAGAAATAAAAGTATTTTGTTACAACTGCCTGGCCACACTTCAAGCAGCTCCAGCAACAACAAACAGCACATGAAGGAAGCAGTTAAGAATTTCCTTCAGCAGGAAAATCCAACCTCTAAAGCACCGTCAAAATAAAACCAGAGAGAATACAGATGAACCAAACCTTGTAAGATGATTAATGGGGAAAAGGAGGATGCCAAGGGCCAGGAAATCAATAGGTATTTATCTGTAGTATTCTTCTAGCACAAGGCAAAAAATGTCATTACAATTCTACTCTCCAATTTACTTAACAGAATTTATTTTCCTTGCATGAAAGACAAGTCAGCTAAGGAAGGGGATGCAGAAAACACACTCCTCTTAATACTGCACTACAAACTTTACCTGCTTTATGCCACACTTTAAAGACCAAGGTTTGCTGTGGATCCAGGAGAAGCTCTTTGGATAATCTGTTAAGAACAAAAATCATAATATTTTATGCAAAGCAGGAAAAAGCAGTAAAATTTATCTACCCAGACAAATCAGTTTCTTTCTGGACCAATGGGGGCAGGAACAAAACAAACCCCAAAATTACTGAGCCTCAAAGTATAACATATCTTTACATTGTTTGGGCTTTTGCTTATTCAAGAAGTATTTCCCTCTCCTCACTCCTGCTGTACATTTAAAAGACAGGACAAGGAAACCATGAAGGAACAGAAATGCAGTTTATTTCATGACTCAATGGCACAGTGACAGCAAAGCCCTGGGGTTATGGTTGACAGCTGTAATGTTTGAACTTCATTCCTGGAAATAAAAAAAACCAAATGGAAAATCGAAGTGTTAAATGTAGAACAGTTTTTAAGTTGTTTGAAGTGATCCAGATATTAGAAACAATGGAGAAGACACAAGATTGGAACACATAGGTTAATTCCTGAATAGTACCACATATGACTTGATCTGCTGAGGTTCCTTGAAGCAGTCAATTCATCTCTTTTAATTTAAGGTCAGATATCTAGCTCTGAGCTAAAACCCCCAAACTATATGTCCTTTTCACACCTGGCCTGGCTGTCAGATCCAGGGAGTGTCTGTGTGAATCCCCATCTCTCACCTTGCTTGTTGCTGGAAGTCCCAGACTGGCGAGTCTGTATTTTCTATCACTGGAGTGGTTACTGGAGCATCTGCACCAGCAACAGCAAATGATACACAGCTACTGGGGGCTGTTACTTCACGTTCTGTCAAGGGACTTCCTGAAATGGTACAGAATTAAATACAGATTTTTAAATTAATAACAACAACAACAACAATCTAAAAGCAGTTCAGCAATTACAATGACAAAATTAGCAAAGAAATCCTCCATCTAGAAAATACTCCTTTTCACTGGTGGAGCTGATAGCATGTTATATTTACAATGGAAGCAAATATTACACGAACCTTTTACAGAGCAGAAACTGGAATACTCAAGGGAGAAACAGAAAAACCATTTGCCCAAGATCATCTAAGAAGTCAGAAGCAAAGCTAGGAATAAAATCCATGTCCTGAGGACCCTATACCAGTGCTTGAGCTACCCTCCATGCTGGGCCACCTGCCTGGCAACCATGAAGAATGAAATTTCTTCTTGAAACCAGCCTGTATTTGTTTCAGTGGATCAGCTGCCTCTCAATTAGTTACCTCTAAAAATCCCCTAAAATAAGAAGTTGAAGACAGAAATACTTCAATATTTCTGCAATACTCAAAAGAAACCTCCTTTATATCATCAAAAACTTTGCAAGAGCAAACAAAGTCGCATCAGTTTTCCAAAAACTATGAATTCCAGAAGATTCTAGAATCATTATAAAAATCCATTTGCAGGGCTCAGAATCTTTTAGAACTACATACCCTTAAATCACAGCTTGTATTTGACTCTTAGCTGTGTTATCAGGGGAACAAAAGCTGAGTACAGTGAGCCAGCTTTACAAATTTATTATGTGCAAAAAATGCTAATTTGCAGGAGTCTTTGAGATGGGAGTGTCTTGGGGTTTAGTTATTCAGTCAATGCTTAACTTGGGGCTTAGTTCTTCAGATAATGCTGAATTTCAGAATCCAGCTGTCATCTCCAACAGGTAACATGATGTTATTTATGTTTCGGATTTTATTCATGAAGACAGGCTGAACAGTTCAACCTCCAGCTTTCCCTATACTTGCACAGTGATTGGGGCTGCAACCCCATGAAGCCAAGTTCAAAACCAAACCCTGCCATTCACTTTGCTGGAGTAGGAACAGATCCCAGAGGAAAACAAAGAAACAGAAAACAAAGAAAGACAAGAAAGAAATAAAAGAAAGGGGGGTGGTGATATTACCTTTTAAACTTAGATGCATTGCTCTTTCCACAAGGATACTGACAGCAACTGTGTTTTCCAGAAACGTCACATCTTCTTCCTGTGGTTTGCCATTGGTGATCTCTGAACTGAGAATATCCACCTGCTGTTTGTCAGAGACCTGCTGGCTCAGAGCAGGGGTTTCATCTGTGCCTTCATCTTCACTGTTGCTGCATTCCTCGGCACAGGGGAGTCTGGGCAGAGCAGCAGGAGTGGAAGCAAGGCTGACGTGAACGCGCACAGCAGCTCCTGCCAGGTCTGCAGCGTTGCATCTGAACAATGGATAGACACCTGCAGGAGAATTCACAACCAACCAGCTAAATGAGCCAAAGGAAAAGCAGGAGCTTGGAAAACAGCTGGTAGCTCATTACTGTAGAGATCTCACGTGAGACCAGTAGAACAAATTTTGATTTTCAGTGTAATTTCTGCATGAGTCATCACTCAGAAGCACAAGCTTGGAAACATTAAAAACCACAACCAATCCCCCAAACTGGATACACCTTCATTTTCCCCTGGTAGCTCAGATTAAAACACATCAACTTCCTGAGAGCCCTAGAAACAGTGACTCTGCATAATTTTATAGACAGATACGGAGAATACAACATACACCCTACATAAAAATTTGCTTTAACTCTTGTTCTTTCTCCCTTCTCTGAGTGTATCTAAAAGAAGGGCCAACCAGTCCACAAATCTGGTGGCTGATGAGTACCATGTACATGACAGAAGCCATAAACTAAACCACAAGTTCCACCTCAATGTGAGGAAGAACATCTTCCCATGAGGGGGGCAGAGCTCTGGAACTGCTGCCCAGGAAGGGCATGGAGTCTCCCTCTCCAGGGACATCCCAAAGCCCCGTGGATGTGTTCCTGTGTCACCTGCTCCAGGTGACCCTGCCTGGGCAGGGGGTGGGACTGGGTGATCTCCAGAGATCCATTACAGCCCCAACCATCCTGGGATTCTGTAATTCTGAGCAGGACAAAACAAAGCCATAAACATTTTGTTTAAAGTGACTAGAGAAGGAACCACATTCAATTGCCAATAAAGAGGAATGAAATGTGACCCTGTGTTTTAGGAACTCACCACTAACACTCCGTGTTCTTCTTGATCTCTCTGCTAACGCTGCCAGGTCAACATAGGCAGATCCAATAAGACGATCGGTATCAAGTGGTCTTTCCATCTCATTTTCCTTGCCATATGCCCACCACACCTGGATTTCTAATTTCTCCTCTCTGAAGAACCACAGCAGTCCCTGGCTCCTTCTGAGAGTCACCTTGTTGGGTTTCCTGAAGTTCACTGTAACATTCTCTGCGTCGTCACTCAGTTTTGGCCGCTTCAGCCACGTCCTCGTGGCCTCCTGGTCGTACAGTTTGTACCTGAGGTAGCAGGAAGTGCTTCTCTGCAGGTGTGTCTGGCCTTCGAGCAGCACGCAGTGGAGTGGCAGCCACACCCTGGGGGTGGAGATGGTCACAGTCACTGGACCGGCGTTCTGCTCCCAGTCGCCGCTCTCGTCCTCGCTGTCTTCATGGATCTCCTCTCTGCTCCACCCCAAGAGCTTGGCAGCCTCCAAAACACGCTCCCTGTCACCCTGATGGGCAAAGGCAACAGAGAGTTCCAGCCCTCCCACAATGGCCTGCATGGCATTTGTGCACTGCGGAGGCATCGGATCTTCGGAGAGGGTCACTGGGTACCAGCCCGAAATACCTTTGGGAGGAAAGATCACATTAGACTTATCCCAGCTTTTGAAAAATGTCAGTGAACAATGGTCACCTCTCTGGTCATCAGTCAAGGACCAGAACTCCAAGTGTTTATTTCTTGTTTGGAATTCATTAAATAATTTCTAATTTGAAAAAGCAACAAGTTACTGGCCTTCTAAAAACCTCAGGAGTTCTGATCCCAAAAGATTTTCACTTCATTAGCAACACCCATTTTACAATGAAACTATATTCCTTGTATATCCAATTATATTCTCATTTCTTTCCTACTCTCTTCCCATTAAAAACAACCCCAAAATTTTGGGCTGGAGAAAACAAGAACCTTACTGAAATTAAAGGAGAAATAACCAAGGGAATAATAAAAACATCATTATTACAAGGCATAATAATCCTGAATTAATGCTAGATAGAGGAGATCAGTAGTGGACATATATGCTAGTAATTTTTTCACAGAAATTTCACAGAACATTCTGAAGCTGAAGGGACCCAAAAGAAGCACTGAGATATTTCACATGTAGTTAAAAAAAAAAAAGAGTTAATCCTACTATTTTCTAATTATCTAAGACTTTTGTTTCCTGCTTTGACATCTGAAAAGCAGCCACTGGTCCTGCACTAAATACTACAACTCATGGACTTGACATCCTTTTTGGACTTTCTATCTAGAAAATAAACAGCACTGAATAAAATCCTAAGGATTTTAGGTGCTGGTTTTAGTTGGCATGGAATTAAATTTCTTCATAGTAGCCTCAGAATATTCATTCAGCCACTAGACAACCTAAACCCTGAAAACAGATTTTCAAACAACAACCTTTATATGACTTTCCTAATACAGGATCTTTACTGAACACTTGGGGAACATCTGAAAGAGCTTTGGTCTAAAAAAAACCAAAAAAACCACAAAACAACCCCCTGAAACAGGAATGAAAATAGTTTTAAGGAATTACAATAGCATTTGCACAGAATCTCAGCAGCACAGTGCTGCTGTATTACCTGATCTTCTTGTCAGCAGGTCTCTGGTTGGAACTGTGACTGTCCCAAGAAGATAATCTCTAGATGTTCTATCAGCCAATTTGCCAGGGGCTGGAAAAGAAATAATTTTGTAAACACACTGAACTGGAACACAAGACTTAGAGGTGATTGACTGGAGAACAGCTGGTAAGAGGGGATCTTGTTCACGGGGAGTCTCAAAAACTCTTTGCATAAGGGGAACAGTCTCTGCTGAAGACAGTTTAGGTAATTACATCTATTAGCAACTGCAGAGTTCCCTGGGAACAGTCAAATTCAGGCTGCATAGGGCTCTGAGCAACCTGACCTGCTGGAAGACGGCCCTGCTCATTGCAGGGGGGTTTTTGCAAGTCCCAGCCCAAATGATTCCATTATTCTGATTTTTTTTTTTCTATACTAAAATTAAGGGGACTTCTGCACCAGTATCCAGTCCTTGCAATCACACCTGTTGTCCTTACCCGACTTGGTGCTCTGATGGTAGATAGAGAAAAAAATACTGGCAGACTGCAAGAGCTCCCCCAGAGAAGAGGCTTCTCCACTGCTTTTCTGAATTATGAGATTACAAAGAAACTCCACGTGATGCTCAAACTCTGGGCAGAAAGTGCAGGGCACAGCTCGTGTGCTGCGTGTCTGTGCCTGGGGCAGGAAGGACAGGAGCACACACACATAAGCGTTCACTCCCACCCCTGCATAGTACTGGACAGAGGGGTTCTTCTGTGCCACAGCTCTTCATTTCACATGGGAAAAAAAGAAAAGAAGGAAGAGAATGCATATAATGTATGAGGGATCTAGGAATCAACATGCTTAAAACAAAGGTGAAAAGATGGGACTAACAGTGAATGTTCCAAGTCAAAATGTACGTGGGCTCTGGCTGCCCTTTTCACCTTTTTTTCCCCATCTCAACATAGTAGGAACAGATATGAAATGGTGAGAGGAACTCACAAGGTCCACCACTGGTGGCTGTGTTTCTCATCTGTGGTTGAGAAAGTACTCAGCACCTCTAAGAATATACTGTACTGTAGAATAACTTCCTGCTCCAGAAAGGAGCCAAAGGCTAAATTATTTTTACAGACCAGAACTGACCAGCAAAAGGACGTGAAATGAGCAAATGCAGTAATTTACAAGTAAACCAGACCCAGGTATTACTCAGGTCATACACCTGAAGGATGAGGAGTCTGAGGTCATTCAACTCCCTTGACTTCTCCAAGCACCATACGACAGTGATCCTCATCTTTCAGGATCTACTTGAATTAAGATGGATCAGGGGCTCACAGCAACACTAAGAAAGGGTCAGACCACGTCTCTGGAATGACAGGAGCCATCCTTCTCTTGTGGAATTGACTGCCTCTATTCTAGCCCTTTCCTAACTCTTGAAAATCACATATTCTGGAACTATGTCCAGCTGATACCACACACTTGGAACAGAAGCCTTATGGTGGAAAGGGACATGTTTCATTTCCTAGTTAATTTATTGAGGTTTTCACAGTGAAATGCAAGAAAACAACCTCAGCTGGCTTTTAAATAGCATCAGCAACACCAGAATCCAATGCCCAAGTAGGTACCATTTTATATCAGCCAATTTTTATATCAGTCTTTGGTGTACAAAAATGTGGAAATGTAGGAAAACATGCCTTTCCAATCGTCATCCTTTTGCAGAATGAATGCTACCACCCTGTATGTAGTGCAGCTTCAGGGACCAGAGTAACTGCTGACGGTCCTTATAAAGTTATTTTCACTTTGGAGCAGAACCCACTTTGAATCTTGGTCTCTGCAGATGGAAAGTTTGCCAGTAAAAATTTGTTCTGATCTCATGCCTCAGCCTGCTGCCTCCAGATAAGGCTGTTTTAAGTGAAAAATGTTCCTTTTTGAATTAGACTTTACCTGGCTGCTGCTTGCAAACCAGCTGCCCTGTGTATTTGCACAGAAAGTGAAACAGCTTGAGCAGTTATTCCTGCTGCTGTTTTCATGGATCGTTGGTACCTCACACTCACATCGAGCAAACCTGGATTAAATGAAAGAAAGGAAGGAAAGAAATGTCAGCTCTTAATGCAGGTACATACAACACAATCAATATTTAGCTATACCTATTAATACAAAACTTACTTTGTTAATGTGTGTTCTTCTAAAAAAATAACTCCACTAATCCATTAAGATAGACTGTGCAAAAGGCTGCACTTCAGCCACAAGTTACAGCCAGGTCCATGAGGAGCAGAGGGAAAATTCGCGGACTGCACCCTGCCCCTGCAAGGCGCGCCCTCAGTGTCTCCCTCCTGTGGCGAACCCGCAGCACTGCACACACAGGGAGCGCACCCTGCCCCGACAAGGAGCGCCCTCAGTGTCTCCCTCCTGTGGCGAACCCCCCGAACTGCACACACAGGGAGCGCACCCTGCCCTTGCAAGGAGCGCCCTCAGTGTCTCCCTCCTGTGGCGAACCCGCAGCACTGCACACACAGGGAGCGCACCCTGCCCCTGCAAGGAGCGCCCTCGGTGTCTCCCTCCTGTGGCGAACCCCCCGAACTGCACACACAGGGAGCGCACCCTGCCCTTGCAAGGCGCGCCCTCGGTGTCTCCCTCCTGTGGCGAACCCGCAGCACTGCACACACAGGGGGCCAATCGAGCCAGCCCTGTTGTCCTGCATGCTCCCACTGCCAGAGCTCCAAAATACCTTCCCAGGCATTCCAACGCACCTTTTTTATAGCGCTGCAGTGAGAAAATCTCCCAAGAGGTGTTGGACAAAGAAACAACACTGCGTTCTGCTGTTGCACATGGCTCACCTATTACAAAACAACTGAAGCATGCTGACCTTCCTGTCCTGTCCCAGCTTGTTGGACAGCCTCAGAGTTCCTTGTGGCCTTCCCAGAGCTGATGGTTGTGTTATTTGAAAGAGCCACAAGAGGGAGACACTGCTTGCATCATGTACCATTAACAGCCCTTCTTCAGATCCTTCTCCCCCGCCTTCCATGGGAAGCTTAACTACAGGCTGGGATTTACTGGCAGTGAGGCAGTTAAACACACAGAGAGGGCTTTTGAAAACTTTTTGAGGGTTCCCCATGTTTAATCACTGTTTTTTCACTCATTATGGTGTTAGTGAAAGCTGGGAGGAAAACCGCGCCTGGTTGGTTTCAGTTGCCAACACAAAAACATATTTTTATTTGCCCTGGAGGCAAATAGACTTTATTTTTACAGAATGTGACAGAATTTTACACAGAATCAGAGAATTGGTTTGGCTGGTAAAGACCCATAAAATCATGGAGTCCAACCATTCCTCCAGCACTGCCAAGGCCAGCATTATCCCATGTCCCCAAGTACCACATCCACGCAGCTGTTAAATCCTGCCAGGGATGGGGACTCCACCATGGCCTGGGCAGCCTGTGCCAGGACTGGACAGCCCTTTGGGGGAAGAAATTTTCCTTAATGTCCAACCTAAACCTCCCTGGCACAACTTGAAGCCATTTCCTTTGTCCTTTGCTAACACACCATCAAACACTGACGTGCTGCTCCGAGGTTTCCCCAACTGAGCCTGGTTTTACCACACGAAGTGAAAGTCCACAAGCATTCCTCACCTGAAGACCTCAGATGAAATTCCTCTGAGGAATCAGTCCGGGGAGCCAAGGGAAGACTAAAAGTCTGTATCCCTATTTCTTCACGATGCTGCATAGTCACCATGGCACAGAGCCGTGACAAAGGCAAGGCCCCTTTGGCAACCAGCTGGTCTCTGACATTTGGGTAATAATACCTGGTAAGACACAAAAAACCAGCATCAACATTTCTCTCACAACTGCACAGAAGTCACTTTTGAGCGTCTTTAAACCCTAATTAGTCTCTCCAGCTAAGGAAGAAACTCAAGTAGATGCATTTCCACTGAAGAAAAGAACCAGTAAGTGCTTGAGTAGATAATGCTACAAATATATGTATTTTTGCTAGTCCTAATAAATCAACAAGTAAGAACTCCACTAAAAATTGGCATCCCAAAGAAAAACAAGAGAAGGATCTGGCACCAAATATTCTCCGCTCTCTTCCTGTTAATAAATAAAAATACCTCTCTTGCAGAACAGATTTGTGGTACCAGTTAGTGAGTGTAAAAAATGACACTAAACCTTTGCTTAGCGCATTACTTGGCTTCAGCTTCATCCTGAAACAAATTTTGGCACTGTATCTTACAAACAGCCCATAGTAATTCTCATGTGACTTGGCAAATTTTAAAAAGCCTGACTTGTTTACTACAGAATGAACAGATTATTATCTTTTTCTAAAGCTATTTGTCTTCATGGCTTCTGCTCTCCATTACTAATAATTAGCTTCAGTAGCCAAAGAAACAATTTGAACTTACAAACCACTTGGTATTATTTCTCTTGTAACCAGTGACTTGTATTAGGGAAAAATCCAAACCTACCACAATGAAATTATACTTTCAGGCTGCTATTAAGTAAAATTTAGATGTGTCAAGGATTTAAACACTACTTTTAGACTGTTAGGCTGTTTAAAAGATGGAAGAAAGCAAACTAAGAATACACACTTTCTAAGTAAGTTATAAAAAGAAAGGAGTAATTAGGACACTAGGCAGGGAAAAAGCCTCATAGGTCTTAAGTGCAGATAATCATCACCAAATGCTGATGAGCTTACCATTTTTTTTAGCTATTACTAAATAATATTACAGAATATCCATCCCAGAGCTGGAGATTTTCCAAGACCAGATCTATATCTACCCGTACTGCTGTGCTATCTACGAAGAACAGGATGTTTTTCTGTACCTGCACCAGACTTCAAACTGGATTCCTCCTCCTGTCGCTCCTGGTGCCATAAATGCACTGACCAGGAGTCTCTGGACTGGGACATCAGCAGGAACCAACAGGGAATGATGATGTTCGTCATTAAAGATGGGATCAGGGACACACAAAGTGGTAGCTGTTCGAAATGGCTTTAATGTGATGCCTACAAGTCAAGCAGAGTTGGGTCAAAATGGTTGCAATTGCAACTTTCAACCTTTTTCTGCTTGTAATCCTCCAGGAGGTAGGACCCGTGGACAGGGAGTGAAATCCCCTTGGGACAAGGCTTGCTCTCCTGAGCTTCACTTCACAAAGCTTTTACAAGCAATCCATGCAGCCCCATGACCCTGTGAGCCACAGGCTGGGAACTACTGCTAAAGAGGCAGTACAAAAACCCCACACAACTATGGAACAATGCTACTGACTGTCATTGTTCAGGGGGAATATCTGTTAGTGATTCAAAGCACTCAACACTAAGTTCTTTCCTACAATTGCAGTTATTTAAATACTCTTTTATGATCTGAAAAATTGTGGGTTTAGATTGAATATTGGGAAGAAGTTTTTGCCCACGAGGGTGGGCAGGCCCTGGCACAGGTTGCCCAGAGAAGCTGTGGCTGCCCCTGGATCCCTGGAAGTGTCCAAGGCCAAGCTGGACAGGGCTTGGAGCAACCTGGGATAGTGGAAGGTGTCCCTGCCCATGGCAGGGGGTGGCACTGGATGGGCTTTAAGGTCTCTTCCCACCTAAACCATTCTATGTTAATCCTAGGGATCTAAACCAAGCAACTCTTCTGTTGGTGTATCCATGAAAATCACAGAATTATTACGTTTGGAAAAGCCCTCTAAGATCATCAAGGCCAACTGTTAACCCAGCCCTGCGAAGGCCACCAGTAAATCATGTACCCAAGTGCCACATCCAAACACTTTTTGAACATTTCCAGGGATAGAGACTCCACCATTGCCCTGAGTAGCTGTGTCAGGGCTTGATAACCCTTTTGATGAAGACATTTTCCCTCATATCCAACTTAAACCTCCCCTGGCATGACTTGGGGCCGTTTCCTCTTGTCCTGTCCCTTGCTGTCTGGGAGCAGAGGCTGACCCCCACCTGGCTGCACCCCCCTGTCAGGGAGCTGTAGAGAGCAAAGTGAGCATCCTGAAAGGCTTGTGCATGTAAAGCCTTTGCTGAATTTCACTGTGAACAATCTCGCTATTCCCTGCAGACCTATTCCTGCATCTTTGTTGGATCAGCTGGCACAGCCCTCTAGGACCTTTAACAAAAGGTACCATGGGAAGAGATTTGGAATTTGGTCTCTTTTTTTTTTTCCACTGGGAACTTGCCACTAGCCTCAGACAAACAAGGCTCTTAATCCAGTGGCACAGCCCAAGTCCAGTTTTTCCACGAAAATAAGCATTGGCTGCATGAAAGCCCAGAAAAACATGCCCCCTCTTACTTAGGCAGAGAGAACATGACTAAACAGTATTTAATGAAAGCAGTGCTCTAATTAAGGGAAAATGATAAAACAAACTTACCATCCTCAGGCAATCCAGGTCCTTGCAGCACACCACAACCAGCCTCCTGAACTGGGAAATAGTACTGGATGTAGCAGTCGGCCTCTCCCCAGACCGTGGACTGCAAGGGAGTGAGCCCCTTCACACTTTCCACATGGATCTCAAACACATGCTCCATCAGGTCTTCCCCTTTTGGGTCCAAGTGCTAACAAATAAAAGGGAAGCCACATGGAAAGGATGACTTCAGGAAACTGGGAACATTTCAACAAGCTGCCCAGGGAAGTGGCTGAGTCATCCCTGGAGGTATTTAAAAGCCAGGTGGATGTAAAATCTGGGGACATGGTTTAATGGTGGCCTTGGCAGGGCTGGGTTAGTGGTTGGACTTGATGAGCATAAACGTATTTTCCAACCTAAACAATTACATATGATAAGGATCTAAGAAGCCTGGGGGGGGCACAAAAATTATCTGCTGTTTTCCTCCTAAACTTCACAGAAACATTGAAAGCATGAAAGAAAATTACTTTTTCTCCTGCAAAGCATATAGAAAGCATAAAAGTTCCTACCTATCCAACTCAAAGGTAGTAGCAAAGCCTCCACAACAAGGCTGTGAGAATTAAGATTTTCTATAATTTTGCTGGTTTTTTTCTTCTACTGGACTTGTGAAGATAGAAGCAGTGGATATGCAAGGCAATAAAAAAGGGCAATAATATCAAGACTGGTGAGAGCAAGCTGGTAAAAAAACCAGTATAAACAATATAATTCTGTGTAGAATTTGTAGAATATAACAAAACTGGCTACAGCATCAAGAAGAGGTTGGGGATCACTCGTCTGTTAACGAAGCCACTGGTAAAACCCTTTTCCCGTTCCTTAACAGGGAGAATGGGGATTTACTGAACAATAAATACCATTGTGGGTTTTACAGGAGGATGGTCCAGAGAGTGGGGAGGACGCTGTGTGACTGGAGGTACCATTCCTTCTTCAGTTTTGAGCCTTTGCAGTGCCACTACTTGATCAGCCGACCCCATTGCCAAGATGACTCTCAGGCGCCCGCTTGTGCTGCCGGTGAAAACATCGACCACAGGCATGTGGCCATCCACAGCCACCACGGGGTACTGAGCCTGCAGGAGCAGGTGGGAGATCTTGGGGTCTCTACAAAACAAACCCAAAACAAACACAAAAGCCCCAGCATGAGGATGAGCCATCTGAGTAGGAACAGGATCACACAGAACCCACTTTACATGGGATTTTCAATGCTGGTAACTTATATCCAGTCTTCACAGAGCAGAGATCCATGAGCTGCTAAGTGCAAGAGGTTACTTTTAGCAATGACAAAGGACAACTTCCCAAAACCTGACAGTGCCTTAGCTATGAGCCAGCCTAGAGATCTGTGAACAAAGGGATGAATGGGAACAAGATTCCCATTAACACCCTGTAGCCGTATTATATTTTTATGAGGCAGTTATGTGCCTTTGGAGATGGAAGAAAAGAAGGAACAGTGACAACCTCCCAGAAAGACATAAAAATCTCCACCAATACACTGAAGTTATTCAAGGCCAGGTTGGATGGGGCTTGGAGCAACCTTGTTGAGTGGAAGGTAGGGGGTGGCACTGGGTGAGCTTTAAGATCCTTCCCAAGCCAAACCATTCTGGGATTCTAAGATATATACAAGTAAACTACTGTGGTTTACTACGAAAATGATACAAATGGCACAGTCATAACTAACAAAGTAGTGGCCAGTCAGCTCCAGCACCATCTGATTTCTACCTGTCACTAGGTCTGACCAAAATAAAAGGAATAAATCCTTTGCATTAGGAAGGATTTCTTCTGTCCAGTATTTCCAGTAATTTAAACTCTTTTAAGCAGGTATGTTACTTAACTGAACAAGACGCCAATAGATTAAACCCAAAAAGAACAAAGAACTCTGGAGAATCCCATCAGATAAGAACACAAAACATGAAGGTTTTGGAGCCTTTTTGACACCTGGGCTGTGCAAACAGACAGCATCCCTATGGAATCTCTGCAGAGCATAATTAGGGGCAAACTCAATCAGTCACAATCTTGGAGAATCACTGATGGAAAGCCACACTTCGTTTTCCTGTGCAGTCACTTTGATTTCTTCTAGTTTTATTCCATCATAGGACAAGTTAAGCAGGCACCAACCCTGATGGAGCAGAGAGACTTTATTTCTCACACTCCCTCTGTACTTCTGGACAAGGACAGTGTAACTTGCACCCTGCTCACTGTAGGAAAGGGCTACAGGAAGCTTGGCAGGGCAAAAATGCCTTTTGCTATGAAGTGTAACGAAGAACCCTCCCACACAACCCCCACACACCATCTCTGACTTCTTTCTCTGAGCTTCAGTTAGGATATTTCCCAACCCAGGAAGATATGGGGAAAAAAAAACGTTTACTTGAACGAGATGTAAAACTGATGCAGAGGGAGTTTCACTAATCCCAGCAATTTGTCACAGCCAGGGCTTCCCAGCTTGTTCCATGCTTCAATAATCATTACATTGTTCTTCAGCCGCTCCAAGTGTTTGGAAGTCAATGAAAAAGGCATCACCTGAAAGGTTTAAAGCAGAACTAGTACACAGAAAACACTGGAAAATATTGGCTAAGTACAGAGCATTCTGGTAAGTCTACTTCATTCCAGTCTACAGAATTGTGCTTTTTACAGACAGAAGTTAAAAATTAAATGTGCATTCAACAGAGCCAAGCCAAGAAACGGATGTTTCTAGGTATATAAAAGTAACTTAACCACGAAATGTGTTTGTCAATGGGGAATACCACACTTGCATCAGTGTGAAAGGGAAAACGTGTGACTTGCCTGAGAAAAATTAAAGGCAGGCTGTGTTGTGCCCCAGACGACAGTGGATCTTGTTGCTTCCTCAGTGCTGAGCAGTTTGCAGTTTAAATACACATTGCAACAACTGGGGAGCCCACAGCCTTCAGCAATAAAATCCTTTCCATCAGGCACCATCAACAGCACGTGCAGCAATAACCCATCTTCCTCAGCTGGGGTTACGCCTGCCACCACACCCCGGGCTGCGGAGGCTGGCACAGGGCACGGCAGCTGTGCGACATCCCTGCTGCCAACTCCCGCCTCCTGCCAGTCCTCAGGGCTCCTTTTGGAGCAGAGGGGGCTCTCTGCATTTACACTCGTCCTGCTGGGCTCCTGCAATTTCAGCTGGGGACCTCTCATGGCGTGAGCTGGGGCTGGGTGCCCAGCCGTAGCTGACCTGGCAGCAGTGCAGGAGAAGTCTTTGTTGTTGGCTGCAAGCTCCAGGGACACCTGAAAGGCAAGGCAGAGCAGGCTGGCCAGATGTGCCCCATGCAGAAACAAGGGGCTGCAACAGAAACTCAGGAAAATATATCACACCTTTTGCTCGAGAACTCACCCTAAGGCATATGCTGCTCACAAGCTACAGCTGCTGCTGTAAAATAAACTACATGTGGCTTTGTGAAATGAAGTCCAGACTGGAGTGCAAACCCACACAATTACAGATGAATCATTGAATGGTCTGGGTTGGAAGGGGCCTTAAAGCTCACCTCATTCCTAAGCCTTCACCTGCTAATATAGAGAGCTGTTTATGCTCAGAACTGTCAAATCTCTCAAACTGTTAATGCTTCTCAATCAGAAGCTGAGCAAACTGGTAGAAATTTTTGCTGGAGAAGATAATTCCTGAAGCGACATGGACAAGGAACACCAGGCCTCCACAGCAGGAAAGACCTCAGCTCGTGTCACATGTGAAGCAGAAACCAAAGCTCCAAGCCCTGAATATGTGCCACTCAAAATCTGCCTGTAGAGTGGTTGCTGTATTCACGTCTCAGCTTACTGACAACATCCCTAGACTTGCAGGAGTTTCAAAGTATTTCTCCAAACCCCTAAGGAATAAAAAAGGTTCATATTATTTTATACCGGTCTTGCAAACCTTCGTACTGGAGACCTGGCAAACTAAAACAGAGAGAGATAAGAGGAGTTAAAAATAAGAGTGTGCAGCCAAAATTAATAACAACTCGAGCTTGAGATGGTAAAACACATACCTTCAGTGGCCCAACTTGTGTGTGATCTTCCTCTTTTTCCACAGGTATTTCCCAGCTGACCCCAAGCAGCTCAGCCTCAATCACCCTGCGGAGCTGAAGTGCTGCTGAGCCAATGACCACGGGCTGAGGGCAGGCAAAGAATTAATTTTGCCAGATTTCTATCAGATTTAAAGAACTTTTGTGAAATAAAAGCTTTCTGGGAAGCCATGAGCAGCCACACAGCCTCCCCACTCCTACATTAGTTGTACCAACAGGGATTTGGGAGATCTCCTTTACTTCCAGTATCAAGTCTCACCAGAACAACAGCAAGACAAATTTTCCCGGAACCTACTGTAAACAATTCCAGATTAATGCAAAAACTGAATAACCTAAATCCTAGTCAATGGGCAAAATTTCCATACTTAAAGATGCAGTTTATTCCCCTACTGAAAGAAAAGCAGATATCCTTGGTGTTGATTAAAACAACATAAGCTGAGTTAACCCCTCTCACCATCTTCATCACATACAGATGGTTATGCAAATAATCTTATCAAATGGAAATGTACTTTTTTCCCCCTGAAATGCACAAGTTACACCCTTTTTTCACAGCTCACATTACTCCCCTTACACTGGGCAGGGTAAAGATACAAACTGCATTCACATGAACTCATTCTACACTGCTAAAGGAGCTGTGTTCTCAATGAAGGATAATGTTTATAATTGATCCAACGTGCTCAAACAGCAAGAGATCAGTCTTAAAGATGAAGGAAGGACAACTTTTTTTGCCTGCCAGTCTCAAATTCAGAAAATCCTTTAATGGAGTGACAAGCCTGGAACAAGGAATGGACACGGCCCCAAGCTGCCAGAGCTCCAGGAGCATTTGGACAACACTCTCAGGGATGCACAGGGTGGGATTGTTGGGGTGTCTATGCAGGGCCAGGGGTTGGACTCAATGATCCTGTGGGTCCCTCTGTGTCATTCTGTGAAGACTGAACAGCAATCAGTTCAACTGTCTACATGTACTGTCATTTCCCTTCCTAATATTAGGCTGTCTGCATTGAGTGTCTGTGGGAAAGGGAAAAGCAAAGAATTCCTTTGCTTTTTAATACACAAAGAAGGAACAACTTCTAATAAGTACCTTTTTCTGTGTGCTTTTTCTCATGTAGATTTTAAAAGCCAAGTCAGAGCCCCACCAGTGCTCTATCATTGTTCCTCCGAACCACACAGGGAACACAGACCGCTGCTGGAATTTCACCACTGGAGGGAACAGAGAAGCAACAAATATCCTGTATTACCCGATATAAATAAACTTTCCCCTGGAGAGTGCTCTGTTACACACAAGCATTTAATTCTGCATTATTTATTAACACCAAGGCTGAAGTAAACTGGTTTTCATTTTTGAAGGCCAGTAAATAGCAGGAGGCTGGCGTGACAAAATTAAGATTATAAATTCATGAATAATAATCAGGAAAAAAGTATTAAATAAATTAATATACAAACATTATAAACAAATAAATAAAGAAACATTTACAGCATTTAAAGAATTCAGGTGACATGAAGTCTCTGCCATTCCAGCATGCAGTAAGACCTGCCCTTTTTCAGTGGGAGAACCCTGTCTCATTTTAACTAACAGAGTTCAAGATGGTTCTTGAGAGACTCAAAGCTGAGCTGCAAGAAAAATCACAGCTTCAGGAGAAAAGGAATATCTGCAGGCAGAGATGGAATGAATTGGCATTCAGTCTGGAAAAAGAGTACAAGAAGTACAATAATAGTGATCACAATAGGTAAAGAAGTATTCTTGTGATGACAAAAATGCAGGTTACACATAAGGAAATTTCCAACTGGATGCCCAGCATTTCTCCACCTTGTCTGGGATGGGTGTGAAATTTTTCACATTAGGCATCTTTAATAAATGAAATAAACAGCTCTCAGGAAGGATAATGCTACAGTGGATTGACTTGATGTCTTGTTCAAATTCTTTTCAGCCCAATCTATTTTTCTAGGTCCCAAAGAGCTGGACTCTACATAAGGCAAAGGGCAGGAGGATGGATTAGTTTTGGATTACAAAGGTTGTATTACAAAAGTTCTGAAGAAAGAGATGTTTTGTCTGGCCACAAACAGAGAATATACAAGAGAACTCAAAAATCTCTCAAGCGCCACTCAGAAAGATGCAAAGCCAATGAATGACCATGTGGGAGAGGCATTTGAAAATCGCCCTGGCATTCCAGTTTCTGGGAAGACTGGGCAGAGAGGACCTTGCTCATGCAGCATTCTCTGCTTAGTGGGAACAGAAACTGTTCTCAGGGATACAAACAATGGTGACTCTTAGTACAGAGATTAATGTCTGCTGATCTGAGCACAGGACTCAAGATCCCCATGATCCAGCAGATTATCTGAGCTATTGGAGATACCACAGGGCATCTTCAACATCTAGGAAATTATTTATTAGAGGTGTAAGTAGCTCTGATATTTCTAAAAGTACCTGATCATCCTCCTACTACTGCAGAAAGAGTATTGGCTTTATGCTCAAATGAAGGAATGGGCTTACTAACTTGGTCTTTCCCTAGGAAAAGGAATTTGAAAATCCCGGTATTAATACTTCCTGGAAGAAAAAAAGAATTAAAAAATCACTTGGCCTCCTTCTCCCTGAGAGGACCATTCCCCCACCTGCAGCACAGCAACTCTGTGGGCAGAGGGCCCACTAATCATTTCTAAGAGATGGAGTCAACAAAACTAAATCTAAGGGGGAAAAATTATGCTCTTACCATCATCGGTGATTTTACTTGAGGCTACTCGAATTACTTCTGTTGTTATGGAGACCTGTCCTTTATCATCCTTGGAGACTCCCACAGGAAAGTGGTACTCCACAAAGAAGGTACTGTGAATAAAGAAGTGAAAGGGTGATCACAATCCGTCAAGAATCTGATGTGACTCATGCGACTGAACACAGCAGTCAAGTTCCAGATTCACATTTTACTGTAACGCTATTTTTTTTAAGATAATTCAAACACCTGTTCTGTGAATTCCTTCCATAGATTATATATATACACCAGATTCTCCTCCAACAACCCCCCTTTTTTTTTCAGTGTACTGCCAGGCACAAAATACATTGGTACCTCCCCAAAACCCTGGGAAAGGCACAGCCTGAAGTGAGCCCACATCAGGATAAACTAGTCACATCTTTAACTTTCTCAAGTTTATGGGATACAATCTTCTGAGAGAAGCAGAGAAACAGGAAGGCCTCAGAAGCCTGGAGAGCTTGGGGAAGCTGGACTACACAAAAGATCACAGGGAAATCTTCCCTGAAGGCACAGCAAACAAACTAGGAAGAAACAATCCCCCTTACCATTTATGAACAGACATAGGCCGTGGAGGTTTCCCCAGTAAACCTTTCCTCCTTGGGGAAATCTGGATGATCTCAGGAGGGATTTTCAAGCTTTCAATGATGACTCTGGCCAGGTGTATTTGCTGCAGCAATGCCAACCTGTCTGCACCCAAGGATGTGACAAGAGCCGTTTCTCTGTGGTCTTCTGCAGGAGCAGTGGGAGAGCAGCTGCAGAGAGAAAACCAAGGCTCAGGACTGCAGAAACATTCTTGACATGACCACATGAAGGGAAAATTGTAGTTTGGTGAGATGTTACTTAAAAACTGCCCAAGGCTCACTAAAATATACATTTTAAAACATATTTTTACAACAAATTTGGTGGTCTCTGTAATTCTCTGTAACAAAGATCTTACAGTATCTGGGGTCCATAACTGGAAAAAAAAAAAAACAACCGAGAAAGTGTGTGTTCCACATTGTTGATCTGAAAAAATCTTATCCTAACTCTTCAAAAAGAAAAGCATCATGTAATGCCATGTACAAAAGCAGGGACATGATGCAGTTATACACAAGGACAAGTCTCTGCTGCAGAGGAACAGCAATAGGATTTTTGTCATAATTTGAAATCTCATGTGTGTAATTAGCAAGACTTGACTTCCAAATGATTTTGTGTTGGTACCTCTGGGGGTATAAATTTTACCTGATGTAAAAACAGCAGCGTTAGTCAGGAAAAAAAAAAAAATCATAAATAATTGTTTGGAGCTGAATCAGAAAAAAAAGGTCACAAAACCTCTACACTAACTGTATTGTACAAGTTAAGTTTGATAACTGGATCTTTAGGGACACTTTTATTGGTCCCATCCTGAAAAAAGGGAATACAACTTAGATGAGGTCAGAACAGAAGTCACTGATGTAACTACCTGGGTTTAGTTTCTGTCACATTCTGACCAAAGGCATGAAAATCTTTCTGTGGATTCACTGGACCCGCTTTCTTGAGAGTTTCTGCCTTGCATGCTTTTTTTGAGGATTTAACATCATCATCACTGAGGAAATCACTCAAACTGGAATCAGATTTCTGAAGCAGAAATAATGCACATAAATAAGAAGTTAATTATTATTGTCAAGAGAGTTCCATAACGATCACAATACATAAATGGAAAACAACTTGTACATTGCATCATTTGAAACAATTAAAATGGTATCAAAATTTTTCAGAGATTTAAAAAACAAGCAGTCTTCCTGGACAGCCTCAATCGCAGCAATTTCCAAACTTGATGCCTGACTTTGTAGTCTTAGCAATATTCTTTTAATACCATTAATTTTAAGCAATGTACTCATGTACCTACAAGCTTTCGTATGATACTTAATGCTTGTTCAGCTTTAAAACACTGAAATCGGCAGTTTTTTTGATCATGCAAACTTCTGGTTTTCTGCACATCAGGGAATGCACATTTTCCTTTGGATCTCCACTTACAGGAGCCGCGTAGAAAAGCCTCTCCAGCAGACTCTGGTCGTAATGGGGATCACCGAGTTCACTGTCATACACCTCACTGCCGAGGGAGAGAGAATCCCACAGGGAGCCTGTTCGATCCCAAAAATGCCCTGGAGAGAAATCAGCACTGTGGATACAAGAGACAGAAACACACCTTAGTGCTCCAAGTTCTGCAGTCAGTCTCTAAGGGACGTGGACAACACTGCCTATTTTACCCTGTATTTGGTCTATACTGGCTCCAGACAGAGCCAAACTGTGCTCACACAGCATGTCTGTGACCCAGCTGGAAGGGTAACCTCGGGATAACACCTCTGCCCCAACAGGAAAACAGGGTGTGTGAAACGTGGGACAGCTTGGGTTTGAAGAGATCTCTGGAGATCACCCAGTCCAACCCCTGCTCACAGGGAAGGGATGCAAAGAAAACGTTGTCTAGTTGGATTCTGGGTATCTTGAAAGCTGCAGATTCCACAGCCTCTTGGGGCAGCCGACTCCAGACCTTGATGACTTTCATTGTAAAATACACCTACGAATATCTACCTCTAATTTTCACCCTTCACTGCTTTATAACTTTTGGAATGCTTTAAGATACCAGTAACACTTAAGGACAGTTTACCTTGATTAAAAAAAAAAAAAACCCCAAGGTATATCTGAGTAGGTGTAAATACAAGTATCTTTAGCTACAAGTTGGGGTTAGATTGGTTTAAGGCTTTCCTCTGTGCTGTGAGTTTAAAATCATTTTATGATCTGCAAACACTTCAGTGTTATCCACTGACAGACCACATGGAAAAAATAAGTGCAGGGCACAAGAAACATGAGCTGAAATTCTGAACCATATCTGACCCAGAAGCTGTGTGTTCAGGGTGCAGATGTGGACACAATGGAAGCAACATTTATGCTCCTGCTACGCAAAATGAGAGGAAAAGGTCCAATTAGTAGCTGGAGAAACACTAAAAAGAAATACTGTTTCTCAATAATTTTAATTTACAGAGCGTTTCCTCTTAAAAAAAAGATGGTGCTAGTTTTAACTACTTACTTTATGTAGTATTTTAGGACACAACAGTTACAACTACTAAATAACTTAGTTTTATCAAAGACTGTGGTTAACCTTTTTGGGGTCACTTTTATGCCAAGTGACTTGGAGCTATCCAGGTTGTTGTGCACTAAAGCTGAGCTATAAACACCTCCATCACTTGCACACATGATTCACTGGTTACATTCCCAAAAATGTGGAGAACTTGAAGAGTCAAGAGACATTTTTCAGTACAAAATGGTCAGATAATTTTTTTGCAGTAGCCTCCAGTGCATCACACTCACCTGCCCAACAGTAACTGGATTGCTCTTTCTTCAGAGTTTAGGTCAAACTGCTGACCTGAAACTTCAGATCCAAAGTGATGGGGATCTTCAGAAGTGGGCACAAAACTGGACTTCAAACCTTTTGGGCTCCTGGGTAACAGCAATGGAAGCACAGACAGCAGTAAAAGGGAAAATAAAGACATTAAGGCACGCTCAAGACTAATCCATTAATTGGTCTATCATTTTTTCTGGGAAGTCGGAAATAATCTACTTTTACACAAATATTAATAGTTTGAGCAGAAATAAATGAAAGTGAGTTTGGAACAGCATCACTGACTGTCAAAGACAGCGACATTACTTTCTGGTTATCGCAGAACAACAGGCAATATTCGTATTTTTCCAGAAGAAAACCGTATCTTCCAGAAGAAATTTAAGTTTCTTTTCTCCTAATAAAAAACCATGCATTTAGGTCATCAATTACTTACACTTACTTGAAAAGCTGTTCTTTGAGATGCAGTGCCATTTCACTTGCACTTCCTTGCACTACTCTTATTCCCTACCAACATCTAGTATTTCCTCGTCAAATAACTTTGCACTAAATACAAATATACTAAGAAACTAAATTAAAATCAGTTATTTAAATCAAGGCTTAGTACATGAAAATGAAAACGAATTCACAAAATTTAGGCATTTATTCACAGGTAGAAAGTAACTTCCCATTTGAATGATGTACCAGTTTCACCTTAAATTTATCCTAAAACACATCCTATAAATCTCAGTATATACAGTTTTCCAGATAAAGCCTCAAAATTGATGGTTTGGAGCTTGAATCTCACTTCCCCCAATCCAAACTCACTTCGTTGCTGCTTTAAAATTGTCTCTCTCTATAAAATGAGACATTTTATTCAGTTCAATCTCCATGTCTGGGCTGGACTTCATTGCAGAAACAACCATGGCATCACGGAGTTTACTGCCTTGATCCAGGAGAGCTGGGAAATAAGCAGAAGGATTACATTTCAGCATTCAAATGCAATTTAAGAGCAATGTATAGACACAATAAATGTGTCAGCTACAGTCAAGAAAATTCTGTTTTCTGCTGTTAAAAAGAGATCTTGATGCACTGGGGATTAAATATGTTTTATACACCAGAAAACAGCTCAGCTGGGAGCGAGAGAGAGTGATCCTCCATCAGTCTCCCATGCAGCTGTACAAGGAATTTGTCTGCTCACACCGAGTCAGGTATTGGAAGGACATTATTAGGATACAGAAGCAGGACTAATTTAGGGGAGAGTAGTTCACCACTTTAGGATGTCTAATTTTTGGTCTTTCCTGTAAATACGAAACTCAAAAGAAAGCACATATGGAAATGTGCCCTACACCAATGCTTATTTCAATCCAGCCCAGGCAGCAGAGGTTTCTAAGTAAAGGCCTTTTTGGTATAATGCAGCAAGAGGGTGTGAAGTCTCCTTCCCTTCAGAAAATCTCATCTCCACACAGGCACACAAAATACCATCAAGACTTGTTTGTAGTGCAATCTAAAAGATGAAGCCAGTTGCACACAAACCTGACAGCAGGTCTTTTGTAGCCGAGTTGTGCACGGAGAGCATCCGTGTGCTCCTTCTGGGAGGCGCTTCAGGATCGGTGCTGGTGGGAAATGACAGGGGCTGATTTGAAGGATTCATTTTCAAACATTCATCTGGTAGAATCACACGGTGATGAGAAACAGAAAAGGTGTCCTTTCTGTTTTCTGAGTTCTCTTGGTAGAGCAAATGGTCCTTTCCTCTAGTGAAAAATGAAACATTATTTCAGTAACAACTCAAGTGGGTGGGTAAAGGGATTCACAACTCTGCAAATTCTCCCTTCAGGATATGTTATTTTAATGATTCCTCACCTGCCACTTAGACCATTGGAGAGACCAACCCAAGCCGCAAGTAAGAGATTTTTTTAAAAAAGCTTTTTAAAAGATCTTTTGTACAACAGCATGTTGTGGCAGGACAAGGGAGGATGGATTCCCACTGCCAGAGGGTAGGTTTAGGTTAGATATCAGGAGAAAGTTCTTTGCTGGAGTGTGGTGAGACTCTGGCATAGGTTACCCAGAGAAGCTGGGGCTGCCCCTGGACCCCTGGAAATGTCCAAGGCCAGGCTGGATGGGGCTTGGAGCAGCCTGGGCTAGTGGAAGGTGTTCTGGCAGCAGGGCTGAGATGAGATAAACCTTAAGATGCCTTCCAACCCAAATTACTCTGTGATTGCATGATTTGAGGCACCTCTTGTGTGAACTTGCATGACTTGAACTAAGTCAGTGTAAGATGCAAATTTCTATCAGACAAGAAATTGTCCCTGTCACCTCAGAAACCCTCAACCTTCTGGATTTCATATGAAATGTATGTTTGAAAACATCAAGCATTCCAAAACTCACAAGCGTACAGCCATTACTTTAAAAGTTTGTGTGAACTGCAAAATAAACCACAATTTTGTCATGGGGAAAAAATGTACCTGGGACTTGTGGCTTTGCTGTTGTCAACAGACTCTTGGTCAGCAACAGTCACCTGTGTGTGCCTGGGCTGCTGGGATGGAGCAGGAAGCTGGGACTTGCTGCTTCCCCGAGCTGCAGCAGCATCTAAACTTCCCTCTGTGGTTGGCACAGAGCTGCTGGTGTCATACAGTTCTGGCAGAGGTTCTAGAACCAGTGAGACCTGAAAGAGAAGACGTGAAAATATCACTTTGTTCTTTTCTTAATTAATTGCAGTAAATACTGCATGCAACTTCACTTGTTGTGCTATGGGAAACTGTTGCTTTTCTACATAAAGTAATATTTATATTATGCAGCTATGTCACATATTTACAACTACTTGTTTCTCATTCCATGTTGTCATATCCCACACAACTATCTTTCATCATCAATTTTCCAGAGCCAAGGCTGCAAGACAGAACTTCCTTAATTCCAGGTATCAAAAATCTTCTATTATTCCAGTCCAGTGAAGTGTTAGAACCAAATATCCACTTTTAAATCCACTGTTAATACTCACTCTCAGTGTAGAAATGACCATATTTTCCTCATCAAGCTCAACTACCCCACATCCCTCTAAACAAAATAAAGTCAACACCACCAGTATTTGTTTTTTTCATTTGTTACCTTAGCTCAGTAATGCCTTGGACAGAGAGCAGGCCTGCAGTGTGCCAGGTACAGCTTGAGCCTGCACCTGATTACACCAGTGCCACAGCACATAATTTACAATAACAAGCAAAGACATCGAGACTACCTGCAGCTCTCCGAGTTTATCTGATGTCGGTGACACCACAGCGAAAGACCCTTTGATGGGATGGCTGGGAGAGAGCTGGGACAGTTTAGTGATCTGTGCTCTGCCAAGGGGGAGGTGGTCAAGTTTGGTCAGAACCTCCAGGACGAGGACACCCATATCTGCAAAAATCAGGAACATCTTCAGGTCAGTCTCATGGTCACAGCTCACACTTTTTGGCTAAAATGAGAGAGATGTCAGAGGTTAACGTTGTGTTGTACAAGGAAATTTCAGTAACAAGGCAGCAGGTAAAGAAGGGTCAATACAGACATTACTGCTGGTAATAAATTATGATAAATAAGTACAGGATTACCATTAAAGGAACGCTTATGACAAGACAAAGGGAAATAGCTTACCACTGCTACAGGGTAACCCCCTGGGCAGCCCATTTCAATGCGTGACCACCCTTTCCGTGAAGAAATTCCTGCTGGTGCCCAACCTGAACCTCCCCTGGCACAGTTTAAGACCATGTCCGCTGCGTCCTACACTACTCTCTAATAAACTCCGCGGGCTTTGGCGGTCTCCCACAGGGCGAACATCATTCTACCTGCCAGGTAGGCGGGGCGAGCTGCCGGGGGCCCGCACGCGCATGGCGAAGCGGGCGCTGGGTTCTCCCCGGCGGGGCGCCCGGGCCGGGAGGCGGGCTGGAACACGGTGCCGCCGGAGGTCTCCCCCACCACCGCAGGCGCACCACGGCGGGCGGCTGCGGGGCCGCCCACAGCACGCGGGACACGGTGCAGCGCAGGAAGCAGCGCGGCGGGCCCTGGACGAGCGGCGGGAGGCTGGTAGCGGCGGCGGGGTCGCCAGGACCTGCGGGGACAGGCGGCGTCAGCGGCCCGCACCACCCCGAGCACCCGCCGCTGCCCGTCCCACCCCAGCACTGTTCTACCCGCCGTGCGTTCCCCCAGCGCCCCCGCCGCCGCTCCATCGCTCCCCGCACCTCCCCTCCGCCGCATCCCGCCCGCGCCTCCCGCCCGGCAACCGCCGCCACGGAGCGGCACTGGGGCTCCCGGCATGCCCCGCGCCCCGCGGGCACGGCCGGGCGCGGACTACGTTTCCCATGGTGCCCTGGACGGGTGTGCTCGGTGCCGCGTGGCGGCGCTGCTGGGGGAGGCCGCTTCCGGCGGCGCGGGGCGGGGCGGCGGGGGTGGTTCGGGGGTCCCGGTGTTCCCGGTATTCCCGGTGTGTCCCTCGCTGTCATGTCGGCCCTGGAAAAGCAGCTGCATCTGGGCCGCCTCCCGCCGCGGCCCCCGTTGCCCGGCGGCGGCGGCCAGTCCGGATCCAAGATGCGCATGGGGTAGGCGGGGGAAGGGCAGGGCGGATGCGGGGATCGGGGGGGGAGTTTGGGGAGAGAGGTTACAACGGAGAGGAGGCTCTGGAGGGAGAAGGGCTCGTATTGGGGTCTGGAGGGACGGGTGGTCTTTATTGGGGGGATCTACAAGGAAGGGAGGCACGTGATTCCGGGGTCTGGACGGAGGGAATGGTCATGATCGGGGGTCCGGAGGGAGGGAATGGCCATGATCGGGGGATCTGGACGGAGGGAATGGTCATTGGGGAGTCTGGAGAGAGGGGGCTCGTACTGGTGGATCCGAACGGAGGGAATGGCCATTACTGGGGATCTGGAGGGAGGGTTGATCCTGCTTCCCAGTGATCCAGGAGAGTGACATCTGGATCAGGCTTCTCCAGCCGCATCGGGTAAAGGTGTCACTGCCCAGAGTATCCTTAGGGCTGGGGGAAGGTGGCAGGTGCTGGGATCAACTCTCCAGCCCTTTTCTCCCAGTTCTTTTGCCATCAGTTTTTGGAGGAAGGGTCAAGCACGATGTCTGGGTGGTACCTCAGAGGTTGGCTGGGGGAGAGGTGTACGGAAATTCTCAGGAGTTGAATTCCTAAGCTGGAGTTGGACTTTGATCATCCTTGTGGTGGGTCCCTTTCCAACTCAGAATATTCCATGATGCTGTGAAACCGGACTTCTCAGCCGCAGGCACCCATGTGAAGTAGGTGAGCTCTGCCAAATGACTTTAATCCCTGCTTAAATCTGGGATACTCTTAAGTCTTTTAAGCAGGGGTTGAGAGCACGTTTTGGAAGCTGTGGGAGAAGTTGGACTAGTGTCTAGGGGTGTAACATGTATTAATTTATATAATTCTTCCTCTCTTTCCATGCATTGGAGGGGTTTTAAATGCTGTTAGGGAAATGATTATGAAGAAAAGTTTATTTTCTGCCATTTTATAAACCTGTTTTTTCTTTTTCAAATGCTTTCAGAGAGCACTGATACAAAATCCAGTGTCACAGTTAAGGATCAAGAATTCCCCTGGAATTCTTCCCTTGGAAGCAGTGGGGAGTAGTTCATAATCATGTTGTGGTTACACGGCACAGCTGTAGTTTTGATTTACCACTCTGCCACCCAGTAAATCCCTTTACAGGTGATGTTCCTGTTGTGGGAGGTGCTGCACGTCCACCGTGGAATGGCCTCATCTGGAGGGGCTTGGGGCTTCTGTGAAAAGGAAACAAGAGGAAGTGGGATAGAAAGTTTAGCTTAAGCTGAGTTTATCAAGGTTCAGTTCAGTACAAACAAGTGCAAGATTCCACCCAAAGGGAATTCCACCAAAAGAGAATGGGATTAGTTGTACAGGGAGAACCCAGTGTGATTTTACAGTGCTGGCAGATGTACAGGGCTGCACTGAAATAGTCCTTCAAAATTCAAACTTTTACAGGGAACAAAAATAACTAAACTTAGGAAAACGTTTATTTGCTGCATTAAGCATCTCGCATTTATAAATGTGATTTATTTCTGCGCTTTCAATTTCTTGAATTGGAAGCCAGGGTGTTAAAATGGATTTAAACTTAATATCCATGAGTGCTAGCAACCTGATTTTTCCATGGCTAAATCCTCTGACTGGTGTGCTGGGCACTTTCTTTTTATTCCCTTTTTTTTCCACCATGCAGGTCATCTTAATGTGACTGTGGTGTGGCTGAAAGGAGATCTTGAGAAGTAGAGGGTCAAGCATGTGACATTGCTACAGAAAAATACAATTTACTGAGGACTTAACTGAAATAAAGTCTTAAATTTTTCGGTACTATGCCATTAAAAGGTTAATATGTTTTAGTAGTTCGTAAAAAAAGGCACCTGTTGCTGCATTTAGATATGTGAAAATAGACTTGTTTCTAGCTTCTTCTTTAAAGTTTATTCTTTTTTTGCTATTTTTCAGTACAATCACTTTCTTATGTCTCTCTATGGGGGAATCTCATTTGAGAAGTCAAACGGGCCGAAGCAAATTGAATCATGGAATTGTTCAGGTTGGAAAAGCCCTCTAAGATCATGGAGTCCAACCATCCCCCAGCACTGCCAAGGCCACCGCTGACCCCTGTCCCCAAGTGCCGCATCCACACGGCTTTAAATCCCTCCAGGGATGGGGACTCACCGCTGCCCTGGGCAGCTGTGCCAGGGCTGGACAGCCCTTCTGGGGAAGGAATTCTCCCCGATATCCAGCATGGCTCCTGCGACGTAGCTTGGACTGGGTTTTGTGGGAGCATGGGATGTGTGCTTAGAATTTCATTGTATTTCATAACACATGGCATTGATTCCTGCTTTGCTAGCACAGTCCTCTCCGCCCTGGACTTAAGTGCTCTCCAACAGAATTGTCCAATGAAATGACAGTTCCAAAAGGCTCTTTCCAAAGGAAGCTGGAGCTTCTCTTCAGCTCGAGCAATACGTGAAACAGCCACGGAGAGGAATTCAGTGTCCATTTCTTTAAGGAGCGCTCATGGCCAAGGCTCTGTTGGGAATTGCCTGCATGTTGCAAGTGATTCCTTCGAATTGCTCGACTGAAATGGAAACAAAATCAGGTTTTATGGCCTGATTTTGTGTTCTGTGGGGAAATCAAATAATAGAGTGTGTAAAGTCACTGGTGGAGCAAAAGGCCCCAGACCCACGGCAGCAGATCTCAGCAGCTGTAGCAGCTTCTGCATTTCCTGTCTTGTTTTTTGCCTTTAGTTTTTTGCTAGTGGCTCATTCAGAGTTAAGCACCTGGATGGGATTTAAAAATATAAGTCAGTTTGCCGTTCCTTTCCAGTGTGCGAGTAAAAATCACGTACAATCTCTGAAGATCTTTTAATTATCTAGAAGGGCTTGATTGGATCAGATCTGTGTCATTTGATCATGGCAATTCCAACTAATTTTTTCTTTTTTAATCCATTTTTTTCCCTTGGAATCCTTTTAATAAAGAAACATTTTATGTATTCAGCATCTCTAAGGCAGAACTTAAGATACTGTCCTTGTCAATTTTTAGAATTTCTAAATACAACTTGTCAGCCGTGACAGTTCTTACTTGTAGATGATGTTTGATTTGGTTGGGTTCAAATATGATGCGAGAATGAAATCTCTTGATTCATGCACTTGTTCTATATTTGCTTTAGTAGTTTTAAATAGGGGCTCTCAGCAGAAAAAGGACTTTCTGAAAATGGTTCCTTCTGCTTGGTGCAATTTTTTTTTTTTTTTCATTTTAGGAAAATAACCTGAGAGAAAACCCCTTCAAAAATTGGGGAGAGATTTGCTGAGCCATGTGGGCATCCTAGGGATCGAGGACATGATAAAGAGGACGAACTGCACAATAGGATAAAACAGCTGCAGAGGGTGCCCAGAATTTGTTTTGTAATTCCAGTTTCATATGCTGCCTGGCTGGCTTGGAGTTTAGGGATCATTCTAGAAAAGTTATTATGTCAGATCCATTTCTGTTTTGGCTTGCTGGATACTTTAAAAAGCTGTAATTAGTTCTGTCAGCTTAAATATTTGGTCAGCAAAATACGGCTTCAGCATAGGAAGGTGCAAAACCACAGCTGCTGTTTATTGGGCACACTTCTAATTTTGAATGTGTGTTGATGTTTTGCTAAAAAAAGCAGCTCTAGAAAAACTCAAATTCAAAGATACTTATTCTTTTCTTTGGAGAAATGTCTTCGCACAGCTCTCTGCGGTCACCTGGGATTTCATGGAAAACGACACATTTTTTCTGCCCTTTTGGGGGTTCAGTGTTAAACCTGAGGTCACTCATGTTTTCCCAGCCTTGCTTGGAGACGAGTATTTTGTTTTAAATCACAACCTACACGTATTTGCATCAGGGGTGACAATAGTTTTAATTCCCAGCTCCTCTTCACTTTCTGCTCCAGTTCCCTTGCAAACATAGGAGTTCTGGTGTATGTTTTTCCCAGCTACTTCACGTATGACACAACTACTAACATTTTCTCTGCAGGTATTAACTCTCGTTCAGCTGAATTTGAAGCATTGACTAATGGTGCTAAATACATCCATGTGGCAGGCTCCTAGGGAAGGGTTCTGCTGTGGTTTCATGGATTCCTCTTGCAATTCATGAGAAACTCTCCATGGATCTGCTCTGGAATTAGCATCTGCCCACCTCTTGCATGAAAATTTTAGCATTGGATCTCTGCTGTCAGAAATGGCATTTGGAGGAGACACAAAAATACTCATCCCTGGAGTGTCCAAGGCCAGGTTGGATGGGGCTTGGAGCAGCCTGGTCTGGTGAAAGGTGATTTCTTTGCACCAGCCAAGAGGCTGCTGTGTTCCCCCGTGTAACAGTGGCTGTCCATCCTGTAGCCCTGCTTCCACAAAAATGGCTTCATTTGGCACACAGCCAAAACTCTTCATCATGCATGACACAATCAATCAGCCACTTCCCCATGCTCTGCCTCCCCTGTAGGTAAGAGAATTCCCTTACAGATTTCTGGTGTCACAGTAGTACACAGGGGTGGATTACCAGGGAGTTCCTGCTGTTCACCAGATTTATGGATTATGTGGGAAGGGCTGTAGCCGGGCAGATGACAATGTTTACTGATCACCTGGAATTGCTCAGGGCAGTGGAACCTAAAACCAGCTGTAACTTGCGGTGCAAAAGTCTGACTGCAGTTGAAATGTTGCATTTTGAAAGGGTGGTGGAATTTATTTTCGCTAACTGCACATCCTACCTATTCAAAAACCGGAGAAGGGAAATCATCCAAGCTGTGGGCAGTTCTCTCCATCTCCAGAAAGAACCAGAACTGGTATGGACAGACCATGTGATCAGGGCTGGGATGGCTTCCAGAGAAAAATTAAGCTTGGAATGTGATATTTTTTTCCTTGATCAGAGAGTGAGATTAAGCTGAGGCGGTAAAAGAGATTAATATTTTCTGGATTTATGTAGGTGTGTGACATCTCAGTTTATTTAATTGACATCTGACAAGAAGTCTGGAAACCCACAGGAGGGAATTTGGTCTATTCAGGGGCTGGCTGGTTTATGTTTCATATCCTAGAAACACCAGGGGAAACAGAAATTTTGTTTCTACAAAATGGAAAAGCTGCTTTGTCTGTTCTTTTCTATTTCTTTAGGAAGCCAAGAATTCAGGAGAAGCTTTTTCAGCAGGGATTTTTCTGCTGGGAAGGTCTTTCACCCCTCACGCCCATGCTTGATTTTAATATTCTGTGCTGCCTGCCTGCCTCCCCCAGAAGAGTTGAAGTGCAAAAACATGGTGGTTAAAATGGTGCACTGTTACTCATCCTGTATCCTGGGCTCGAATTGAGCCTAATTATGCCACTTCCAAAATTAAGCACTACTCTTTTAGCCTTATTGAGTAAATACCAGCCTGAGAAACAGATTCTGCATCAACTGAGTCATCAGGAAAATTCTGATTGCAGAGCCTTTTGTCAGTAATGGGGATACAAGGAGAGGGCACAGCTGCACCTTTTGAAGGAACCAAAAAATAAATTGGTTTGTCAGCTGGGCACCTTTTGTCTGTGGGTCATTGCAAACTCGGAGGTTGTACGGGGACAGTATCATTGTTCTGTTTATTTTCCCTTGGCTTGGGTCTGTGTAGTCTAAATCACCATTGTTCAGTCTTCCTTGGAATTACTTGATGAGGAAAATACTCTTTTCTCTGTTTCCACTACATTTAGCAACAATTAGGGAGGGGAAAAAGGGGAGGATTTCTTCACTGACAATAAAATTCTGAATATTGTAGTTGTATGGGAATTTCACTGATGCATTGTTTGCTTCCAGTCCTGAGCTGTTGTGTAACACCAGCGTGTTCTCTTCAGTGAGAGGAGGCCTGGATGCCAATTTCAGTGAAAGACTTTAAAAATAACTCTTTCCTATGGAATTTTTTTCTGTCTTGCAGCCCTGGAAGAAAGCGTGATTTTTCACCAGTGCTTTGGAGCCAGTACTTTGAGTCTATGGAGGATGTTGTGGTAGAAAATGACACTGGCAAGGATATATCCTTTTTTTCATATTGAACTTGTCATAATCTAAGAGATAGCACATTTTTAGTTTATTGGGGTTTTTCAGCTTTTTCATGTGTTCCTTCTCATCTTCCATTATGTCTCTTGCAGGGTTCAGTGTCAGTAACTAGAACTGTCCCTTCTATGCTGATAGTTAAACTGTATCTAGCAAGGTCAGTTCCTGACAATTGCTTCTTTAGTAATCATTAATTAAAAAAAACTGTTTCCAGCAGTTTGATAGCATATTTTGCAGGGAAACACTCATCAGGTTCTCGTAATTCAAACCATGTCAGGACCAAAGCTGTTCACTGATTTTTATTAACTACAGTTAGTTAACTGGCAATCAGTGAACTGTCTGCTCAGGATTAATAGCAGCAGTACAACAGATAAACCTCGACGGAAACACAGAGATGTGAATAAATACTTCCAAATTTCTGGCCAAGACAGACGCTGTGATGCCACCAGTGTCTTCTGGCAGTGTCAGCCAGAGATTTTTCTGCAGCTGTTTCCTCTCCAAGATCAGGAATGCCATTAAGAAAACCAAACTTTCAAGTTATTTCTCTCCAAACACACTGGGAGGTGTGAGATCTCTGTTCAGTGCCTGAAACTGTGACCAACACATAAGACAAGTCACTTCATCAGCTGGGCTTTGTACACAAAGGGGATGTGCTGGAGCTCTAGCAGGTCCCTGGGGCAGAGCAGCGGGCACCAACCCAATCATGAATTCAGCTGCTTCCACAGTTCAGTCTGTCCACAGACTTTCATATGGGAGCTCAAGCTTCTGCTGAAGGGAACAGAATAAATCCTAAACAACTATGATTTGGTTAAACTTGGCATGCTTCTATGCACAACCTATCCAAATAGGTCTATTATGTTTTCTATTTTACATTAAACCCCTGGGGGAGTGCACAGCCCTTCATCAAATGTGGACAAGGTGCACATCATGAATCATGGAGTCACCAGAGCATCTGGGTTGGAAGGGACCTTAAAGCCCATCCAGTGCCACCCCCTGCCATGGGCAGGGACACCTTCCACAGTCCCAGGCTGCTCCAAGCCCCATCCAACCTGGCCTTGGGCACTGTCAGGGATCCAGGGGCAGCCACAGCTTCTCTGGGCACCCTGTGCCAGGGCCTGCCCACCCTCCCAGGGAAGAATTTCTTACAAACATTTGATCTAAATCTCCCTTCTTCCAGCTTAAAACCATTCCCTTGTCCTCTCATTATCTGCCTGTGTAAAAAATAACTATCCATCTTTTTTACAAATGGATTTCTAGTTTTCTCTTAGTTCACTGTTGTGCCCATAGCGAAAAGGACGGGAGGTGAGTGAATTACGGGGGGAGAAAACCTGGGCAGCAGGAGAAAACTCTTGAAGCTTAAGTTGAGTTACATTTTTGTCCAGGTAATGCTTGAACATTCCTGTTGGTCAGAGAAACAAGGCCTTGGGTACAGAAGGCTAGAAATAAAATACTGTTAGGTATAGCAAGCTCCAAAATTCATTCAACTGCCTTGAAGTAACTCTGTGAAATGTCCTTAACTGTTCATACACTTTTCGAATTTACAAAAGTGGGTTGGAGGGGCCTGTCTTGCTGCTGTTACATGGTGGAGGCCACTCTGCTCTGTCCTGGGCTGTGTTTACTGTAAGTAAAGCTGCTGCTCTGTAGAAATAAATGTGTGGAAATGAAGCTCTCTGAGTGTGGAAGGCAGTTATCCATTCACCTCTGGGAAACACTGCAAAACAGTATTATAAAAGATAACAGTATTATCTTTGTGTGGTTGGGGTTATTGCTTAGGTGCCTGGGCACCTTGCAGGTGAAGGGTTTGGGCTGTTTTTAGGGGCTGGAAAATACTAATTTGTGGATTCATTTGGTTTGGGGAAAGCAACTGCTCCAGTCATTTAAGAATCGAATAGCTGAAAAATCAAAAGAAGAGGACTGGGTAGCTTTGAGGTCTGGGTAGCTTTTGCCAGTTGTGTAGGTGGTTCTATTAAGAATCCCTCAGCAAATTCCCCCACTCCTGCAGGGCTGTTATTTAAATAATCAATGATTCCTTAACACAGAAGTCTTCCTGTCAACAAAACATGCCACTTAATCTTTGTGATGCCTGAAATAACGTAGTTAAATTGATCTGTCAGGGACAAATAGAGCCGTAACTGTGTTGCAATTATTATGCCCTGCCTTACCTTAAAAAGATTCCTCACTTGTTTCCCCTGACCTCTTTGGACTAATCAATTTTTATACATTTCAGCCTGTAAAATTCCTTTCTTTGAGAGCAAACTGAACGTGTACTGCAAAGCAGCTGCTTCACCTCCATGTCAGCCATGAAGCCAAGAGTAATTCTATACTGTGTGGGGCTCGGAGAGCGGGGGAATCCCTTTGGTGTCTGTAATCCCACTGCCGTTCCAGTTTTCAGAGGTGCTGCAGGGCTTGAATTCACAATCCCAGGAAACACACGTCATGTCTTAGGCACAGTGAAATAATTGTCCCTGTTAACAGTGCTAACAAGGATGGGGCTTTGGCCCATTAAGGATAGTCTTGTGGATTCTTTTTGCTTGTGCTTTGTAACACCCCATCCAATCCAGGTTCAGCCACTTCTGTGGCCGTGAAGGGTTTTTAGGGAGTTCTTGTTGTTGCTAATCCCATTTTGCAAACAATATTCTCTCCCTCTCTCCTTGCAGTCTGCAATCATTAACAGGATCCAGTGTAGGATTGTGGCTTTAGACCTCCGAGGCCATGGTAAGTCAAAGAAATAAGTCGAGTTAAATCAGTGTGTTACACACTCCCAGTTTTTAAAGGAGATGCAATGAATTCCTCACAGGATGACTAGGGAAACATCCTTAAGGTATCCCAATTTGGATTCGAAAGCAGGGATGGAAGACTGGCTTCTGTCAGAAGCTGAGACCCCCTCAACTTTTGTGCGAGACAGTGGTGGACTAGTTCCTTCCACCAAGCCCTCATTCAGATTTCCATAACCTAGAGGTGGTCTTTGCCATGAGAAACAAGGGCTGTTCTTTCATTTTAACATCCATTAAGAACAGTTACGGGCAGTGTTTCCTACCCATAGTACCAAGTGTTCCTGTTAATTCTGTGTTTCTTAATTATTCATGTTCATTGCAGTAGGCTTGCTCTACATATCTGTGCCTAAAGCTTTGTACAGTCACTGCTCTAAGTCCTGAGGGGGCCTGAAGTTTTTCAACTTAAGTGAACTTAACTTGGGTTGGGTTTTTTTCAGGAGAAACGAAAGTAAGGAATCCCGAAGATCTGTCTGCAGAGACTATGTCGAAGTAAGGAAACTTACGCTGATTTCCCTTTTCACAAAGCTCCATTTTCTTTCCTTGGCTGAACAATAAACTACTTGAGGGCACACAGCCTTCATTCAAAGGAGCTGGAAGATAGTTTAATTTCATGTGATCCTGGTAGTTATCTCTTCTTTATCTTCCATTCTGGGGCAGTTTGAAATTACGTCTCTCCCGGCTGAGTCAGATTCCGAACTGGTGGTGTTCTCCAGGTACTCTGAGTTTTTAAACAGTGAGCACTTCAAACCTGCAGCATGCTGTAACACTTGCCAAAGAGTTCCTAATGGAGGTGGACTGCTTTCCTTAGACATCCATGGGGTATTTTAGCCTGAAATCACCAGTTTGGCTCTTCTTGGAACGAGTGTTCAGAGCGGGCCCGCGTTGGCCTGGTGACAGTCCCAAAGTCTGGGTCACAGGCACAGGATTTTCAAGCATAGAGTTGCTTTTTCAAGCTGTCATGACCCGCTTTGGCATGCAAATCCATCCCCCTCTTGACAAAACTGTAAGAAAAACAAATACCCACTGCTAAGTACATTATGTTCTGCCCATATTTAGTACAAAGAGACTCTTTGCTGTGACTACAACTAAATGATGAAGGATTTTGTAACCTTCCCATGGACAAATCCGCTTGGTTTGTTGAGGGGAGGCCATGTGTGAAATGTATTCTGACTTCCATTGTATACCTTATTCCTGCTGCTTATGCCTTGTCAGATCCTGATGTGTAACTGTCCTGAGGAGATGCCGGATTAAATAATTAGAATATTTTAGATCTGGAGCAGCACTGCTCCCACTGGGGGGAAAGCAAGTTCCTTTTGTTTTGAAACCTTCCCCTCTTCTTAGCAATAAGCTTGAAACTTAGTCCTGACTATCTTTTAAATAGGAGCCTTAAATTATAACTGGTTTTCATGTTTGTTCTTTTAAATCAAATCCTCAAGCAATTTTCTCTAGCAGAGCAAATAAGCTGGTCAGCCCGTTCATTTCTTCACTTGTTTTCTATTTCCAATACTGCTCAGTTCTCAGGTTCCTCTGAATGGTTGTAGTCAGGAAAGCCAGCTGGGGTGTCTTTAAACTGCTCTTCAGCAGATTTCAGTCGTTAGTTCTGCTGCTGTTTTGGGGTTTGAGAATCATACTAGCCAGCTTTCCCGTCCTGGGAAAAGTGTCAAGTGACAGCTTCAGTTTAAAGTAGGTGTGCTGTGGAAAGGATGGGGAAATTTCCCCTTGCCTTGTGGCATCTGTGTTCATAGAGAGTCTCAATCTTTTTGCTCGTGCTCAGTGTTGTTCATCTTTGCCATGGTCAGTAGGGCCCAGTTATTTTTCTCTCTCTAATTCCAGTTTCTTCTTTTCAGAACAATTAATTTCTTGGTTTGTGCTTCCATGCAAGATGATTTGACAGCTTTTCCTCACCTTTTATTTAACATTCCCACCAGCAAGTGTCAACCTAAAATGTCTTCTACAAGGAATCACAGAATTTGGGTGGGAAGGGACTATAAATTTCAGCCACATGGGCAAGGACACCTTCCACTAGACCAGTTTGCTTGAATTTCTTTTAAATTTGTATCTTTTAAATGAGGATTTTCTGCTAATAAAAAGAGAAATTACATGGATGATCAGGAAAGCATTGGCTTGCAGGGTTTCCTGCATTGGTACTAAGATGAAGCAGTGACAGGAGAATAAACTTATCTGTTGCCTGCGGGTTAGAAGAGGCTTTGGAGCTGCACACCCGTCTCGGGGGTGTCCCTTGTCCTCCCCTGGAGGTGGAGGTGCCATCCATGGTTTGCTCTCCCTTGGCAGAGACGTGGGGAACGTGGTGGAAGCGCTGTACGGGGACCTGCCCCCGCCCATCATGTTGATTGGGCACAGCATGGGGGGGGCCATCGCCGTGCACACGGCCGTCGCCAACCTGGTGCCGAGTTTGCTGGGGCTCTGCATGATCGACGTTGTGGAAGGTGAGTGTGGGTGCCCTCAGAGGCTTTCAGCCCTTCAGGTGGGCTTCTGCCTTCCCCCTCTTCTCTTCGCCCCAAATCCCTGAATACAGAAAGTTTTGCCCCATTGTTAAACCAATTCCATTCTACTAACAGATCCTACCCACACAAAAATCTTTCCAGTGTGACCCTTCCTTTTCGTTTTCCCAGCTGGACTCTCTGTTTGCTTTTTTCCTGCTAATTTCACAGAATCAGAGAATCAGCTAGGTTGGAAAAGACCTCTGAGATCATCGAGTCCAACCTATGAACCTAACACCACCTTGTCAACTAGACCATGGAACTAATTCCTTTGAAACACTTTCTTGGTGGGGAAGACTGTGGCTTTTGCTGTAGTGCTTGGTGCTGATAAATATTTGCTGCTCTTAATATCTGAACATCCTACCTATTCAAATAGTAATTTTCCAATGTGACTGTTGGCTCAGAAATACTATCTGTACTTTCCTTAGCATTATATCCCCAGGGAGCTCCAGCTCTCTCTGAGGGTGTTGCAGCCAGTTGTGTATAGAGGGATGTGGCAATAATTTCATCAGATGCCATGAAGTTGATGTAGATGATGTCATTTGCTTTTAGGTACAGCCATGGATGCCTTGAACAGCATGCAGAACTTCCTAAGGAGTCGTCCCAAAACATTCAAGTCACTTGAGAATGCCATTGAGTGGAGGTAAGGCTTGGGCTCAGTCACTCGAATCAGTTGTCTTTGTAGCTTGACTCCAGAAGGAAACTAAGTTTATATACCTTGGCTGTTTACAGGCCCTCTCCCAGCCCCCTGGCATGGGTTTAACCCTGTTTCACTGTTTCCCCACCAGCACTTCTCCCTCTTTCTCACAGTTACAGTGACAACGGGAGGTCCACATAAGTTGAGCGTGAGCCACTGTGAGACCAGGAGCTGTGGGAATGGTTTGGGGAAATCCTGAGCTGTAGAGGAGTTTAACTCCTGTTTCTGGGCCTGCTGGTTCTTGAAGCTCTTCAGTAAATATTTCTGTCTGTCTTCTGATTATTTTTTTTTCCTAGTGTAAAAAGTGGACAGATAAGAAATCTCGAATCTGCCAGAGTTTCTATGGTCGGTCAAGTCAAACAGTAGGTGGCTTTTGGTTTATTTTTAAATAATTTTTTCTGTTTTACAATACTATTGCTGCATAAGTGCACTTGAAAGTGAAAATTTCTTCAAGCAAAATTGCTGAACACCTTAGGTTTAATCCTGGGTGGTTTTTTGGTTTGGAGTTTTTTCTTTCGTCAGGGAATCAGTTTCTGGTTTTATTTTCACAGGTGCGAAGGGGCTGCCAGTCCTGAATGCCCTAAAGCCATAGTAGAGGGAATTATTGAGGAAGAGGAGGAGGAGGATGAGGATGAGGAAGGGGGAGGCTCTGTCAACAAAAGGAAGAAAGAGGATGACACAGAGGTAGGGAGTTCGTTACTGTGTTTTCAGCTTCCCCTGCAAGAGCAGTCACCTGTAGTTATCCAAATCATTCTGGTATGAAAGGGAGCCACTCCAGGGAGAGAAAACTGAATGAGAGCCAAGTCGAAATGTTCAGACAATTTGTGAGCTATTTGTGGCAGTAAGAAGTAGCAAATTGATTGCCCTGAATCCTTCAGTCTTCTCCTGAAGGCTCTTCTCTTCTTGGTGTAGTTCCTGCTGACTTTCTTGTTCCTTACTCAGGTACTTTGATTTGGAGAGATACTTAGAAGCAAGGAGGGTCATCCCTGGAAGTATGTAATCCACCAGAGGGAGCCAGTATTTTTTTATTTTTTATATCTATATACTTATGCATTTCCAAGTGGCTCCCTGAGTTGGTTTTCTTTCTGCTGTTTTACTGATCACTAATGCAGAGCTCTCTCTCCTCCCTGCAGACAAAGAAGGAGCATTTATACACGTGGCGAATCGAACTGGCCAAAACAGAAAAGTACTGGGATGGCTGGTTCAGGGGTTTATCCAACCTCTTCCTAAGCTGTCCGACTCCAAAGCTTTTGCTTTTAGCTGGTACGTGTCTCTTCCAGTCCTGGTGAGCACTTCAGTGATGTCCCACTTGTATTTCAGAGGACAGGGTCAGCATTGGGCTACAGTGTTTCCAGGGAATACCTGGGCTTCTCTGTGTCTCTTAAAATAGTGTGGAGTGATTTGAACTTTTCAAGTGAAAGTCAAATACAGCTGTAAGCCCTTTTTGTACCTTAATAGGAAATACAGCAAGTAAATATCCTTTTAAGTTGTAGGGAGGGCTGTGCTCTTGCATTTTTTGGCTGTGTTTCTTTCCTGTCACTTTACTTTCTTGAGGTGCAGCAGTGAAATGTCATTGTTGTGGGTGTCAGAGGTGTTTATTTTCTGTTTTTCAAGCTAAGGTCTCTTTAAAATATGGAGTAAAGCCTGGCTCAGAGAGTTGTGTTCTCTCTGGCTTTTCTCCAATACATTTGTTTATTTGATTGTAGGTGTTGACAGGCTGGACAAAGATCTGACCATTGGACAGATGCAAGGTAAATATTTAATATTGTTACTGCAGCCTTACTGTAATGCTCTTTTTGCATGACAGCTTGTTGCTATGGGTACAGTCAATATCCTAACAAATGGGCATTAAAGAATTAGTCCATCCCCAAGTGTTCTCTAACTGTGGTCCAGGAGAGGTGGGGAAGGTGAGGAGGGAAAGGTTCAATTTGAAGGGCCGTTGCCATGGGTTTTGTTCAATCTAGTGTTCGATGCTCCCAGCAGTGGAGCTGCCACACTTCTCTTGCATGAGAGTGATTGTCTGTGAGGGCTTCCTTCTAATCCATTTTTTCCCTTTCTAGCTACATTTCTGATGTTCCTAGCTAGAGCACCTGGGACCATCCAAAACTGTCCCATCTTCCAGTGTTTCTGGCAGACAGCAGACCAAGATTAAGCATCTTCATTCATGTTTTGGGTTGGGTTTTTCCCCCCCCATCCCGGCTTTCCAGAGCAACCAGTACTGGAAAGTAGCATTGGATAGCAGGATAAATGTTACCTTAAGGTAAATCTGATAACAGTTCCAACTCTGACACTTGCCTGCATTGAGAAGCTCTGAGAAGTTCAGCTTCATTTTAACTCCTGGGAACCTGCTCTAGTTACACCTCAGGAAGGTGAATTAAGCAGCTGGTCCATGTTTTCTTTGGAGCCAGCGGTTGTGTACGGTGTAGAGTCTGCTGAGACCTCCTGCCATCCTGGGGCCTCTTTTCCAGCTACATTTAGTGAGATTAGTTGGTACAGAACGTGAGATCCATGTGCTGACTCTCTCAATCCACAGGGAAATTCCAGATGCAGGTCCTCCCACAGTGTGGCCACGCAGTCCATGAAGATGCTCCAGACAAGGTGAGCCCCACCGTGGGGTTGGAGCTACATAAGCCATGGTCTGAAATGCAAAAATGGATCTGTTCATTACCATGGAGCAGAGATCATACTTCAGGGGCATTTTTTGGCACAACAACTGGCTTTCACAAGCAGCTTGGATTTTTTAGCTGTCTGGAAAGCTCTGGCTAAGACGTTATGTGCCACAGGGCTGGGTTATGGATTTAACTCTCAGGCTCGTGGTGATGTACCTAATTCTACCCATGTGGAGTGTGGATTTCTCCTCTCTTCCTTTCCTCATGAAGTTCCCCACTATCCCTTGCACTAAGCTGCAGCTTTAGGGGTTGGTCTGTGTTTTGTTGAGTTGGGTGGCTCACATTTTCCAAATAGAAACCAAATGTTCCTGAAGCAGCTTTGACAGAGCAGTGCTGCTTCTGGGCATTGCTGGAGTTTGTTTCCAGATGGAATCTGGAATGTGGTGCAGCCAGTGGAGCCTGTGGTTGGGAGCACATCTGGTTTTAAAGCTCATTCTGCACTGACAGCTGCGTTAAAACTCAGCCTTTCTGTGCTTCACTTTACCTGTCTGAAATAGGTATTTTTATCTAAACACACTGAGTTCTTAAGTTGTTACTCTTTTTTCATACATTCTAAGCAGTATTGAACAGATTGGGTGAGGCTTGGAGCAGCCTGGTCTAGTGGAAGGTGTCCCTGCCCATGGCAGGGGGTGGAACTGGATGAGCTCTAATGTCCCTCCCAACCGAAACCATTCCAAGTCACCGTCTTGCATCCTGAATTTACCTTTTCTCCCTGCTAAACTTAGACATTGTTTTAAGAATTACCGAAATGGCTGGACAAAAAGTTTGGTCACTTCTTGATGGCAGGCTCAGTGTCTGAGTACAGCTGGAAGGGTCTTACACAGAGCTCTTGTTTTAAAGGAGCAAACTCGATTCAGCAAGAGAACCCTGAGGACATGAACTGTTGTTGGAAATACTGCAGGCTTTGAAAACTGACTGGCTTTGCTGTTCTCTTTGTGTCCCTTTAAATCCTGAGCGATGTTTTTCCCTTCCCTCAGGTTGCTGAAGCTGTTGCGACATTCCTGATCCGTCATAGGTTTACAGAGCCCATCGGTGGATTCCAGTGGTAAGGCTCCATGGAGCTGTGTCCTGCTCTCACTGCCCGTTTGGCTCTCGAGGTGGGAGGTTGGAATTCTAGCATGGTGCTAAAAACCACAGATAAACAAACAGCTCTGAATCACAGCCAGTAATACATTTGGTGTTTGTGTTCCCTTTAAACTTCTCATGTATTTACATGTGCTGATGAAACCTCCTTCCTTGCAAGGGAGGAGCAAAGCTGATTTCTTTCTTTATAGCCTGCCAGAAGGCAAAATGACAAATTTTATGACATTTAGCTTAAATAGTATTTTAGTAAGTAACCAAGGCCCTGTGGTGTGGAAACAACTTGCATCACAGTCCCTTGGCCAGGAAATACTGGTGAGATGAGGCAGGTAAAGCTGTGTGCTTCACTTTGCAGACTTTCCTTACTTATCTCATGTGTTTTCTTATCAAAATGGTCTGTGGAAGCCAGGCCTCTGTGATCAGCCAGGCAGTGAGAGAAGGGTGTGATTGATATGGTTGGTAGGAAAAACTCCCAAAGTCTTACTTACAGCACCATGAAGCGTAGACCTCACAGAAGGTGCTGATTTCTTTTAGGATCATATTTCAGGTGAGTGGTACAATAAGCCTGTTTCTTAAGCAGTCCTGAAAAGTCTTCCCGCTTTTAGCTAAGAATTCCTCTACAAAAGCTGGAAACCCCAGAAAGTGTGATGCTAGAGTGGCAATGCTAAAGAGGTATTGCTGCACAACATCTACATTTATTTTCGTCTTTATCTTGTCCCTTGGGGTTGAAACTGTAGGAATGCAGGACTGTGGACTGCATGTTTTAAATCCAGTGAAAGGATATAGTGTAGGTTGATGTGTAAATAGGGAGAGAGGGAGAAGACCAAAGGACTTTACAGCTAAATTTAGGTTGTTGCCGAGTTTGCAGAGAATACCTTGATGCTAACACGGGGTCTTTCTTCCACTCTCTTTTTTGCCTCCTAGTGTGTTTCCTGCTTGTTAATATCCTGGTGTTCTCCAGCACTGATTCCCATTGTAAATAAACTGCACCAGAGGCCACTGTGATGTATCCATATCCTCTCATCTCCCAGTCCAGCAGCAGTGAGAAGTTGATGTGAGATTCCTCCCCTAGAACTAGTTCTCCAGAATATCTAAATTCTTAGGGACTTCCTTGCTGGGAAGCAGCTTCTACTGAAGACCATGAAAAGCTCTTCAGGCCCTTGGAAGTGGGATCCTCTTCTCTGCTGCCACAAGGAAAGACCTCCTGGAATCCCATGCAGTCGATCATACCAATCTCCATCAATTCTCAGACTTTCTTGGACCCAACTGCAGAAGGGCTGTTGGCAGTCCAGATTCACTGAGGGCATTGCAGCACAGCCAAAGGCTTCAGGATTTCTCTGTGGAATCGTAGAATCATCTTGGAAGTGCCCCTTAGGTTTGGGTTTTATATATACACTTTTTTTTCCCCTAAAGCAGACGAGGAATTGGCTTCATTGGGAGCTCAGGTTTCACCTCACCGGCACCAGCCTTTGGGGTTAAGCTGTGGGAAGAGCCTGGAGGCCACTTTCCTGGGCAAAGTTGGATGGGATTGTAAATCAAAAAGGTGAGGGGGGGACCGTGAGCTCCATTTCAGAGTCATGCAGCTTTTCTAGTTCTCATTTCAAGTCCTCTCTGGGAAGAAGAGCCTGGATAACTCCATCTCCTGCAGACACATCCCAGGCCAGAGGACTCTGAACCTGCATTTATGGGGAAGACCCAAGAGCAGCAGGGACAATGTGGTCAACAGGCAGTTTGGCTGCTTTCTGCCCCTGGAATGTGTTTGTTCTTCCCTTCTTGTAGCTGCCACACACAGCTGAGCACAGATCAGCGCCTTTGGGATGGAGAGACGTGGAACGGGCTGTAGGAAAAACCCTGGGAGAGCTTGGAGTCAGTCCTGCTGATGTTGATGCAGAGGTGTAGGCAGCTGTTCCCCGCAGTATCAGAGGAAGGACCTTGTTTCCACTGTTGCTTCCTAGATCATTTTGCTGCCTGCCTTCCAGAATTCCATGTGCATAGAGCTTTTCTTCAGGGTTCAGTTATCCACAGACAGTTTGTGGGCTTGCTTTCACCTAAGAGTCACTCTAGAGTGTAACAGCAGACACAGTTTGGAGCAGTTTTCCTCAATATTTTGCTGGTGGATGTCCGAAATCCCCTTTTTTGCCTGGTGTCCATAATCCCTTGCTGCTGTCCGATGATTTTAACCCTGCTTTGCCAAGGCAGGGTTCTGGGGTCATTTGGGAGCTGCCCTGTGCATCCCATGACAAGAGCCATCAGGAATTCTTGGCATTTGAGTGGTGCAGATGGGGCAAAGGGTTTAGCCCTGGCCTTGGGCCTGGTGGAGATCCACTTAGCTCTGATTCACCGGGCACAGCAGCCCCGTGGCCTTGCTCTGTGTCCCTTCCCTGACACATCAGGATGGGAAGCACCTGGATTAGAGACAGGAAAGCCTCATTCCAGAGAGGAATGCCCTCCTGGCACTTTGGCCATCGGCACTCAGGTGTTACAAGAGCAACTGCTGGCTCTCTGCACTTCCCTCTGTGAGTCACCATGTTAATTACTGCATTAATTTGATGTAGCATCCACGCTGGTTTAGTTCCTGATGGATTCAATGGATCTTCAGTAGCTGAGATGCAAAATAGCTCTTTCCCCAGCCATGTCCCCAAAATGGGCAAAATTCTCTTTTCCAGGCAACTATTTTGTTCAGATTGTTAGGGATTAAATAATCCAGTGTGTATATCCAGAGTCTCACTTCCCGGGATCATACTCATGAATGATCGTGGTGAAGTCACATTCCTCTGTGGTGAAATAACTCGGAGAGTCTGACTTGGAGTGATTCCTTGTGTTATCCCTTTGGTTTGTGAGGTTGTAAAAAAGCCCAACCAAACAGAACCCTCCTTGGAAAGCAAATCAGTTTTGTGTTCTGTAGAAGCACCACTGGAAAAGGAATGATTTCTGAAATCCTGTGGGCTCCCCGGGATTCTCTTTTGTTGTTAACATTGAGTGAGTGAAAAGAAAATAAATCTTTCAAGAGCCTGTTTAATTGAATGGTGCGTCGCTCCGTGCCAGCTCCCAGCCCCCAGCCCTGCCTTGCCCAGGATAGGTGGCTGTTCAGGGACTCATGTGGTACTGGATTAAAAAAATGGATTCCAGGGACAGCAGCACCACTGTGGGGGTGGGGGAAAGGGAAATTCCTTTCGGCTCTGTCAAGCCATGTACATTTTTGAGACTGTACTTTTGTCTGAGAAATATTAATGCTCCTGCTGCAGTTTCCAGGGGGCTGCAGGCTGGGATAAATGGCATTTGGTGAAGGATACACAGGCTGTGGTAAAAGTAACTGCAGAGAGAAGGAATCTTCTCTTTGGCTCACGAGAAACAGGGACATAGAGAAATTCCCCCCAAAAACTTCCAGCTTTGCATTTTTCCTGCAAGAAAGCCTTTGGATTACTTAGAAACCTCTCTTGGTTTTGTTTCACTTGTCAGATTGAGGATCAGTGACAACTTTCCCAATGGAAGATCCCAAGGCTTGGCAGGAGCAGGAGATGTACTTTAGGATGCTGATTTGTTGCAGGCTTCATTTTAATTGAATAAATTAAAGAAAGAAATGTCTAAGACCTAGGATGAGTTTTGCCAGATTATGTGCACTGGACAAAGCCATCAGGGACTTGCAGATGATTGGAGCATTGGGATTGTTGGAAAAAGATTATTTCCTGTATTGCCAAAGCAGGTTTGAACTCTTGCTTTGAATAAATCAACCCCTGAGTAAGGAATTAAACTCAGGCCTGGGACTGTCCAGCCAGAATTTTCCCCTTTTGGCAAGGGAAGGGCCTGGACAACCTGAGGAAGCCCATTCCAGCCCTGTTTTCCACGTGTTTGTGATTTGCAAGCAGTGTTGGGATGACTTGCAAAAGGTGGAGCTGGGCAACACAGACCTTGGAAAATCCCCCCAGGAGGGTCGACTGGGTATTAGGAAAAAGGTTTTTTACAATTTAGGCCCTGGCACAGGTTGCCCAGAGAAGCTGTGGCTACCCCTGGATCCCTGGAAGTGTCCAAGGCCAAGTTGGACGGGGCTTGGAGCAACCTGGGGTAGTGGAAGTTGTCCCTGCCATGGCAGGGGGTGGCACTGGATGGGCTTTAAGGTTGTTCTGTACCCAAATTATTCTGATTCTGTGACCTTAGCACTGACATTTTTCGTCTTCTCCACTACTGCCTTTTCTTTTGGGAGCAGGAAGGCCCGCGAAAAGGGCTGTGTGGAGGTGCCTGGCAACCAGCTGTTCACTGGTTTGAACTGGTCATCAACACTCCTGGAAATCTAGACCTGGATCTTTAGGCAAGGTCAAAAAATTGAGCTTATGGCTTGTCACTTCCAAGAAATCTTGGCCCTAGTGCATTCTCCCACCCGTCTCTGAGCCTGGCGCTCTGCTCACAGCCTGGAAGTGCCCTTTGTGTTGCCCAGACCTGCATCCCTTGGTTGTGTCATCCGTCCCACGATGCTGCACCCTTTGGTGGCATCCAACATGGCGGGAATGGGATCGGCTGTTTGCTCCAAGTTTTGCTGCCGGATGCTTGGCCAGTTGTGGCTGAGCTTTCCCAGTGTGGCAGGGTGACCTCTTGCCACGTGCTGCTGTTTCCAGAAGGAAAATGTGTGTGTGTGTGTGTGTGCGCGTCAGTTCTCTGGAAACCACACGCTGTGTCCCATGTCAGCCTCATCCTGGTCTTGTCTTGTTCTGTGTCTGTTTCCCTCGCCTACAAATAAAGCATTTGTGAAAAGCCTGGAGTAGGAATTCCTGCTTTCCCTTTAGCTGTGATTCTTGGGCTCCTCGGAGCAGCCTGTGGAGGAAGGGGGTTGATCCAGCTGTTCCTGTGCCAGACCCAACCCTTGGGTTTTTCTGGTGACTCACGGAAGCCTCTTGTCGTCTAAAATGCTGCCCCATCCCTTCCCTGCACCCCAGTGTGGGGAGGAGGGGGGAGTTTAGCCACAGCTTTCGCTTTTCCCCCTCCTTTCCGTGACCAGTGACTCCCACGTGTACAGAAACATCTGGAAGTAATAAACCCCAGCACTGGGGCTGGTAAGTAACCTGTGCTCTGTTCAGCCTTCTCTGAGTCCTGTGGTCGTTGTTCCTGGCTGAAAAGCAGGAACTGGGAGAAACTGGAAATCTTCCAGGCTGTTTTACATTCAGGCAGGTTTAACAACCCCAAAGGGCTGCTGGAGCCTCTTCCCAGTGCTCCAGCTCCTGCTGTCCTGCCCAAATGCTCCTTGCAGCTCACCCCCTATCCCTGTGTGCCTACGGAAAGGTTAATCCACGGCTGGATGAACACAGCCAAGGAGTGATAAACGCACATTTTTGAACCCAAAGCAAGCAGGAGAGCCTTGGGAGAGGTCTGCCTGCCGTTTCTATCCCCCTCCCCGATTTTTTGTCCTTTTCCTGCAAGCTGGGATAGAGGCCAACAGGTGACATGGTGACTTAGACCTCCCTGGGAAGCTGGGTTTCCATCCTGGAGGATTTGAATCTCATCCAAATGTCACCTAGATGAGTGTCTCGGTTTAGAGACAAGTTTAGGAGAAAAACGCTCTGGAATGAGTGTTTCATCTAAAAAAAAAGGGGTTCCAACAATCCCTTTCTGCCAATAGGAGATTAACACTAGTGAAAACCCCCCAATCGTTTATTGACAGAGTGCCCACACGGCGCGGAAAAAGAAAATGAATAAATGCCAGATATTGAATTGTCCGACCTTACCACCGCCGCCCCCCCACCCCCCATACCCACACACACCGGATAAAAACCACCAAAACCAAAAACAAACCAACCCCTCCTCCCAAAACAAACAAACAACAACAACAACAAAAAAAAACCAAACAAAAAAAAGCAACTAAAACCCCCCCAAAACAACAACAAAATGTCAGGGAAAGGAAAAAAAACCACGACGGCGCAACGTGCTGGAGAAGAAAAAAAAATGGCGCCGGCTCCTGTCTCAGGGAAGGAAAAAAACCAAAGGGTTCACGCAGCAAAAACAGGCAAAACAGATGGGAACCTGGTGAATCCCTGGCGTGGGTCCCCTCCTCACAGCAGATGAAGCCGGTGGATTTGGTGTCCTTTCTCTCGTTGGCTCGGCTGTCCCGAGCTCTGGGGCCGGGGCGGAGCGGCCCCTCTCCGTCCCGCCGGTCCCCGGCCGACGCTCGTCCCGTCGACTCCGATCTCGGACCAAAACCAAACCGAACAGTTCAGGGGGAAAAAAAAAAGCTGCCGAAGGATTGCTCCTACAGTCTCCAAAGCCAGAAAAAAAGGAAAAAAAAAAAAAAACACCTTCTTGCCTAAGCTAACAAAACCCAGGCTAGCCAAGCAAGCGAAGAGAGCCCCGCCCGCACGGCACCGGACACCTGAGGCCTGAGGCTTTGAATAAACCCGCGCAGAGCAAGGACCAGGGAATGGGAAACCTCGACAGCACCATCGCTGGGCACAGAGCAAGGACCAGGGAATGGGAAATCTCTACAGCACCATCGCTGCGCACAGAGCAAGGACCAGGGAATGGGAAATCTCTACAGCACCATCGCTGCGCACAGAGCAAGGACCAGGGAATAGGAAACCACCCAGGACAATGAGGCGGGGTAGGGCTGGGGAGCTGCTGTGCCAGAGGTGTCCCCTCCAGCGTGACCCTCATTCAGCCGGGCTGTCGCCCACGGGAAGTGCCGGGGCTCAGCGTGGGCTCCGGCCCGATCTCCGTGCGCTGCCGGGCATCCCGGCCGCCGGCTCTTTGCCTTCCAGTCACGTAGGAGCTGCGGTCAAGGTGGAGAAAGGGAACTTGTCTGCAGGCAGGCGGGGGGGGGGGGGGGGGGGGGTGTGCCTAGGACGGCTGGAAGGAGCTGCCTTCTCCCCGAGACTGGATTTTGGCATTCCAAAACAGATGGGAGCCCCAGGGATAGCGTTTGGCATCCCAGAACAGACTCCAGTTTAGTCTCTTTTGACTTTATTTCCACCCAGTTTGGCCGTGGTCGAGCAAATGCCTCTCCCGATCACTCCCTGCTCCGCTGCTACCCCCTTCCCTCCCTTCCTCCCTCCCTTGCTCCGCCCTTGGGGCCACGCTGTGCCGGGGTGGCTTTGCCACCTGCAGATGTCACATCTGTGATCCTACGGCGGCTCAGTCCTGTGGGTCAGCACTGCAGGGCCGCCGAAACTCCTGCCCGTGTTCATGGATCCACTTATTCGCCACTGGAACAGACAAGGACACCGACCTCTGTCTGTTCCCATCCCTCTGCACCCTTCTCTAACCCTGCATTGGTATCGGTGAACTTCTTCCTTGTTATCCAGGATATCTGGGCATTCCCAGCCCCCCTTGCCTCCCTGCCGGTGGAGCTGTCCCTCCAACCCCGTGTGACCCTGGGGTGACACCTGGTAGCGTCTCTCACCCCACTTGTCCCCGGCCAGGACGGGGCAGCCGGCGTGGAGGGTGTCCCCGTCACCATTCCCGTTCCTCCGCAGGTTCCACCAGAAAAGAGCCGCATTCTGTGGAGCAGAGATGGGTTTGGCACCCTAAAACAGAGCTGGGGTCCCCAAGACTCGATTTTGGCACCCTAAAAGAGATTAGGGAGCCCCGGGGCTGGGGATTGGCGTCAGGAGAGGCTTGACCACAATTCCCTGCAAGAGCTGAGATACAGAGAGCAGCATCCTCACTTCCCTGCTTCCAGCGATTCCACATGTCCCCCTCACCTTGACCACGGGCACGCTGAAGTTGGCATAGATGAAAGCAGTGGAGCCTCCAGCCTCCACTGCACTCAGCTGGAAAAGGACCACAAATAGGAGCCATGGATCCCCCTTTCCCTGTGATGCTCCTTTGCACAGGGAAACTGAGGCACAAAACCTCCCTTGGGCCCCAGCTCTGTTCCCCTCACTTTGCCACAGCACAAACTCCTGAATACTCCACAGGCACTGGCATTTCCCACCCACTGCAGTGTTTTAGGGCTGCCCTTACCCATCCCATACCCTGAGGACCAAGCCAGTGCCGTCTCTCCAGGCCTGGAAATGAGGGAGGACTCACATAGATCATGATTGTGGCGATCCTGTTGCCTGACTTCATTCTGTACAGGGGGCTCTTCTTGGACTGCTCCAAAAGGGGAGGTGGGGTGGTCAGTCCCATGGGGACAGTCAGTCCTACACTGACACAGCCCAGCCCAGGCGCACCTCACACCCCAGCAGCTCTAAGCTGCCCCACCCTGCTCCCCCCTGGAAAATCCCTCCCTTTCCCTTCTTTTCCCTTCCTTCCTTCCTTCCTGCCTGCCTGCCTTCCCTTACCTCCTTCCCCCCTCCCTCCCTCCTTCCTTCCCCTCCAAGGAATACCCCAGGCAGCCACCCAGGGACCACCATCCTGGGACCACCTATCCTACCCCTGCCAGGGGCCATCCCAGGGTCCATCACTAGGAACATCTTGGGGAATAACCCAGGGATCACCATGGGGACACCCCCAGGAACCATTCAGGGTCTTCCCTTGGGTACCATCCCAGGGGCATCATGAGGAACATCCCAGGGCCCATCTCCAGGAATATCTGAGGGACTACCCAAGAGTTCTTCTTCAGGAACATCTGAGGAATCACCTCAAAGGCCAGCCCAGGGTCCATACCCAGGAACATCCCAGGGACCACCCCTGAGTCCACCCCATGAACCACCTCCAGGAGCATCCTAGAGTCCTCCCCAGGAGCACCACCCTGGGCGTCACCCCATGGTTCCCCCACAGCCCACCCTAGCAGCTCCCTGACCGTGGCGTGGTCGAAGTGTGGCTCGTAGTGGCCTCCCAAGCCGTAGTTGACCACCTGCAGGTACTCGGCGTAGGGTGGCCGCAGGTCCAGGCCAGTGACAGCAGCGATGCGCTGATCCAACGCCCGCACCACTGGGTCAGCCGTGTCCTTCAGCCAGGCACTGTGGGACCACCCCATGTTCAGCCCCCCGAATTCATGCGTGGCTGGGCTTTACCCTCAGGGCACTGCTGGAGGAGCCAGGCCTCCCAGCATGGCCACTCAGAGGTGGCCATGCAGCCACGGTGGTCCCGCTGGCCGGAGGACAAGGGAGGGGTGGCTACTACCTCTTGCTTATCCGGTACTCGGCTTTCTGCTGCTTCTCCCCAGAGGCAACCACGGATCTCTGCAGCTGAAGGACACATGGGGGATGCATGTTGCTACACATGGGGACCCTCACACCAAGCAGGGGCCATGGTCAGGGTTGAAGTTGGTGGGTTTGTACCAGCTGGTTGCCAAACATCCCACCCCAAGGGGTCCCGCTGGGGTGAGGGAAGCAGTGGCAGCAGGTGGAGGCAATGCAGTACGTATCATCAAGTCAAGCCTGGTTGGGAAGCGGTTTAGGTGTATCCGTGGACCTGGTTTCTTCCAAAAAATCTTTTGGGGGGCTCAGATGGAGCTGGGGTCATCATCCCCGGGGTCTCACAGAATCCTAGACTGGTTTGGGTTGGAAGGGACCTTCCAAGATCATCCAGTACCACCCCCCTGCCATAGGCAGGGACACCTTCCACTAGACCAGGTTGCTCCAAGCCCTGTCCCATCTGAACTCCCTGGAGGAGGCTTTGGCCTTAAAACCTCTCCTATCTCTGCATTCACCCTGGATCAGGATCTCCTGGGGCACCCTGCTGCAGGAAAGGGACATCCCTGGAGACGGGGACAGCTCACCCAGGGCCCTGCCAACCCCTTGATGGTCTCAGCCTCAGCATCGGTGATGAAATCATGGTACAGAGCCACATAGGGCTGGATCCGGACCATCTCCTTCTTGGCAGGCTGGAGGAGGAGGTAGGGGCTGCTGTTGGTCTCATAGGAGCAGCCGAGGTGCAGGAGCCGCTCTGGGGCTGGCTGGGGAGAAAGGGGACCAAGGAGGCTGTGAGGGGGGGAACAGCGGCACTGGGGACCATGGCACCCCTGCCAGTCCCACCTGCCCCCTGGGGCGCTGGCACAGCTCCTCGTAGGCATCACGGCTCTGCAGGCGGGTGCTGTTGGGGCGTTGTAGGGGGCTGGCACTTGCCCCCGTCCCCATCTCCAGCAGCTTCTTGTACTTGGCCACGTTCCTCGACACCCTTTGGTTACTGGGATCTGCCGGGGAGGTGGTGTCACCCCGAATGCCGCGTCCCCATCAACCCCCTTCCCCGGCATCAGTCCCGGGAGAATTACCCCACATGGGGCAAGAAATGGGGTGAGGGAGGCTGTTGCCATGAAGAGGTGATGGGGAAATCCCAAAATCTTTCCCCTCTTCCTGCTGCATCCAGGGTTGTCCCACATACCATAGCGGAGAAACTCCCTGGAGAGGCTCAAGGCATGAGAGATGTTTCCAGCCTGGATAGGGGAGTGGAGACTCCATGAACATCCATCCTCCCACCCATGGTCTGGCTCTGCTGGACACTGGCAATGGGGAGGGGACTCATGGCTGTACCATGAAGTAGGAGAAGGCCAGATGGTCCAGAGCATCCTCCAGGCTGCTCCGGTCCTCCAGGTTCCAGCTGCCATAGGAGAGGCGGAAGAGGCTGACAGCCTCCTCCAGCCACGCAATGGAGTGGTAATAGTCACCTGTGTCATAGGCCACCTGCGAGGCAACACATCCCCTGCACCTGCCAGCTGGGCCAGCCTGGCCTGCATCCCATCCCATCCCATCCCATCCCATCCCATCCCATCCCATCCTATCCCCTCATGCCATGTCATGCCATCCCATTGCAATCACCCCCCATCCTGTACCATGACATGCGTCACTTTCCTATTGCCATCTCCATCCCCATTCCCTCCCACATCATCCCCATCCTGTCCCATCCCTTCCTTTCCTGTTCCATCCCCATCTCAATCTCCATCCCCATTTGCACCTGCACTTCCATCTCATCCCATGTAAAGAACCCTCAGTGTCTATTCCTGTGGAAGAAACATCCCGGGCTGGAGAAGCTTTGTGGAGCTTTATGGGGTTTCCCCTCACCTTTCCCACATGGAAGCAGTCGTCGGCAGAGAGGGAGACGCGCCGGCCGGGGCTGTAGAGAGGCGGGTGCCCGGCTCTCTGGAAGACGCCTTTGGCCAAGCCCCTGACGCTGAGTGCGTAGACGTCCTGCAGCCGCATCAGAGCCCTGGCTGCCCCATCCAGGTCCTCAGTTCCAGGCAGCTCCTGCTCTACCTCCTCGAGGCCAGCATGGAGTGCTGCAGGGTGGGAAGGAGGTATGGGGAGGGATAAACAAAATTCTGAGGTGCAACCGCCCTTATCGTCTCTTCTCCCTGGGCACCCCACGTCCTGCTCCTCCATCCGTTCCCCTGCTCCTACACCTGTTCTCCATCTCCATCTGTTCCCTTGCTCCTCCATCCATTCTGCTCCTCCAACAATTTTCTTGCTTCTCTACCCATTCCCCAGGCCTTCCATCTATTCCCTGTCTCCTCCATCCCTTCTCCTGTTCCTCTACCCATTGACCCTTGCTCTCCATCCGTTCTCCTGTTCTTCCACATGTTCCACTCTTCTATCAATTCTCCTGGTCCTCCATCCTCTCCCTACCACCTCCTGGCTCTGCTCAGGTGACAGAGGGGACACACGGCTGAGCATCTTCCCCGTACCCTGAGTGTTCCTGGTGACCTCGTCGCTGTAGATGACGTTGGGCCAGTCAGAGTGGAGGCGTTTGATGAGGCTGAAGGCCAGCAAGGGGTTCTCCACCGAGGCCTTGGGGTCCTGGTGCAGCGCCTGGACCTTCTCGTAGAACCTACAAGGCACCCACTGGGGGACACTTTGATGCTCCTCAGTGTTGTCACCACCTGGGTGGGGGCTGAGTCCTCCCCATTGTTGGGCAGCTTTGCCTCAGTGTCCACTCTTTGGCCAAGCCAGAGCGGAGGGATTGTCTGACCCCATCCCTGGTGGGTGTGTGGGAATGGCCCGTGCCCTGGGGATGCTGCGACCCAGATCTCCGTGGGTGGGGGAACCATGTCCCCCTCCCGGGGGACGGCTGGGGGAAGTGGGGCGTGAGGTCTGTCCGGTCTGAGCTTCCCATCCTCCCACCATCCTCTTATTTAGGGCCACCCCCAAAAACTGGGTGCTGCGGGGAAGGTGGGGATGGGTTAACCCCTCCTCGTAGCCAGGGAATCACCCACCCCTGGGGCTGGGGGGCGGGATGGGTGGCTGGAGGAGAGCGGATGCTGCGGGTGCCCCACCCGTGGCCGCGGCGCGGTTGGGGGGTGCCGGTACCTGCGGAGGCGGCGCAGGCGGGAGCTCTCGTCCCGCAGGTAGGAGCGGAGCCGGCGGAGCAGGCGGCGCTCGGCGCCCAGCGCTCCCCGCACGCTCAGCATCGCAGAGAACGTCTCGGCCGGGGCGGGGGGCGGCAGCAGCGCCAGCAGCGCCCCCAGCACCCCCAGCGCCCCCAGTGTTCCCAGCGCCCCCAGTGCTCCAAGAATCCCCAGTACCTCCACTGCCCCCAGCGCCCCCAGTCCCAGCAGCGCCCCCAGAACACCCCGTATCCCAAGCGCTCGCCGTGCTCCAAGTACCCAGAGTGTCTCCTGTCCCAGCAACGCCACCAGCACCCTCAGCGCTCCCAGTGTCCCCAGTACCCTCAGCGCCCCTAGTCCCCAGCAGTGCCCCTAGTACCCGCAGTATCCCCGGTGCCCCCAGTATCCTCAGTGGCCCCAGTGCTCCAAATATCCCCAATTACCCCCAGCACTCCCCAGCCTCAGCGCCCGCATCCGGCCGCCGCCGCCGCCGCCGGGAGAAGCCGGGGGAAAAGGGGCGGAGAGGCCCCGCCTTTGGGGGGAAAAGGGGTGGGGGGGGTGCCCCGGATCCGCCACGCTGGCTGGGGAGGGCGGTGTGGTGCTGGTCCCCGTCCTGCTTGTCCCTGTCCCCATCCCTGCCCCTCTGTCCCTATCCTGCTTGTCCCCCTCTTATCTGTCCCTGTCCTGCCCCAGCCTCATCTTGCCTGTCCCTGCCCCTTTCCCCATTCTGCCCTGGCCCCATCCTGCTCTGTCCCCAGCTGCATCCTGCCTGTCTCCCTCCTGTCTGTCCCCATTTTGTCTTCTGTCCCTCTCTTGTCTGGCCCCATCCTGCCTGTCCCCATTCCATCTTGCTCCCATCCTGCCCGTCCCTGTCCACATCCTGCCTGCGCCCGTCCCGATTTGATCTTCTGCCCATCCTGCCTGTTCTTGCCCTGCCTTGCAGTCATCGTGTCTGCTCCCATCCTGTCCCCATCCTGCCTCTCATACCCCAAACATAGCACCAGGATGGAGTGGGAGGTGCCACGCTCAGGGCCATCCTACATCCTTGCGGGGCAGGGTCAGCTCCGTTGGGATTTTCCCAGTATTGACTGGATTTCTTATATTTTGGGAGGATTTTATTTGACAGCAGCACAGGGATGTGAGGTCACTGTCACTGTCGGGATGCTACAGCCCGTTCCCTATAGAGCAGAATGAAACACCCCCCATCCCAAGATTTGAGCACCTTTCCCTAGGAGGCAGGGAGTAACTCAGTCTGAAGCTGGCAAGTGAAGAAAACAGGATAAAAAAAGGTAAAAACTGGGAATTATCTGCCACCTGCAGGAACAAAGGAACTGGAATGTTTTTAACTAAAGCAAGATTTTTGGGTACTTTTTCCTCAGGGAACCAGCTGCTCTTGCTGGCACCTTCTGCTTTTCTGATGCTACCAGGCAAAAAATGCTGATTTTTGAGAAACAGCGGCATTTCGGACCAGAGCAGATCCTCCACTGCCGCAGGTCACCGACAACATCTGACGGGTGATTAAAAAGCCGTAAATAAATAAAAGGTACACGGTGCTGAGTCTCCTGATGTAGCTGAAATATCCTGGTGAGGTCTCGGCACTGCCGTGCTCACTGGATCCGGCTGCCGATGCTCAGGAGTGACTGCACTGCCTAAAATGGGTCTATTTTAGGAAGCCGTGAGGTTCTGATCGCCAGAGGGGTCCAGGATGAAGAGGCAGAAGGTGATTTCCTCGCAGGCGCTGCTGGCGCCGCACTCGAACAAGCACCCAAAAACGCCGCCGGGGCAGACGGCCAGGTCGGAATAGCCGGCCGGCCCCGTGTGCAGCAGCCACGGGCGCCGCCAGCCCGCCCCGTCCAGCGGCGAGGGGTTGACATAGAGGCCCAAATCGCGCCGGCGGTGCCGGTCGGTGGGGTGGGAGTACAGTAGCCAGGTGGGCGCCTGGGCGGCGCGGGCGGGCGCGGCGAAGCTGACCACGCTGCCCTGGCAGCCCCGCGGCGGCTCGCCCAGCGCCTCGCACCGCGCCGGCCGCTCGAAGCGCAGCCCGCGGTCGGAGCTGAGCGCCACGGCCCGGCAGCCCCGCGGCGCACGGGCGCTGCAGTACAGCAGGGGCTGCTGGGCGCCGCGGATTTCGGCCACCTGGCACTCGCCCGTCCGCTCTCCGCCCAGCAGGGCACCCTTGTGCCAGTGGCGCCCGCCGTCGTCGCTGTAGAAGACGAGGGAATGCTGCCGGGTGAAGCACGGCAGCCGCACGGCCCCGCACAGGCACCCGTGCACGTAGTAGGTGTAGGCCGGCACCACCAGCCGCCCCGAGTCCAGCTGTACCCCGTGGCCCGGCCCCACGGCGAAGGTGGCCCACCGGGACAGGTCGGCACCGATGGCTTCGTCCGTCACGTCCCGCAGCGCGGTCCAGCCGCGGCCGCCGTCGGCGCTGGTGGCGAAGCAGAGGCGCGCGGCGCTGCAGCCGCTCAGGATCTGGCATCGCTCCGTCTTTCCCTGCTCCACGCAGATGCAGAAGAGGAAGACGGTGCCGCTCCTGGCGTCGTAGAGAGGACAGGGGTTCATGGTGCGGTGGCCGGGCAGAGCCAATGCCGACAGCTCCTCCATGAGACCCCACTGCCGGCAAGGAGGAAAACGGGGCTCAGCCACGGGATGCACCGCTGTCGCTGCACCCTGGAGTCACCCGGCATCGCCCCCATCTCTTGTTCCTACAGCCCGGGGAGATTTTTACCTTGACCGAGGAGCCGTGCCGGCGGCCCCGCCGCAGCACCAGGTACTTGGCATCCTCGTCCCGGGCCGAGGAGCGCTTCTCGGCAAAGGCCAGGAAGGAATCATCCGGGGGGACGTAGAGCAGAGCCGGGATGCGGTAGGTGACCCCACCTGCCTGTCGGAAGAGCGTCTCCCGAGGGAAAACATGCGGGGATCCCGGTGGTGGTGGCAGTGGTGGGGGGCTCTCCCCACCGTCCCCCTGCTGCTGGAAGAGTGAGAAAGTCAGATGTAAAGGGTTAAATCTTGGCAAAAGGAAGGGGTGGCCGCTACGAGGGGATAGGGATGGAGGCTCACCTTGAGGCAGGTGGTGGCCTGGGACATGGTGGCCTCCCTGAGGTTCCCGCTGGGGCCTGAGCAGGGTGGGAGAGGGGGATGAGAGCAGAGCCTCTCGGTGGGGTCACACCCGCTTTCCTGCCCGTCCGTGCTGTTCCCCTGCACTGCACAGGCTCCCCTGCTTCACCCACGGTGCCCACGTCCAGGCTGTTCCCAAGGGCTGTGCACCTCCTGCACTACACCAGGACCCCCAAGCTCCCACTCCCTTCAGCTCCCCCGGTGTCCCTAGCCCAGAGTCCCTGTGCCCATGCACCCCTTCACTCTCCATGCACCCCCAATCTCCCTACGCACCTACGCTCACCCACAAACCCCCTACACCCCAGCATGCACTGACCTCCCCAGGGACAGACATTCCCTCCGTGCATCCCCCGTCACGTGTCCTGACCCCCCTTCACCCCCGCAGGCACTGATCCCCCCGATCCACCTGCAATACCCAGCTTCTCCCCGTGTACCCCCCGACACCCCCACAGCCCTACTCCTCTACACCCCGCATGCACCAAGCCCCCCGTGACCCCCCAGTCCCAGTCCCCTGACCCTCCTACACCTTGCAAGCACCGACCCCCTATCCCCTCCGTGCCGCGACCCCCGCCGCATTCCCCTCTCCCGCATTCTCTCCATCCCCGCACTCCCCCCTCTCCGCATTCCCGCATCCCCCCATCCCCCCCATCCCCGCAGACCCCGCTCCTCCCGCCGCCGCCGCCGCGCCGCGGCCGCCCCGCTCCGCCTCTTCCTGCAGCTCCCGGAGCGGGGGGGCCGGATCAGGCGCTCGGCGGGGCCAAGGAAGCGGGCGGGGATCCAGCTGTCGGGATACCGGAGCCTGGCGCCGGTGCCCGAGGGCAGCAGGGACAATACCTGTGCAGGTGTGAGCAGGCGATGTGCTGAGGCTCCGGCGCTCCTACGGGGCAACTGGAATGGTGGAATATCAGGAGGAGATTGACTGGTGGAGCCGCTGCCGACCCTCTCCCCAACAGGCAGGAGGGGAGCCAAGAGAAGGGATGGAGGCAGGACCCTGCTTGAGGTGCCAGGAGAGTCCCCTCCCGGCCGCCCTTGCCTTCCCAGGTGCTCCTATGGAATGGATGTGGAGAGGGAGGAAAATCATGAAGGTCCATCTGGGGGTTCCCTGGGGTGAGCCAGCCAAGCCCAACCAGCTCTACAAGATCAAAATGAGTCATCTTTATCCACTGCCTTCCGAGGGAACGGAGGCCGTGATAAGCCAACCAGAGCCGTCCCACAGGGAAGTCTGCTCTGTCCCTGGGGCCCAGAGAAGGGACAGTAATAGGAAACTCTGTGATCTGTGCCGCCTCTGACTGTTAGCCACTGTTGCTGTTGGCAGAGATGAGATGAAGGAAAAAGACCTGGGAGAATGCAAAGGGACTTCAGGGCACGGGGACAATTGGACAAAGGAGCAGGTGCACAGGTCGTGTCCTCAATTCCTTCAGTACCGGGGGGAATACTGAAAGGAACAGGAAAAGAGGAAACCCACCCTGATTAATACATGGCCTAGAGGCTGGTGCCATCGGTGGAATTTTGGGATTTTTGACTGTGGTGTGGTTTACACAGGAGTCAGTCCTGAAGGGCAAGGGAGTCCAGGAAGGCCAGACGTGCTTGAAGAAGGAAATCCTAAAGCATGAGGAGCAGCCTGTGCCCATGGGACATAGGAGAAAGCCTGTCCTGGTTGAACAGGGAACTTGGGGTGGAGCTCAGGGGAAAAAAGAGAGTGTATCAGTTCTTGAAGGAAGGGCAGGAAACCTGGAGGGACCACGAGGATGGTGTGAGGTTATATAGGGAGAAAATGAGAAGGGCCAAAGCCAAACTGGAGCTTAATTTGGCCACTGAAGTTAAAGACAACAAAAAAGGTGTCTCTAAATCCACTGGGAGTGACAGGAGGGCTAAGTGTCTCCATCCTTTACTGGATGTGGAAGGTAGCACTGTTTCTGGGGGGGGAGGAAAGGCAGAGGTATTTAATGTCTCCTTTCCTCAGTCTTTAATACCAAACCTCAGGATATCCAGCTCCCATGGCTGGAAGTCAGTCATGGGGAGATGAATGAAGCCTCACAAATCCTGAAGGAATGGTCATCCCCAAGTCCCTGGGCCCAGGTGGGTGCATTGTTCGCTGGGTGAAACGCTGGAGCCTGGATGTGGCACCTGGGGACGAGGTTTAGGTGACAAGATTGTGGTGGTGCTGGGGGAATGCCAGGACTCTTCCAACCCTGAAAATTCTGTGAACTGGGATTCCCTCCCCAGCCATGAAACACCCCAGAGATGCTCCAGGACACATTTGATGTCTGTTCTTCCCTTTTATTGAAAAAACAACCCAAAAAAATCTCTCTTTTAAAAAATGCCAGTTTATAGAAGGGACGTGTGGAACAGGAGATGCCACAAGGGAACCGCGGGACAGACAGACACAGCTTGGAAAATCTTTTACACTTTCTGGGAAGCTTCGTGGCTGAGCACACAGAAGTAGCATATTTGATTCTCCCCCCCAACACATAAAAGGTTTTTATATAAAACAATCCTCTACCCCCAATTAGATAAATACAAAAATAAAGCAAACTTGTTTGCGAGGGGACGGTTGTTTCACAGAAGGGTTTTGTCCTGAACTCCTAACACAAAACAGAAAGGTGGGATTGGTAAAACCCCCTGGACACAGAGCCATGTGATAAAGCAGTGCCAGGAAAAGCAGAGGATGCTGGGGCAGCATTGGTGATGTGTTTCTCCTCCCGGGGCTCCCCAAAATCCAACTTTGGGGTCCGCCTCAGAGCCAGGAAGGCAGGCACACAGACCAAGCTTAGCCATGAGCTTCAACAAATCTTGGGTCCAAGATTAAAATTCCTGCTTATGCAAAATGCAATAGGACTTCAGGACAAAAAGAGAGGCCATGATTCACTTTCTTTGCCATTTGACTTTATTGGTGTTAATTTAGCAGGCTCCCGGGAGGCGGGCGGGGTCCGAATCATTTTGTTTTCCTCTCCAGGGCCAGACTGTCGTGCAGCTTGGACACCTCTGGCTCGTAGGCCTCCATGACTAACGTCCCGTTGTTATCGAAGAACTTGGCGATGGATTTGGTGAACTCGGCTTCCCTCTGCTGTTTGGTTTTCCCGCTGATGAACGTCAGCTTCAGGGTGTACTTGTCATCGAACCTGCGCGAGGGGAAGACAGACCTCAGAGCAGGATCCCAGTCGGGACAGAAATCCCCCTCTTGTTTAAGGGGAAAACCCTCCCGGACTGGAGGTCCCACCTGGGCACTCACAATTAACACAACTAAAGGCTTTTATCCCCTGCCTTAAAGAGAAGCGAAATGTGAACGTTTGTGGCAGAAAACCACTTGGAGCCGCTCCCGTTCCTAGACTGGGACATGGACTTTGATGGAGCAGAATGGATTTGCAGGTTTCAAAGGAAAAGGCAGTGTTTAGGGTGATCTCTGGCGAGGGAGGGAGGGCAGTGGTGCCCGCTGGCTAAGCCAGGGCTGCTGGAGCAGCTGGTACCGTTTGAGGCTGGAGGAGAGCTGCCAGACGTCGTCGGGATCCATCCCCGCCGGGTCCTTCCTGTGAGCCACCAGGAAAATGCTCTTCTCTTTGTACGAGGTATAAATGGTCAGGATTCCCATCATCACAAAATACGTGCGGAGAAAGTCAAGGAAATTAAGAAGGTGCAAGGAGAAGCAGAAATTAGGCAGAGAAGTCGCTTGGATCCCCTCAGACACATTGTTTAACCACCTCTCGTGACACTTTAATTCCGAACAGGACGTTTGGCTGATGCTTCATTAGCATGAGAAATGAAGTAATTAATTTGAACTTGAATAATTTATTATTCACTCCCTGGAAGTGTCCAAGGCCAGGCTGGACGGGGATTGGAGCAACCTGGGATAGTGGAAGGGGTCCCTACCCATGGCAGGAGGTGGAACTGGATGAACTTTAAGGCCCCCTTCCATACAAACCAGTCTGGGATTCCCTAACATTTGTTGGGAGATAGTGGGAAAAACTGAGACTGAACAAGCCACAGAAGGAGTTGCTGGGCATTCCTCCTAAGCACAGACCAAGCAATTCCTCTTCCCCATTTTCGGAATTAAGTAATTTCAAGTGCTGCAAGACAAATCACCCATTTGTTCTGGAAGACACCCAGAACAGCCTGGAACAATGAAACCCCTTAGGATCACAGAATTGTTTAGGTTGCAAAAGGCCTCTGAGACCACGGAGTCCAAGCACTCCCCGAGTCCACCATTCCTCCTGCCAAGGCCACCACTAATCCTTTGCTTTGCTGAACCTCACAGAGTGACCTCAGCCCATGGATTCAGCCTGTCCAGATCCCTCTGCAGAGAGCTGCTGGCAGGAATTCCCTCTTTCCCCTCTCAGTATCTGACCTATGGTATTAGGGAAAAGCAAACATGTCTGTAACCAGACTATGGATAGAATGAAAAACGGATCTGCCCTCAGATCACCCAAATTTAGGGGCATTGCACCCAGACAGGCAGGAATTTCCCTATCACATGAAAACTGTCTGATTGTCAGCTGATCTCCACACGACAGGAAGCATAATTCCCACAGGCCTGAAAATGGGAATATCCCGAAGGCTTTTGTTCTTGTGGAAAATAAAACCCTTTTGGGGTAACCAAGATAAGATCTGTAAAGGATATGAGACAACACAAAAGGCAAGAACAGGTTTGGATTCAGGAAAAGGGTGCAGGTAATCCCAAATCAAAGCAACGATGGCGAAGAGACAAGAGATTGTGCAGATCATGAGGCGGCCGTCGATCAAACGGAAATTTTCCACATATTTGTACTTCTCCAGGAGGACCTGTGGGAGAAACAGGCAGCTGAGTCTGTTGGGCGTTTTTCAGGACTTTGACACACTGTTTCAGAGAAGGGTTTGAAGGAAACAATCCCAGTGGCACAGGTAAACCGAGCAGAAAGTTTATGGGGAATTAATGTCTGCGTCAGGCACCTGATAATTGATCCTGATTAAGCACAAACACGAGGGAATCACAAGAGATGCCACAGACCCAGCATGGATATGGGCACAACCAACCCCCAAAAAGCAGAGCAGAAAATCACAGAGTTTCCCAAGAGGAACAACTCAGCAGAGAGAGAACGCACCTTTTTGGCAGAGTCGTCCAAGGAATTTTTCACAGCTGAACCATCCCATTTGTCAATTTTTACTGGCTTGTCATCAATCTTCCACTGCAATGGAAACCAAAGGCGGTGAGGGGAATGTGGTCCCCCCGTGCTTGTTCCTGTCGTGAGCACAAGACAGGAGGCAAACCAGAAAGCGGCTGCCTGTTTGGGAAGACCTGGCAGGACACAAATCCGCACCCAGAAGCCGCCGGAGCAGCGCTGTACCCGGCCCCTGGGCAGGTTTCAGCTCACACCTCTTGTCACAGGCTTGAGGTGGCTCTGACACCACCAGGTTTACTAATTTTGCTTCTACATTTGCTGCTCCTGCTGCCACCCCCAGGCAGTGACAGTTGGGCTGAATTCCTGCCTTTGGATGGACTCCTACATTCCAGCCACACCGCTACGCACAGACTCTTGGGGGATGGAGGAAAATTTCAAGAACCCCCAACTAGCTTTGTACAAGGGGAGAAATAAAAGGCACAAACAAGGAATTTCAGTTAAAACCATCCTCCGGAACAACAGCAAAGCACTCTGTCACTCTTCCATATTCAAATCTTCTGCAGGAATGGCTCTCTCCCCAGTAACAATTCCCATATACAACAGCTCAGCTTTTCCAAGGCATCCACCTTCTCCTGAACTACATTATTTTTTGGTGACACATCAGTTCGAGTCCTGACTATCCTAAGTCATCCCTTATTTCAAACAGTTGAGTGACTGGAGCTGGAATTGTAGCTGCCAGTAAAGCAATCCTCAATTTCACTGGTGTTATTTTCCTGCTCTGGAAGCTCCCAAGCTGGATTGATTAACTACCAGCCCAAAGAGCTCCTTGCCCTCCACAGGAAGGAGAAAAAAACCACTTTAAAATATGATGTAAAACTCGATCTGCTTCCCCTGCAGCTGCACAGGGAAAAACGCCCCAGTTATCCCCCAGGCCCGGCACGTGGGAATTACAAGGCACACAGTGAATGTCACTGCGTGTCCACGAGGTTTATGAGGCACAAAAGCACCGGCCACAAGGATCTAAAATCATGGAGAACTAGGACACAGCTCTCACATCAGCGCACGGTACCAAATTATTTTAGGTGGCTGCTTTTTCAAGCATTTTCTTCCAGGGTTAATCAGCACACGTAGTAATTGGAAGCCAAACCCTTTGCCGTAAGGGAATAAGGTAGAATTCTTTCCACTATTTATTTTTCCTTATACAAGCATCTACAGCAGTTGGAGGGGGACGACTGGGACTGAAGGGAGGATGCTCAGGGAAGAAGGGGGATTCTCAGGGATGAGGATACGCAGGAATGGGGATGCTCAGGGCTAAGGGGGGAGGCTTAGGATGCCCAGGGGTGAAGGATGGATGCCCAGGGCTGAGGGAGGGATGCCCAGGAGCGAAGGGTGGATGCCGGGGCCGGCGGGGGGACGCCCGGGGCCGGCGGGGCGGTGCCCGGGGGCGCTGCCCGGGGCGGCGGAGGAGCCCCGCGCGCGGTACCTTGTCCAGGAGCCCGTTCCGGCCGCTTTTGGCCGCCATCTTCTCGCCGCCTCCGCCCCCGCCCCGCCCGCGACACCTGGGCGCCCCTGATTGGTCGCGCGGGAGGAAGTCCCACCCCCCCCGCGCCGCGCGGCACGCCGGGAAATGCAGTCCTGCCCGCCATCCCTATGACGTGCAGCGGGTGCTCGTATCGTGCAATCACAGGATTTGGGCTGGGAGCGACCTTAAAACCCATCCAGTCCCACCCCCTGCCATGGGCAGGGATAGCTTCCACGAGACCAGGGTGCCCCAAGCCCCGTCCGATCCCGAGAGGGTTATCCAGCCCTGGCACAGCTGCCCAGGGCAGTGGTGGAGTCCTCATACCTGGAGGGATTTAAAGCCGGGTAGAGGGTGGCACTTGGGGACACGGGTTAGCGGTGGCCTTGCAGTGCTGGGGGACGCGATGACCTTGGAGGCCTTTTCCAGCCCTGACTATTCTATGGTTCTGTGATGTCCAACAGGATACAGCAGCCCTGTTGTGTGGTCGAGCCATGTCAGGAGGATGCTGCTTATTCCTCCTTAATTAGACCCTGCAAGTAGAGCTTGGCCCCAGCCGCCATTCCAAGGAACCCACTGTTGTCCATTGCAGGAGATGTGATGCTAAGCTGGATGGCCATTTGGACTGATCCAATTTAGCTGCTTTGATGTAGGGTATCAGTTTTATGTTAAAAGAATAAACAACAGCCCCCAGTCTGGTCTCCCGGCAGATGCATCTTCCTACAGTGAGAGCAAATAATGGGTTTTTACCGGTCTTTGCTCAAGCCTATTATTAATGAGCCTCTTTGTACCTCTGTTCCCTTTGGTGGGAATTGGGTCTGGCTTGTTGCCCTGGGTCTGCCAAGACATTCCCAGAGGAAACCGCTCACTGTCCTCAGTATTTGTGAGAGCAGAGGGGGTGGGAGTGGTGCAGGCACAGGTCCTTGAGCAGCCTCTGGAAGCATTCCCGGTCACACGGAGGTGCCAGTGGAGCTGGAAGTGGAGAAAGGACAGCTTGAGTACATCCTGCTGCAGGTGCCAGGGATCCAGACAGGATGGGCGAGCGGCACCTGCCTCTCCCAGCCCGCGCGGAAACCACGGGCGTGTTCCAGCGGGAGAGGGCTCAGCTCTGCCAGGGTGCCACAGAGACACCACTGGGATCTACAGCTGGATTAACTTCAGCCCAAACCCAGCTGTTGGGAGATCAGCCTTGGAGTAAAATGGGTTTGCCCTGAGAGGAAGCAGTACTAGGGTCTCTGAGCACTGGCCATGTTTTATCTCCATACCAGCCCTGAACAGGGCTCCCTCCTGAGCTGCCAGTGCAAGCAGGGCCTGGCAAAACCCCAAAAGGGTCTGTCCAGCCCTGGCACAGCTGCCCAGGGCAGTGCTGAGTCCCTGTCCTTGTAGGGATTTAAAAGCCGTGTGGACTTGGGGAGAGGGGTCAGTGGTGGCCTTGGCAGTGCTGGGGGAGTGGTTGGACTCCATGATCTTAGAGGGCTTTTCCAACCAAATGATTCTGTGATTCCACAATTACTCCACAACCTCCTTCAGCTGGAGGCAAGTGTCACCTGTCTGGGACAAGCAGCAGTAGGATCCTGCTTGTTTTCCAAGCACAGCAAGAAACGGGGAGTTTCACTGTCAGAACCTGGTTTTATTCCGTTTGAACCTCGGCCTTTGCCCTGCAGTTCAAGTCCTGGTTGCTGTTAAAACGAACACTGTTATTTGTACACATTTGTTGGCATATTTCTGGTTTGTGACAATTGTTTCACAAGCAGGATTTACTCTGTTTCAAACAACAGAAGCCACAACATGACAGACGCCTGCATGTCATTCCACTCACACATTTCACACATGCAAGTCAGCGGTCCTTTGGTGCCTTCCATCGCTGGGTAACACATTCAGGTGAAGCCACGGGGGTGCAGCTGAGACCAGAACGACCGTGAGAGTCTGTAACCAGCCGGTGCTCTGCTGGCGCGCGGAGAACACGAAAGCACAACGATTGAAAGCGTTACTGGAGAAGAAGTGTAGCGACATCTAGGTCGGTTTTGAACAGTTTGACAGCAAATCCCAAGGAAACCAGGCGCACACCCCCATCCGTGACCAGCTGAAGGTTTTCCCATTTGCATAGTGAAGAGCTAACTCTGGAGCGGATGCGTCGCGGTGTTGCAGGGACGCGGGGAGGGGACAGGGTGGTGCCAGGCGCGTGCGGCACGCAGGGATCATCCCAGCTCCCATCCCCGGGACACCCCGCGGGGCTCCACCACGGACAGGGGGTCGTTTCTGTCTTGCATCCCCCACCGGGCAAGAGGGTCCAGGTTCTCCTGAAACGCTTCCCCTCGTGTGTGGGACAAACTCTTTGCCAACCTTCTGCTGGACAACCGGGAGGCAGGACAGGGCTGTCGGAGGGCCCAGGTGGAGCCCTGCCCTCGGAGCATTGCTAAAGGCTTGTTTTCTAAAATCAGTGAGAGTCTTTAAGGCTTCGATCTCCCCCTTTGCTTTCACTGAGAAAATACAAAGAAGCGCTTGTTCAAGCTACACTTCATGACTACTGTGCACTGCATGTACAATAGCATTGGAAGAGAAATACTGACAATATAGAACAACGTCATACAATCACCTGGCATGATCCCTTTTGGCACTTTTCCTTCATTTATCTGATCTCGCTGACTCCAAACACGGATCTTTCCATACGGTTTTTCCCAGGCAGAGAGCCCCAGAGGGTCAGAAAGCAACTTTCTGGGAGTCGGTGGCATCTTTGGCAGACACAGTCCTTCTGTCGCGGAACCAACCCCAGCCCCTCCGGATTAGACAGCTTCACATTTTGGGAGGACACTCCCATGCCCACGCTGTCCCACAGCCAGCAAGGAATGCCTTCATCCCGGAGGGAAGGCAGCTGAGGGTTACAAAGGACTTTCAGAGAAGTGTGAATAAATACTTGGTTTAATCTTGTGCTGCATCCACCATTCAGCACGAGGTGTTTTCCTTCTCAGCTGGCATGATTTCTGGCAAAGGTGGCGTCATTCCTGACCTTTACAGGGGAGAGGCTGAGAATTCCTGCTCTTTTGAGTGCAATTATTTACAGTTTTTGTTGTTTTGTGCAAGCTTACCTAAACTTCGAGAGTGTTAAATTAATAAAACATTCATCCTGGCTTTGCATCGCCACAACCCTTCCACAGGATTGTGATTCCACATCCAAAGGTCTCCTTGAACGCAGATGCCATGGCCCGTGCACGATGCTTGGGGAGTTGGGATCTCTGCTTTGGGGGCAGCTGGGAGCACGAGGGGTCCCATGAAGGTTTTTTTGGCTGGGGACAAGCTCCAGCCCAGGCACTGCCTCCTGCACTTCTGCCCAGCTTGGACCTGGAACCAGGAAATTAACACACAAACCCCAAAATATTTATAAAATCTTTTCAAAAGAAGATATTTAAGACACTGGCCTAGTGCATTGGGCTGTGAAATCTGTTTAAAGAGGGGAAAGAAAAGATACATTCAGCGTGTAAATCTATTTTTTTGTAGTGTAAGCAGCCCAGGCCTGGCTGAACCCCCACAAACACCATGAGAAAAAAGGAAACTGCTTAGGGAAGTCTGTTTGGGGCTCCAGGGATGAGCTGCAGAGAAGGGGGCCTGTAAAAATAATTCTCAATCTAAATGCACCTGGGAAGTGCATATTTTAGCTCCAAGTGTTGGGAAAAACAGCACAGATTCCAAGTTAAAGCTGTGGCTTTCCCTCCTGAGCTCCAAGGGCAGATCCAGGCTGTCACTACTTCTCTCTTGCGCTGTTCTTCTAGGTCCAGTCAAGGCTCTAATTCCTTAATTTCCTTCTAATTCACAGCTGGAAAGAGGAGCAGGATTCGGTTTGGGTCAAAAGCGCCTGCTTCAAGCAGCACCTGCCAAGGCTGCGGTGCAGGAGAGGGCCCGGAACGCTGGGAAGGCAGAGCAGGCCAGGTGTCACCAGCCCCAGGTACAACTTTAACCATCCAGTAGTTTGTGTGGCAAGGAGATACAGAGATAGAGATATATATTATGGAATCATTGCTATAAGATTTCTCAAAACAAAAGTGTCGATCTGTTGAAATATAGTATTTAAAATATATAAATTTTACCCAATAAAATATAAGATTTCTTTTTTTTTCTTTTTTTTTTAATCCAGTTCAATTAGGAAAAAAAAACCTGCCAGGGTCCTTGCAGTGAAAAAGAAAACCAGTTCCTCTTTTGTTTTTGACCGTTTAAGATGGAGGGAGAAAATTAAACCATTTTTAGATAGAGGAAATTGGGCAATGCTGTTGTCTTAGATCAGATCCGTCTATTTATGTGCACTGGCTGCCCTCCCTTCACACCATCCCTAGGGAATTTTGCCCCAGCACTGTGCTCATCCCAAAAACATCCCTGCCACCTGGCACACGGTGGGGGCAGGATGGGTAATGCTGCAGCCCCCGCCCTGGGCAAAGGTCCCCGCGGGCTCCGAGGGTCCTAGTGAATACTCTGCAAGGCAGCTGTCAAGGATTGAGCTGGAACGCTACTTTTCAAGCTACATTACTGGAAATAATCCATGAAATGAATCCATGGGAGAGTGTTACAAACACTCAGAGGGTGGCCTGCCACATCTGTGCAGAGAACACATGCTCCACCAAGCCCAGGCTCTGAGCCAGCTCTGCTCCAGGCCCCACTTCATGCCTGGAAGTGGAAGTTTTTAGTGCATTGCTCACCTGAGCTTTCTTAGTGGTTTGAACCTGAAGGCAGGGAGCTGGAGCAGGGCAGGGCAGCGCGCTGGGGCAGCGGGGCTCCCGTCCCATCGGGTGCCTGGAGAGCACAGCAATGCGCCGGATCACTTGGGATGCTCCTCCGGGACATGCAAGGACAGGCCTTAGGTGTGCTGAGAGAGCTCTGAACCGAGCAGGGGACGTGTCAGCTGGGAGGACATCCTTCCTCGACATCCATCCTGAAACTCCCTGGCTGGCCTTTCCCTTTCTTCAATATCATAGGGAAGAACAGGAAACCCTCTTGGTTTGGAAAAGACATGGTCTGGGAGAAAAGCTCCCTGGGTCCCAGTGCTCAGCGTGCGGCTCCAGCTGCTCCACCTGAGCTCTCTCCCCTGTCACGAACATGAAATTACAAGTCCCTATCAGGTTTTTCAGTAAAATCCTTATTTCAGGTCTTTCTTTTCACTGTATCTGGCCTTCTGCTTCAGAAAAGTGACAAATGATCTGTAGTGCTGGTGCAGACAGTGAGATACATTCATTTGGAAGTACTGGGGGGGGGCTCTGTTTAGGACTTCCCAGAAGAAACATGGAGCATGGATAAGAGCCGGACCCCACAACCAGATGTGGCCTGATCGCACGTGGGCCCGACTGCGTGTGGAGGTCTTGCAGAGTATTCACAGGGATGACAGACAATTCCTTCAGACCAACGGACCAGAGAGGACCGGAGGATTTTTTTTTCTCATTCTCTCTTTTTTTTGTTTTTTTTTAAAAAAACCTGAAAGGACTCTGGCTTCTCTCTGAACTGGACCTAGAAATGTCTTACCACCGAAATGAAAAAACAATTGCATGGGTGGAAGTAGGGCAAAAAATAGTTTTCCTATAAGATAATCTGATAAACCTCATCGTCCTCTAGAAAGGCAACATCGTCCAGCAGTGCTACTTGGCACCCAGAGTGCTCTTGGACCGCAGCAGATACCGATCCACGCGGACTTTCCGCCTATCCACTGTCCTGTTCTCGCTGTCGAAAATCCGCTGCAGGTGCAGGGCCAACCTCCTGTCCTCCTCCTCTTGCTGGAGCTTCTGCTCCACGTCCCTAACCTCTGGAGGCAGGCCCACCTCCCCTGCCACGTGCCTCAGTCTTTTGACGGAGCCGTTGTGCTCCAAGTGCTTTGTTTTGCAGCGTCTCTTCCGGCCCCGCCGCAGCAGCGGGGGCTGCTCCCCGATGATGTTCTCCACAGAATTGCAAGTGCTGTTCTGTACGTTGATCAACTCACTGTTGTTCAGGTATTTCAGCTGCTTTTTCCCCGACGGCTTGATGGGGACTCCGAGCGCGCTGGTGTCAGGCAGTGAGGCGCTGACACCCATGAGTCTTCTGCTCAGCATTTTTGGGCCTAGACTAAGACAGGATTTGTCCATGAATGTATTCACTTTTAGGTCAGGGACTTCAGACACTCGTGTGTTTAGGGCGGTTACGTTTGATCTCACATCTGGTTCATCAGCACCGTCATCTGTGGTTAAGGCCTGTGAACCTCTGCTCTTCTCACTCCCTCTTCCCAGCTTCATTTCACTGACAGAAGGGAAGAAATCCAGGTCAGCTCGAGGCTCTCCTGTAGTGTCAGGTGGAAGGTGATCATCCTGCACTTGTGGCTGCTCTTTAGTGCAACTGCTGGAGTTGGTGATGTCAGGAACCACGGTGTCTTCCCCAGGCTCCGAAGCCAAGGACGTAAGGGTCGCTTTAGAGAGAGTCTTTTTGATCTGACGCTCCTGAAATATCTGCTCCCATTTTTTCAGTATTCTAGGACTGGCCTCATAGGTGGTTGGCTTCTGCAGGCTGCGGTTCAGGTTTCTGGGGGTGGATTTGATGATGAGGGGGCTCAGGACTCTGCCATCGGGAAGCCTCTTTGGGGGAGTGCACGGGGAGCAGACGATGGGCTTGAAGTGGTTGAGCTCCTCCGAGATGCTGTCATTGCTCTCGGGGCTGATGGATCGCTCGGGCCTGTGCAGGGCCGACAGGGAGGACACGGCGTTGAGGACCAGGCGCTTCTCGGCCGTCAGGTCCGGGGCGGACAGGCAGCGGTTGTTCTGCGTGGACGACAGCACCCCGAGCAGCGGCGTCGACGCGCCGGTGATGGGCAGCACCTGCAAGGCAAGGCAGCACAGCTGGGAAAGCCGCTCACGGAGGTGCACACGGGCAAGCGAGCGTGCGAGAGGAGGCCGGCACAAAGGATGGCTGCCGCACACGGCTGCCCCTGCCCGCCTCTGCCGGTCACAGCACCCCCCGTGGGACATGATGTGGGACATGAGCAGGAGACTCCGGAGTCCAGCATGATCTGGGTGTCAAATTTATTACAGTCTAAGAGCTGCTCTTGCCACAAGTAACAACCACTCCGATGGCAAAATCACACAGCCACAGGGTGCTTTGGGTGAGGAGGAACTTGAAAGACCATCTCATTCCACCCTCTGCCATGGGCAGGGACACCTTCCACTAGACCAGATTCCTACAAGCCCAGTCCAACCTGGCCTTGAAATGTGTTTTCTCTTTACCTGAATAAATCAGCCTGATAAGAACCCTTTCAACCTCCAATTAGCCTCCAATGCTACACAAGAACCCTGACACCTGTCTGCTTTTCTGCTTAGCAATTCCTAACCCAGCAGGTTTTATTGGGAGGCACAAGGAAGCGATTGGCCCCATGGCGGTAACACAGTGCCACAAAGCCCATATTTTATATCTCCAGATTACCGCTGCTGTGTAACCTCAGATAAGAACACTTACACGCAGGAACCTGTTTCCAGATGCTGCCTGTACCTTTGTTTTGGTGGCTGGGGCTGATCTCTGCCTGCTCTTGGATCTCTCCTGAATGGTGTCATTGCAGCTCCGACTCCTTTCCACCTTGGTGGTTAAATTCCTGAAAAGCAGATGGGTGAGAACAGGAGACTGTTCGTGACCTTAGGAACAACCAGCTCAACAGCCCTGGCAGTAGCTACCTGTGGGAGAGGCATCAGCCTTGGCAGCGCCCGGTTGGCAGAGATATTTCCTATGCCCTCAGCAAAAAGGGATCCAGGAATCTCGGGTTTCCGGCAGAGTCCCGGTCTGCGGTCCCGGGCTCCGCGCTGAACACACGGACACCTCCGCCCACGGCTCACAATTAACCGAGGTCAGTGCTAACGAGGAAGCTGGGGAAACCCCTTTGCTTCTCACGTGGAAACACACCTGGTTACTCAGCTGCTCCTGCTGTGCCGAGCAACAGCTTTCCAGGGAAAAAGCTGCTTGGGGCTGATGCTATCCCTTCATACCTGTGCTGGAGAAGGAACCGGCAGTCTTGAGTTCATCCTACAGAATTTTGATTTCTGACTAATGGTTTGAATCTACAGGCAATGATTTTTCTCCTTCATGGGATAAACGTTAACTTCCAGGTAGGAAGTAATCAGACAGACACCACATTCTACCAGTGAGTCTGTTCTAAAATTCCAGAAAAAAAATCACGTATTTTAGATTGGAACCACCATTTGAATTAGAGCATCTCAGGTGTGTTTAAAACAAGTCGAAAGAACATCTTTAAAGGACATTATTCTGAATAAAGTCTCAGCATCTTACCCTGAAAGGAAGGCAAAGGAGTAGGCACTGGTCTTGGAAACAAAAGCTGACCGATGTGTTTGCTTGCCCTGGAATGGTTCTTCATTCTCGGAATCCGAGAGACGTTCAGGAAACTGAAGTCAATCAAGGAAGAGTTAGCTGACATGTACAACAAAAAGAATAACTTGGAAAATAAAGATCTTTCTTGCAGAAGTGTTAAAGATCCCCAATTTCCCCATTTCTGATCATACTGAGAGGACATAAGGCATAAATAAAACAAAAATAAGCACATAGCTCCTGTATATAGCTGTTAGTCATCAAATAACATTAATTTATTGATCAAGAAAATGTGGGAAAATTCTACAATAAAGGTTACTACAGGGTGTTGGTTACTCAGCGCCCATGGGTCAGCCCATCAAATGGAAATTCTAAGAGCATTTCCCGCAGAGCCTCCCAAATGAAATGGGAAATAGCCAAAAGTCAGCATGAAGAATGTGTTGAACTTCAGTTGTACAACTTCACTGCAGAAGATTCATGGAGAAACGTTCATGGAAATGCATGCAAGCCTGAAGACCAAGGATATCCCCAAAGCTGAGGGGAGCTGGTGTGTTTGGAAGAGTCACGTAGTAGAGGGTAAAAGGGGGATCAGAAACCTCTAGAAGAACATCTGCAGCCATAACAAACCTTAGAAGACAGTTCTCATTAACAAGGATCTTTAAAATCTGCCAGCTCAAAGCCTTCAAAAACTGTAAAAACTCAATCAAGGAATCCTGGAAAGCCAAAGAATGAAAATTCTGATATATGGGCAGGAAGGAGAAGCATGAGCTTACTTACACACTCTTGGTTCCCTTTCAGCACTACAGATTCATCTTTTTTCTGCTGTTCCTCCATTTTTCTTTTCCCTACATCCATGTCATCTAGAATGAACTTGTTAATCAGATCCTCGGATGTCTTTTCTTCTTGTAGTTTCTCTTCTCTCAGCTAGAAATAATGACAAAAGAGGTAGAGTAGTTATAATTTGAAGTCCTACACTTACAGACTGGCAAGACCAAGAGTTAGGTCACATCATTTAATTTTGTGCCTTCATTTCTCTACTCTAGGGTAGAGCCACTGCCTCTGTCTCACAGTAATGTGAAGATTGGTTTGCTTCTACACCACATTTGTGTTTTATACACAAGTATCGCGGATTTTATCTTCTTTGCAAAACAACAAAGGCACCGTGAGGCCCAGGGCTGGACAATGCCTTCTCTGCCACTGTATTTTCTGAAATACAAAAAGCTTTTCTCTACTTGTAGATGATCATACTGGATATAAAAATGTGCACAACTAGTTTTCTGCAAGCTGTGATATTTCAGTTTTAGCCATCCGACAGCCTGACATGCAGCACGCACAATTTGGCAGACACATAAGCAGCATCACCTAAAATAAAAGGTGAGATGCAGCAATTCCCACGTTGAAAGCTACACGAGAGATGAACTCCCATTGTTTCACTATGTGCTGGGATGGAGAAGATCCAGAGAGGCCACCTTACCCCTGACAGCTGACTCCAGGCACAACGCTTGAATTCAGTTTCAGACGCAGCGGAGAAGTGCAAGGGAATGCCAGGATCTGGGACACAAGGTACACGGACCCTGACAGGCTGCCTGTCCTGCTGCACTCTTTTGCACCTTACCTAAGGACTCAAACTCCCCTCTTCAGCCAGGACCTCTTTTTTTTTTGCAGACTTGCTATCAAAACCAACAATACCCCTTTTCTCCTCCTTTCCACCACCTTGTCCTGATGAACAGGCTCAGCAGAACACACTTCAGATAACGCCACCTGATCATCCCTGCCCAGGGTAACATCATCCAGCTCCCTTCTCCCTCCATCACCCAGCCATTTTCCCAGCTTGTGTCCTGCCTCTTGCTCAACTTAGACACAGCCCAGGAATAGCCTACATGTGTCTGTATATAGAACAGATCCTCCCTCCTTCCTCCATCCACCCTCCGTGCAGAAGTCATCCAGACCTTTGATTGACACATCTTCATCCCGCTCATGAACCACAGCACCAGGAATTCAAATCCCCGTGTTCTTCCTCATATTTGGGCCTAGGCATCTCAGGTGCTTAACAAGCTCCCTAACTCATAAAGGCAGCGGGGGATGTTGCAAAAACTCCTCATTCTTCCAAAAATATTTAGTGTTTTTCTTCCCTGCTGGAGGAGGGGAAAACCCCGAAAGTCTGGACATATGGATGACAAACAAAACAGAGTTCACGCGCCATTACATGAAAAGCACATTGTGATTTTCAAATTGGGAAGGACCCGAATCCTACTGAATCCAAACCCCCAGAGATGAGGAAGAGAGAAACAAGGAGGAAAACAAGGAGGAAACAAGGCAGAAAGCAGGAAAAACTCCACTGTTTGGCTGATTGTGGGTGTTCAGCAAATATTTTCAAAGACCAGTTTGACTCCTTGCTTAGAGTTGTTTTAAGATCTATCTTTAAATTCCTCATCTATTAATAATCTCAAGCAGTAACTACAACAGTGTCTGACTAACATAGACTGTCACCACCTGATGTGGACGTGATGAATAGTCTGCTCTAAGTCAACAATATTTCTGCCTTTTTTGAAGCATCTGAAAAACAAATTCACATCAAGATTTATCATAAAGATTTTTTTTTTTTTGGCTGGCTGAAATACTACCCAACACTCATGTTCCTCCTGTATTTCTCAGGTGAAAGAAAGTTTTATGGAAATATTCCCTTTTCTGGCTAAATTATAAAATTATACTCAATTCCCAAATTGAAAGACACAAGAATATGTAACAACACACAAGAACATTTAAGGATTTCGGGCAAATCCATGGCATAATTAGTGTGAGGTGACAACCCAAGCTTTGCTGACAGTGAAGTCAAAAAGGCAACAACAGGATCCTAACCCTAATTAATAGAATACAAAAAAGAATTTAGGTCCAGAATTAAGGCTGCAAACAAAATCATACTCTAATGATAAAATCTGTACTAATTACAAAAATAATAATCTGAAGTAACCTTAATGTAAATTATCTCCCAGAGAATTTGCTTCCAGACGTGGCAATACTGTGCTGGGACAGGAGGACAAGAAACTGAAACAATGTCGTGTGAAACATGTACCCTGGGAGAAGGACCTCATGTTACCTGAGTAGCATCTCTGAAATACTGGATGCAGGACCAACAGCTGCTGTTAACAGCACAGTTATCAGACAATGCATTTTAGCCCTTTTGGATACCACAACTGCAGGGGAGAAAAAGTGCTGTACAAGCAATCGATAATTTTTCACTCAAGAAACGCCCATTTCAGGACCATCATTCCTGACACTAACATTTATTTCCAAAAGTTTGGCAAACTCACATTTGGTATCTTCTCTTGCCTCCACAAACCGTCCAGGTTTGCTCCCTCCCGGAGCCTGCTCCGTCTGCCCTGGCTCTGGGAAGCTGCGTGTCAGCACATGCCTCAGGTAGGAGTTTCCCTCCCACTGCGTGTGCTTACAAGCAACAGACTTGCTTGTGATAAAAAGACAGCTGGACAGGATGAGCTAGGGTTTTAGTACACAGAAATGACAGCCTCCTCTGGAAGAACATAAAATGCAAGAGCACCAAGGGCACAAAAGAGAGAAAACCCATCTCGCTATCCTGCACAGACAGCAAAAATCTATCTCATTCTGAAAGCCAGTTGAGAAAATTCAACTATGAGATTATCCCCGTCAAATTATGCTACCACTTTGTTTTCAACTGCAAAAGGCTGGGAAGCAGGTCAACAGTTCAGATTTATAAAACAACTCCCATTCTGGGAGATGTAAAAAGGTTTGGAAATGCTCCTTGCCCTTCCTCAGGAGGAAAGCCCCGGTTATCCCCATTCCATGGGCAGGGAAGCTGGGATGAAACCCCATGTCTTGAGACGTGGAAGGAAATCCAATCAATACACAAGCTTAGACTCCCAAACCTCAGATTCTGTCTCCTCCTGCCTAATTCAGACACCAAGAGACTCTTGATAAGTAGCAACAGGCAGAATTTTGCTTCCCTACAACTTCCTGACAGGAGGGTAGAGCCAGATGGGAGTCAGTCTCTCATCCCACGCAACAAGTGACAGGACAAGAAGAAATGGCATCGAGTGGCACCAGAGGAAGTTTAGGTTGGATATCAGGGAAAATTTCTTCCCTGAAAGGGTAGCCAGTCATTGGCACAGCTGCCCAGGGCAGTGGTGGAGTCCCCATTGCTGGAGCGGTTTAAAAGCCATGTGGATGTGGCACTGGAGGACGTGGGGTAGTGTTGGCCTTGGCAGTGCTGGGGGAACGGTTGGACTCCATCTCAGAGGGCTTTTCCCATCTAAATGATTCTGTGATTCTATTCTGATTCCATTAATAAGGACACAGTGTGACTGCATCATCAGTTGTCATTTTACCAGCAAAATTTCACTGCCATTTCCTCTTAGATGACGATTCACAGAATCTCCTCCCACACAGCTCTTTCAGCTGAGCTTCACAAAAAGCAGTTTAAGCTGGCAGGGGGAAGAAACCCATCTCCCATCTGGCAGGGGGCAAGAAGGGGAAGGCAGCAGGCTGAACAAGAACAAGACAAAAACATGCCAAAAAGCCAGAAACTAGGTAAAGTATTTCCTCCTGACTGGAAGGGAAGGGAGACGTGTTGGCACTGGACTGCACGTGGTATCTTTTTGCTGAAGTCAAAAAATACAGATATAAAAACCTGACCGTGCTGCAAACGTGCTTTCTTAAACTTGATAGAGAATTGTTGCTGAAAATGCCTCAAGTCCCACGGCTTTGCACACAAAGTGTCCCTGCCTTCCAGGCAAGGCACCTGAATTGGAGAAGAGCTTGCAATTCCTATGATCAGTTAATGAAATAGCCAAAGTTATCTCAGCAACCTGCAGTGACACTGTTCATCAGTGGATAATTCCACACAAGGAGAAGCAGGAGGGAAGGCCCTTCCATGCTTTTTAACTGTCTCCTCACACACACGCATTTCTCAGATTAATTATTGACCTGAGAAATCACCTAGGTGGTATTTTCCTACTCAGACAAGGCTGTTTTTCTAACTCAATCAGCCTCCCAGCCCTTTTTACACTTGTTGAGATCTGCAAGTGAAAACCCAAAGAAAATTCTTCAACAATGAAAAACCCCTCTGGTTCGTTTTCCCCAGCAGGTAAAATAATCAGCAAGGAGACGGACCCATCTCAAGGGAAAACAAGATCACAAAGATCAAAACTCCAGAAAATATTTTCATGGACTTTAATTCCAAACCAGCTGAAAGCCTTTATTCTCTTTTTTTTTTTTTTTTGGGGCCTTTAAATGCCATTATTTTCTTGGCTAAAAATAAAGAGAAAGCTCCAGTTTGGAATAGTTTGCTTTTGAGGAGAAGGATGTTACTGCAGGAGATGTCTTATGCTGCAAAAGCCTTTATGGAATTACATTCACAACCAAACAGTCACTCCAAAGAAGGTACATTTCCATGATCTGGAAGGCAGACTAAGACAGCAAAATTTGGCTTCTATATGCTCAAATACAGCCATTTCCTGAACTGGATGAACAGTATAGAGAGAATAAATGACCTTTGTTACAGAAGAGGAAAAAAGAGCCCTTCAGGTTTCCCTACAGGTAGGATGGCATTCCTGCAGGAAATCCAAGTTATTCTGGAAGAAAAAACACAATTACCCAGAATACTGACCTTCCTTAGCTGGCTTTCATATTCTTCTCGAAGTTCCCCTGTTTTGCTTAATTTAATGGGTGCTCTGAATATAAAGTCTGGAAAGAAAAGGGAAAAAAAAGGAAACACTTTTTAGTGCAGGGTAGCTGGTGTTGGCCATTATTTCCCAAAAAGGGTGAGATCTCCACAGGCTGCACAAGAGGTTCTGCAGCACTTTTCTCAACCCCAGATGTTTATATTCTGCCACTGCTATCACAGCTCTGTTTAACATACAGAAACATGGGGAGGAGGATGGCCAAGTAATCCCACTTTGCACTTCCTGAGTTTCCTTTGAGATTCTCAAGAGTCCTTGACAAGCAGTTAAGCAATCGGGGAGCACTGGGACGATGTAAACACAGGGGTGAAGTAACAGCCCGGAGATTTCACAGGGAATCTGAGTCCCAGGAATAAACCCAGGCTTTAAGCACAGGGAATCTGAGTCCCAGGAATAAAGCCAGGACTGAGGTGCCTGCTGCAGCCAGACACCCCAGGCACACAGGCTGCCAGCAGCAGCCCCGCACCTCGAACTCACGCCGCTGCCCTCCTGCCACTGCCGCCGATGCACGGAGACCGCCCCCGTTTTCTCGATGAGGTCTCCTCCACATCCCCTCCCAGCCGCAGCAGCACAGCCTTTTTCCCGCTTGCCGTGCACTCCCCAGATCAGCGTTTGGAAGCTGAGCGGGCAGGATGCTGTGTCTGGCAGAAATTCCCTGTCCTGCTCCCACTTCCTCCCTTTCCCCTCGGGAATTCAGAAACCAAAAGCATACTGGCATGGGGTTATAGCTTAACCTCCATCCCTGGAGTCTGTTACTCCCAAAGGACTCCCTTGCTCGCTCGCATCAGCCTCAAAGCTCCCTCCCACTTCTGTGCAGTGCAAGTCTGGGCAAGTTGCACTTCACTTGGAGGAGCTCGGAGGGAAAAGGGAACAACCAGAACAAAACAACAACCCCTGGACAACCATCCTGGCTCAATCCCTATCAGTATTCCAGGCAGGGCACAGCACAGTTCATCATACCAGTGTGCTGTGGTCAGGATGGAACAGGTTTGAGCAAGGAAGAAACATCAGGGGTACTTCCTTTTCCCACCCTGCTAAAATTAAAGGATATAAACCAGCAGCTCCACCACGTTTTCACAGAATCCCAAAATCATTTAGGTTAGGAAAGATGTCTGAGACCATTAAGTCTCAGATCCCACCTTGTCCCCAGCCCAGAGCACTGAGTGCCACGTTCAGGCCTTCCTTGGACACCTCCAGGGATCGGGACTCCAACACCAACCCGGGCAGCCCCTGCCAACGCATGACCACCTTTTCAGTGAAGAAATTCCTCCTGATGCCCAGCCTGAGCCTCCCCTGGCACAGCCTGAGACTGTTTCCTCTCCTCCTGTCCCTGTTCCCTGGGAGTAGAGCCCAAAACCCCCCCTGGCTGCCCCCTCCTGTCAGGGAGTTGAGGAGAGACAGAAGGTCCCTCCTGAGCCTCCTTTGCTCCAGGCTGAGCCCCCCTCACAGAACTTCCCTTATTTAGGAAGTGTTTTTATTTGGCTCAAAACAAAAGGTTCATGGCAGGGTGGGTGAATCAAACACCCAATGACCAGCTGCTGACTATTCTGCCAGGCATCCTCTGGTTCACGGCCACATTTCCCTCCTCCCTGGGGATGGCCCACAGCCCCACTGCCCAAACATGCCATTTACAGACTGATGAAATCCTGTTACCACCTGTCCTGCTTTCCCCTGGTTTCCCCTTTCAAAGTTCCTAGGGAGCCCTGTAACTTCAGTCCCTCCTGCTGGTGAGGGTGAGTGCAAACTCTGCAGCCTCTGAAGAGGCAATTGCTGCCAATGCCAGAGCTGCACAGATCACAAAGCATTTATCTAATATTCGTTTCAGAGGGAGAAAAATAATCTCATGTAAGCAAACATTAAGCGTATAGACTATAAGGCCTTTTTATCTCATTAAAAAGCTGCTATTCCCTCATACTCAGAGGCCTGCACGAGCCAGGCTTGTTTTTAAAGGAAAACATCCCAAATGTCCCTACACATGTGATAAAAATCCCAAGCGATATTGATGCTGGGGGGGCCAGGCTGCATTCCTTGCTCCTGCTCCTGCGCCCGCAATCGGCCACACTGGAAACCTTCCACGGCTTCCCAAAATGTTTTTTCAATTGTGTCCTTGAGCGGTTCCAGTTCTTTGTGAACTTTATCAAGCTGAATTTCCACAGAGACAGTCCCAAGAGCAGCAGCAATCTGTAACTCGCCTGCAGCAAACTTCAATTACTTCTCAATGTTTAAGGCTTGTCTCCAGAGCTATAAAGGTGGAGTTTTTCCCTCCAGGGCACGAGCTAACCTGAAGGAAACACGCACCAGGAAAGATGAGCCACTGTCATCGCTCTCATTTCTCACTAGGGTTCAGCAAGCTGGAAGAAATTTTAAATGATGGAATAACATTTATGTGTAAGTTGTGGTGGTTTAGCTAAAGGGGTCCAACACCAGGTAGAGACAACTTCATCAATAGTATCTTTATGTAACAACTTGGATATTTTACAGATGGGTCAAAAAGAGATGAGACTCCAAATTTCCAACTCTGTATAAAAGAGATGAAAACAAAAATGTATGCAAAGCTGTGTATGTGCATTTCACAGCACTGCAGGATGGGTCAGGCTGCAAGGGACTACTGTGGCTCACCTGGTCCCAGCTCCCTGCTCCAGCAGCACCATCCCAGGGCACAGGGCACAGGATTGTGTCCAGAGGGTTCTGGAATATCTCCAGTGAGGGAGACTCCACAGCCTCTCTGGACAGCCTGTTCAGTGCCTGATCACCGCACAGGACAGAAGTTCTCCCTCATGTTCATGTGGAACTCACTGGGCTCAGGCCCTGCCCGTGGCTCTGGTGCCGCTGCTGGGCCCCGGAGCAGAGCCCGGGCCCTGCCCTGAGCCCTCCCTGCAGCCAGGGACACCCAGGGCTGAGGGCCCCTCTCAGCTGGGGCTCCTCTCGAGGCTGAGCAGCCCCGGCTCCCTCAGCCTGTGCTGGGCACGGAGCTGCTCCAGGCCCTTCCTCAGCTGCGCAGCCTCCGCCGGCCCCGCGCCAGGAGCTCCCTGGCCCTGCTGTGCTGAGGATCCAGAGCTGGACACAGCACTCCAGAGGTGCCTCCAGGGCTGCCCACAGGGGCAGCATGCCCTCTGCTGACAGGGCAGAAGGGTGCTGCACCCAAGGATGCTTCTGTCGGCACAAAACCATTCCAAGTGAAACCAGACCGGTCCTCGCACTGGGAAGAAGACAAGGTGACCAGAGCATCACATGTCTTTCTCTGGCACAGCTCCCCATGCCAATTCTGGATGTTCATGTCCAGGACAAGGCTGCTCAGCTGGTTCGATGTGTGCCACAGCCCAGGACAAAAACAAAGCAGGCAAAATCATGGAAGAAAAGGCTTTTTACTTGATTTTGCAACAGATTTCCTGCTTGCCCTTCCTCTCGACTGATCTATGGGTCAACAGAACTGGTTTCTAAATGAAGCTGACTCTGAAGGTCTGCTGGGAGTGCTGCCACTGGGATGCTCCTTCCAAGCCCACCGAGAGCACCGAAACAGTCACAGTGCCAGGATCAAACCCGGCATCCTGCTTTTTTATGCTGACATACAAGAGTTGCATCCTATTGTGCTCAGTCTTGGAAAAAACCAGCAGTGATTTCTGCACTATTTGAGAGGACAAAAGATTTTCTAATTATTTAACACTGGTTTTCTTTATAAGAGGCATCTGACTTGCAGCCTCAATCCCCCTGAATGCCTCCATCCTTTCCATGCCAGCTCGGAAGTGTGTCTTACACACCATCTCCGTGGAGCCGCACTCCTGACCAGCACATTTTATATTTACTGGCAAAAGGTTCAGAAACCTCCATCTGGTGGATTCAGCAACATGGGCTGAATAAAAGTGAAGTTGAACTCGATTCAGAACCCTTCGGTTCCCTGTCTGCTGTTCAGAGGCTCCTGGGTTTTGCCAAACTGATGCCATCCGGCAAGTCCCAGCTCTGCCACCGGCAGCAGTGAAACCCAATCACTCCCAGCTTCCACGGAAACTTTCAGCAGGCTTTGCAGCTTCCATCTCCCTTGAGGCTTTCACTGCTTTTCCTTTTAACTCCTGGCAGTTAACACTTGCAGCTGAAGACAAAATCTTAAACATTTTTCTCAAAACACAAAACAAGAAGTTAGGATTTTTCTGCCCCTAGCAGAGGTGTAACCACTATTCAACTGGAAAATTATTTTCCAAGAGTTGACGATCCACGGCCATTCCTCTCACACTGACCATTGGGGCTAACTCTAGGTCTGGTCCTAATCATTCTCTTCATTAATGGCAGACTAAAAATAATTTAAGTATTGCAGAGGGCTGGAGATGGGACAATGAGGAAAGAGATGGAGGTGCAAGCCCTGTGACAGCCTCACGGCCCCCAAAGAGGCACCCTATCCTATCTTCCCAGGAAATCTTAAATTTAACCCATCCCATTAGCAATACAACACTGTGACAAGGAGGAAAAAAAGAGATGGTGTCAGTTTAAAGCAGTTTGATGTGGGGAGCAAATCACTGATCTTCCCGAGGCAGGGAAAGGCTTCTTCAGGATTGCCGCTTCCAAAGTCGTAGCACTGTGGTCTTGAGACAAAAAAAACCAGCTCCTGACAGGCTACAGAACAACAGAAATGACAGGAAATTCAGGGATCACCAGGAAATGCTCAAGAACTAGACTGGTTTAGTCCAGTGGGGAAAGGGGAAAGCCACTGCCAGAAAAAGACTGGCAGGAAGGAGGGGGAAGTCATGTTACAAGTCTGGCAAAAACACTCCACCCCTCTTACATGAGCATCAGTTATTGATTGCTGTGCATTGCTACTGGGCAGAGGAGAAACAAAAGAAATCTGACTCTCTGAAATGCGAGTGTACTTATTTTCTCACAATCAGGCTGGGCACCTTGCTGCAAACATGTTCTGTTCCTTCTCCTTGGCCATCTGAATCCTCAAACACACACCCGCAGTCTCCAAGCCTCCCATCTGCTGCTCCTCTCTGCCTTCCAAGAATTTCACCAAGCAACTGTTTTAATATAAGAAACCTCACTTAGCAAAGCATTGCAGCCAGCACTGCATCTCTAGCTCAAAGGGTGGCCTTACACCAGCATCTAGGGTGCCCTCCCAGGTGCTCTGTGAACTTGGAGATGTCCAGAGAGGACGTGGGACCCATGGGCCACCTGCATCCTTCTGGAGCAGCAGCTGGCACCAGGCTGAAGGCAGCAGGGCAGCTCCAAGGGAATCAGATGCCCAGGAGCTGTCAGGAAAACCAGCCCATGCCAAGACACAACAGGCACCGAGTGTGTGTCTCCGCTGATTTCTATCGTTTTGTTTGACAAGTGTCGTGACAAGGATTTTGACTTTATACCTATTTGGACAGCACCTAGTGCAGAATCCCCAGCCTCAGCCAAGGTCTGAGAGCTCCTTAAGTCCACTATCATGGAAGAATCCCAAAGGGAATCGCAAAAACTGGGACATGAAACCATGATTAATTAGCTGGTTTAAGCTGGAATAATCAAGGTATGTCAAGTGGTCATACTGAGTAGTTTTAAAGATTCTGCACATTTTAAGTGATTTAATGAAATACCTGAGCTTAATCAGTGTTTGGTAACAGAATCACATAATAACTGAGGTTGGCAAAGACCTCTGGAGACCCAACCCTTCTGCTCAAGCAGGGTCATCAGGAACAGGCTGCCCAGGTCCATGTCCAGTTGGATTTTAACTGTCTCTAAGGATGGAAACTCCACAACCACCCAGGGCAACCTGTGCCAGTGCTTGGTCACCCTCACAGTGGAAGGTATTTTTCTTACAGCCTGTGAAACTTGATGTGTTTCACTTTGTGTCCTTTGCCTTCTGTCCTGTCACTGCACACCACTGGGATGAGCTGGGCTCTGCTGCCTTCACTGCCCCTGCTCAGGGGCCTACAGACATTGGTACGTGTATAGATACATCACGTATCCATTGATAAGGTCACGGTGATGCGGAGAGGTTCGTGAAGCTTGGGAGAAAGCAAACGTCACCCAGCCCTTCAAACAGGGCAAGGAGGAGGGTCAGCCCCACCTTGATTCCCAGGAAGCAGCTGTGCCTGGAAACCACTACTACACAAGGACAAGGTGTTTGGGAGGTAGGCCGCTGGATTGAAGGAGAGGAAAGTAGGCTTAACCAATGCCTTCCATGATGAGATGGCGGGCTCAGTGGAGGAGCACAGAGCAGCAGATGTTGTTTATCCTGATCCATGAGGGCAAAGTGACTGGAGTATCTGACATTCCAGAGGAGGCTGAGAGATCTGGGGCTGTTCACCCTGGAGAAGAGAAGGCTCAGAGGTATTTCACCAATGTGTTTAAATACCAAACAGAAAGCAGAGAAGACAGAACCGGGCTCCTCCGCCTGGTAACAGGACAGGAGGAAATGGGCACAAATTGAAATAGAAGTTCTGCTGAACATAGAAAATATTTTTTTACTGTCAGGGCCGCAGAATCTCTAACCTTGTAAATGGTCATAACCCACCAGGTCACAGTCCTGGGAAACCTGCTGCTGGTGACCCTGCTTTGAGCAGGGCTTGGGTCTCCCTGCCAGCTTCAGCTATGCTGGGACCCTCCAGTAGGCCTCACTAATGTCAGGAGAAACCACATCCACTGCTCTCTCTGTGCATGTAGTAGGTCCCTGTTTGTAATGGATCATCTGCCTTTGATTCCTCACACTATGAGCCCAGCTTGCATCACAAGTGGGAATTTGGGCAGGCAGAAAATGACAGCCCACACAATGACTATGTGCCTTACTGCCAGACAGAATCACGGAATCATAGAATGGTTTGGGTTGGAAGGGACCGTGTAGATCATCTCATCCCACCCCTTGCCATGGGCCTTCCACTAGACCAGGAGGCTGCAAGTCCTGTCCAGCCTGGCCTTGGACACTTCCAGGGATGGGGCAACCACAGCTTCTCTGGGCAGCCTGTACCAGGGCCTCAGCACCCTTACAGGGAAGAATTTCGTCCCAATATCCCATCTAAACCTGCCCTCTGGCAGCGGGAAGCCATTCCCCTTCGTCCCACACAATTCAGGACAAGCAGAGAATTAAAACGAATTCTTCTTAAAAAAGCCCAGCTAAGACACTAGACCAGCATTCCTGCAGCATGGCTGGATACTCTCACCCCAGCTCGCCTGGACCACACTGAGTCCATTTACGCACGACTGACACCACTGCCTTGGAGCAGAGATTGACTCGGCAGTTCCCACTGTCCCTTCTCCGGAGGAACCACTCCCAGCCCTTGGGCTCAGCTCCCTCTGGAGAGCCCATCTGTTCATTGATTCAGCAAATCCTTCCGCGTGAAGGCTTCCTAAATCTCTTCCAGGTTAGTGGGGTTAGTTCAAACCACCAATTTAAGCTGTTTAAGATCATCCTGCCAATTCTTCCCACAGCCAATTAGAGGATGCTGACACAAGCATGAACTGGGAGACCAGAAACACGCTCAGAAAGGAACGGGTTGGGCTAAAAGGATGTTTATCTGTAGCTTAAATCCTTGTTTGCTCTGCAGGGTTCCCCTCAGCACTGCTATGTCGCCGAAGTGGGCACTGCTGCAACACCTCTCCAACCAACAAATCCGGGTGCATCCCGAGTTCTGACAGCAGCAAGGAGGGCATCTCCGAAAGAGCAATGCCACCGTCTCAGACCAGGATTTATTTTGAAGGAAACACAGGGAGCAGTTTTCTAGGAGTTGAGGAAGGCATCTAGCGTTGGAGGCAGGGAGGAAACGTGTGACAAAAAGCCATGAACTCAGGGATGATGGACTTTCTTAATGTCAACAAGGGACTAAGACTTCCCATGGTGCAAAACCCTTCCTGTCTTGACGCAGTACAAACCTGCCCGACTCCTGGCAGCACTGTTGGATTCGTTCACTTTTGGGGCAAGGTTATCACAAAAACACCGGAGGAAGTGGGGAAACATCCCTCCCACTCGGACATCTGCTCCAGGGGATGGTGCTATCCATCCCCTCCATCTCCCGATGCCACAGAGCAGGGTGGGCTCAAGCCCACTGCCCCCTTCCCTGCTCGGCCCCGCAGGACTTGGCCTGAGTCCCTGCAAGCTCATCGCACCTCCCGCGTTTGGCCCCGCAGGACTCGGGGGAGCTGAGCCCCCGCAAACTTATCACACCTCCTACGCCTGCACACCCCCGCCGCGCCCGGGGCCGGGCTGAGCCCCCGCAAACTCATCGCACCTCAGCGCCTGACCACGCCCCCTCCGGAGCCGACCCCCCCGCAGCTTCACCGCGCACCCCGCCATGGCCACGCCCCCCCGGGCTGAGCCCCCGCGAACTCATCGCGCCTCCCGCGGCAGCCACGCCCTCTCCACAGGCCACGCCCCCGCCCCCGCGCCCCCCCGCCCCGCCCGGTCCAGGATGGGGGGGGCGCAGGTGCCGCCGCCGCCGCCGCCGCCGCAGCCGCACCTTGGTCCGGCGGCCGCTGCTCCCCGCCTGCTGCTCCGGCGGCCGTGGTGGCTGCGGGCTCGGCCTGCTGCCGCCGGGCCCGTGTGGAGAGGCGGCTGCGGCACAGCGGGCAGCAGAGGCCCGGGCCCTGCAGGCAGCGCTGGAAGCAGGCGAGGCAGAGCGAGTGGCGGCAGGGCGGCGTCACCGCCTCCACCAGCGCCTGCCGGCACACCGGGCACTCAGCCACCGACAGCACCACCGCGTCCTGCTCCTCCTCGGCCGCGGACCGGCCCCGCCGCCGCCGCCCCCGCACCGCGGCCCGGCCGCCGGCGCCCGCCGCCGCCGCCGCCATCTTCCCACACTTTGAAGGGCCGCGGCGGCCACGCCCACCCCGCATAATTCATGTGGGGACGCGCCCCGCCATCCATATTAATGAGCGCCGCGCGCGCCGCGCGCTAGCCACGCCCTCTCATGAATATTCATTCCCCTCCGTAGAAGGCGGGGCCAGCCGAGCGCTTCCCGCTCTTTGTGGGGATGGGACAGCGCTGGCCACCCGGTTACTAGGGTGGGATGGAATCATGGAATCACAGATGGTTTGGGTTGGAAGGACCTCAAAGCTCACCCAGTCCCACCCCTGCCATGGGCAGGGACACCTTCCACAGTCCCAGGCTGCTTCAAGCCCCAGTGTCCAGCCTGGCCTTGGACACTGCCAGGGATCCAGGGGCAGCCACAGCTGCTCTGGGCACCCTGTGCCAGGGCCTGCCCACCCTCCCAGGGAACAATTCCTTCCCAATATCCCCCCTAATCCTGCTCTCTGGCAGTGGGAAGCCATTCCCTGTGTCCTGTCCCTCCATGCCTTGTCCCCAGTCCCTCTCCAGCTCTCCTGGAGCCCCTTCAGGCCCTGCAAGGGGCTCTGAGCTCTCCCTGGAGCCTTCTCCTCTCCAGGTGAGCACCCCCAGCTCTCCCAGCCCGTGACTGTAGTGGGTGGCCGATCTCTCTCCGTTCTTTTCCTGACCCACGAGCCTTTTGTTCAGTCTTCCCTCTGCTGTCCGGCTGAGAAGGGGAGTGATGGAGCAGCTTTGGTGAGCACTCGGCGTCCAGCCAGAGTTAAACCACCATGGATGGTGACTCAGAGCAAACCAGAGGAGGCAGAGCCTCTGCACCAGTTGCTATGGAAATCTCTTGTACTTCTCTTCTGCTTTTCATCTCCTCACTGGGGCACTAAACCAGTCAGTCTTTTCATCATATCTTAGCACCCCCTCTGATGAAGCCTCTCAGCTGCATTGGGTTGGCAGAAGAGAAAATGTGGCTGCAGAGACAGAGGTGAAGCCCCACACCTTTGAGCCTCCTTGAGGAGGCTCCTCTCTCCATGGTTGGAGAGAAGAGGGGATGATCCGTGCCCAAGAAACAGCCTCTGCACGTGGGCCAGGAACTTGCTGGGGGATATCATTAACTTTCCGTCTCACCCACTCTTCTATCTTTAGTTGTCTCTGGCTGTTGAATGACTAAAAGGATACCAGCATGTGGATCCCTGCTGTTGTAGGCTCCACAAAATGCCAGTTGACAAAAAAGTTCCGTCTCATGAAACAAAAAAACTTGTACTGACTTTATTAAGATGAATTATGGCAGTGGTTTGGTGCTGGGACTGGACTTAGTCCAGCAATTTGTGTGTCTGTCCCATAGATGCTGCTGCTGGCCAGAGTCAGACAGAGTGTGTCATTCCCTAGATCCCCACAAAGCTGCTGCTCCCCGGGATCAGCCTGACCTGGGAGCTGGGCCCTGGGGAGCCCCTGGGGAGGCACAGAGAACGTGGGAATAGGAGACACTTCCCCACCAAAGCTACTTGTAGGACAAAGAGCTGTGCAGAGCTTTAGCTTTCTGCAGAGTCCTAGGCACGTCGGATTTGGGAAAGGATCCCTGCCTGCTGTTCTCCCAAATTACTTCTGCACATCCAGCCTGCCCTGGACAGAACTTGGGTTTTGTGTCTCCAGCTTGTCTTTCAACCCAAATCCCCGCAAAGGGCAATGGTTCTACTCTTCCAGAGGGCAGGGTTAAACGGAATATTGGGAAGAAATATTTTACAGTAAAGGTCATAAAAAAATTGCCCAGGGTGCCCAGAGATGCTGTGGCTGCCCCATCCCTCAAAGCATTCAAGATCAGGTTGAATGGGACTTGGAGCAACCTTTTCTAGTGGAAGGTGTCCCTGCCCGTGGCAGGGGGTGGAACAGGGTGAGCTTTAAGGTCCTTTCCACTCCAAAGCCGTCTGTGGTTCTACAGTTCGGGACGTGCGGAGCTCAGCGCTGGCCTGCAGAGGGAATCCTAAGCCCGTGCAAGGCTCCAGCCTCAAATCCTGCCGTCCCCAGCCGAAACCTCAGCCTTGCCCAGCCTGTCAGGGAACGTTTTTCTGCTTCTCACCTCTCCCGAGGAGCTGGCAGAGTTTTGCCACCACCTTTTCTCTTCACGTTCCTCGCAGCGATGATGCTGGCCCCAGCCAGGCAGACACTTTCCATGGGGTGCAGGTGGGGTGTGTCATGGTGGATACAGGAGACACCGACAGGCCCATGGTGCTATGCTCTCCCATTTTTCCTCTCTATCCTTCCCCTTGCTTTATCCAGCCTTTCTTCACCAGTCCCTCTTGCTTGGCTGCTGATCTCCATCCCTGGAGAAGAATCTCTTACCCACTGTCCTCTCTGTATCACTGGTTTGCACTGATTATAGATTATTTATTTGGGTTTGTGCTTGGCAACACGCTCAGACTCTAAAATAAATGACCAGATTTCCCATTCCAGGTTGGACTATGTGCTTCCATCGGTAAATTATCTTTTTAAGCCTCACCAGTCACTGACTGCCTTAAACCCTCAAAAAGGTGTGGCTTTAGATCTCTTCAAAGCCCACCAGTTCTCAAGCGAGGTGGAGTTTCACACGTTGAGAAGAGCTCCATGGGAAACACTCTGATGAACATCCCCCAAACACAGTCACCTTCAGGAGACCTCCATGAGGAGCTGTTGCCAGCATTAATCACCCACCAGGCCAGGACCAGGGAATCATGGACTGTTTTGGGTTGGAAGGGACATGAAAGCTCATCTCATTCTAACCCCCTTGATGTGGGCAGGGACACCTTCCACTATGCCAGGCTGCTCTAAGCCCCGTCCGACCTGGCCTTGGACACTGCCAGGGATCCAGGGGCAGCCACAGCTGCTCTGGGCACCCTGTGCCAGGGCCTCCCCACCCTCCCAGGGAACAATTCCTTCCCAATATCCCATCCATCCCTGTCCTTTAGCTTTTGAATGTCCAGGTGAAGAGAGGAAACCCATGAGGCTTCAGGCTTAGGATGGGAATTGTGTGAAGGTGTGGCATGAAGAAAATATGGATTTTGCTCGATTTAGCTCTCCCCTGTGGAATATGGCAGAGAGGCATCATTCTATTTAATGCCCATCTCCAACTCCACTGATGTAGCTTGGACTCTTGGCAACCTGATGTGGAATGCAGTGACTCCTCCTCAAATGCAGGCCAAAGATAAAGGACATGGTCACTAGTCATAAAGAATAGCAGAGGAAGACTATGGAATTACAGCAAGAATCTCACCTCTGCCTTAGGCAACCCCATCTGCCCTCCTGCGGACCACAGTTCCCACATGGCTGTCATGGTTTTGCTCAGGGTGTCTCTCATGCCACAGCCCACGGTCAAAAATAAAAGCAGAATGAAATCATGGGAGGTGTTTTCCCCTCACGATGGAAGGAGGTTGGTGCCAGCTTGGATTGTGTGGCTGGCTGAGGGTCAGCGGGGCGGGTTGGCCCTGGGGTATGAGTAGGGACTGTGGTGTTCACTGCAGGAGGGTGGACAATGCATCCTGGATAACAACGTGATTAGTAGCTTCCTGATCAACGTCCCGGCCTGTCCCAGCACTGGGGTGGCAGCAGCACCAGGGCAGTGCCTGTCCCCTGTGCTGGCACTGCTGGGGCACCTCGAATCCTGGGGGCAGTTCTGGGCCCCTCACTCCAAGTAGGACAGCAGCTCCTCCATTCCCACGACAGGGCTTACTCCGGCAGCCGGAATTCTTTAGACCAGCTTCCAACAATTCAGAGTCCTGCAGGTTTCCAGCTCCATTGCCTAAAGCTGACAGCCCTCTGCTGTGCATTTCTCCTCGCCCACACTGGATCAAATGTCAGGAACGCAGGGCTACAAACTTCCAAGGAAAGGTGCAGTGTGCAGCCAGCTCCTCCAGCCTGCAGCCTGGCCAGCTTACGCTCCTGCCACAAGGCTTGCAAGGTGGGGGGCGTTATTGGAGCCCACACTGTTTACTCAGTAGTTTGTAGGAGATTCTGTTTGCATTCTCATTAAAAAAAAAAAAAGGAAATTGTCTTGTCTTCTCGACTGCCCAGAAAACATAAAGTGAGTTTGACCTAAAGACTCAGGAACCAGAAGGCAAACAGAACAGACCCATGTTTTATTATTTGCAGGCCAATGCCATGGTTTTTGGAGCCTGATTCATGATCACAGATGGATTGGTGTTGGCAGTATTGAACTGTCAGACGGATTCCTTCACAGATGAAGATAAAGAGCCTCGGTTTTGCCAAAGGGTGAATGTATTCTTTATGAGACCCAACAGAGATGTAACACAGCACCTTGCTCCTGACAAGGCTGGCCTTTATTTCCTGGGTCTGCACTTAGGACATGCCTGAACTTTCCCATAAGTTTTTGCCCTGATGTGGGGCCAGGATCCACAGTCCTGAATTCAGCTGCTGCTATTGCAGCAGAGGCACAAAATAACTTCATTGACTTGGACTTTGTGTCCCCATTTACCTAAGCACTTTCATAACTTGCCCACAGACTTTTGCTACAAATGGGCTTTTCAAGTCTGCCCTTTGCAAGAGAAGAGCTCCTAGAGGAGGTACCAGCTTTTCCTGGTGGGAGCTGGAAGGAGCCTGCTGTTTACCCAAACCGCTTTAAACATCTTTATCGAGGCATGAGGGGAAAATAGAGGGGCATTTCTAGAAAAGCTTGCAGGAGCTGGAAATGAGTGGAGCAGTGAAAAAAGGGAAGTGGCATTAGGTGAGAACTTTCAGCTCTGAGTCCAACAGCAGAAGGACGTCGAGCTGCTGGAGTGATTCCAGAGGAGGCCACAGAGCTGCTCCAGGGCTGGAGCCCCTCTGCTCTGGAGCCAGGCTGGGAGAGCTGGGGGTGCTCACCTGGAGAGGAGAAGGCTCCAGGGAGAGCTCAGAGCCCCTTGCAGGGCCTAAAGGGGCTCCAGGAGAGCTGGAGAGGGACTGGGGACAAGGGCTGGAGGGACAGGACACAGGGAATGGCTTCTGCTGCCACAGAGCAGGGTTAGGTTGGACATAGGGAAGAAATTCTTCCCTGTGAGAAGAATTCCCACTTGTGGTTGGCCCTGGAATGGGACAGCACCGCTCGTGCTTTCTGTAGAGGGTCAGTGCCAGATATGTGCAGAGCATCCCTGGATTCTGGGCTCCTATATCCCCTGGAGTTCCTGGGTCTTCCAGCAGAATCGTACTCACAATTTCCAGGGGAGGGCACAGAGCAGTAAAATTGTTGTTAGAGCTGGTAAACAACAGATTGTGACCATCCCTGCAGATGTCTCAGCTCTGTCTTCTGCTCTGCACACCAGGCTATGCTCTTGGAGGATCACAGGTATTCCTGTGGGGAAGAGTCAAGGTGGGGTGAAGATTTACCTGCCTTTCATCACTGGGATTCAGTGTTTCCCACTTTCTTCCCAGCCCATGTGGGCACAGAAATGCGTCTTGATTTCTTTTGCTCACAGCTTAAAGAGAAAATAACAAAGATGGTGATTTAAATTCTTATTACAAAGATTTCCCTCATATCCGGCTCCATGAATAGGCACCTGCAAACATGGTATGGTACAGGGGGATGTGTTGGCACCTGGGGTAGAGTTAGAGACAGACAAAATTAAGAGATGGATGGAAATAAGAGGTTTTTTCTGCAGCAATTGCCCTTGATTGCTTTCACCTCTGCAAGAAATGGGGCTCGTGGTTGGAGCAACCAGAACAAGGGGTTTGGGGACACCGTGGCAGACCGGTGGCTCGGTGCCACTCTCCGTGTGGGATGGCATCAGGCGCAAAGATCTCACCCTGGAAAGCCCAATCCTGAGCTTGAATTAAAAGAAAAAAGTGAATAACTTGGCTGATGGAGGAGATCTCCGGTCACCAAAGGGATCACAGGTTATGACAGTTTCTCACTGGCCAGTGATGTGAGAAAGCTGAAGGAGATGGGGAGAAGAGAGAGACCTTGCATTGTAGACATGAAGGCATTTGCAAAGAAGAAGCCCAGGACTCCTGCAAGGTCCAGGACATCCATCCGAGCCTTCCCAATGGTGGAGCATGAAGGTGTTCTTTGCTGCATTAAAGCCTGTGTTTCATGTGCTAATGAAATGTCTTGCTCCGAGCACCCCTGTGAGCTGTGAAGGTGAACAGGAGGAATGGGTAAAAGAGCACACAAAATCTGGTCTAAGGGAGCTGCAGAAATTCACCTCCATAATGAACTGGTGGCCCTGGCTTTGTCTGGCCTTGGGAAGTGGCCCTCCTGAGGGGCCACAGCTGCTCAGGGAGGATCCAGTGCTGCCCAAATTCTCCATGAGGATCTTGGAGAGTAGAAAGCTGAGCCCCACAGACAGGCAGAGAAGGGTTGGCAGCCAGAGCCGGACCACTTTGTGCAGGATCTGGGGAGCAGCAGGAACAGGAGCAACGTTGTGTGGAGGCCGGGTGGCTTCTCCAGGGATGACTGCATGACCAGTGGTTTTCCAAGCAATGGCGTTTCATGCCCATCAGGCGGAGACGGATGGCAGCTGGGTGGGAGCGCTGCTCTCCTCGCTGCTGGGGTGGTGGGAGGAGGGTTTGGGACTGTGGACTGGGGCCGGGGGGTTCCTGAAGGCAGAGGCTACATTTAAATGGCTTTATGAAGCTGAGGGAATGTCAAGCATCTGGTGGGCAGAGCCGGGCGTCCAGGTGGCGTTTGACAGGGAGAAGGGGTGCAGCCGGGCCTTGTTTGTGGCGGTGATGTACCCCGTCAGTGTCACCTCTTGGCTCGTAGCCCCCAGGGCGAGGTCCAGCCCGGCAGAGCCCCGGCCGGGCTGCAGGGCTGCAGGGGTTAACCCTGCGGCTCCCGCACCACCTCCCCGCCCGCCCTCCCTCCTCCCTCCCGCCGCCGAGGAATTTCCTAAAACACCCCCCCAAAAAAGTGGGACTATAACAATAATATATTAAAAAAAAAAAAAAAAAAATACCCACCCTGCGGATCCCCCCTCCCGCTTCCATCTCCGCCTTTAATACCAACAAACAACTCCTCGGCTCTCCCTAAAGGAGGCGCCTTTGATCGGAGCGAGACGAGCCCCGCCGGGCACCGGCACCGGCACCCCCGGGCACCGGCACCACCGGCATCGGCACCGCGACACCTCCGGGCACCCGCAGCCTCGGCCACAGGCGCTGCCGGGCACCGACGCCGCTGACACCGGCACCGACATCCCCGGGCACCGGCAGCCTCGGCACCGGCACCTCCGGGCATCGCGCCGTCCTCCGAGCGCCCGACGCCGCAATCGACACCGCGGCACCGCCGGGCACCAGCAGCGGGAGCGAAGCCCCCAGCGCAGACTCCGAGACATCACCGGCACATCGGGCAGCGCACCCCCGGGCACCGGGACCGAAGCCCCAGGGCACCGAGCACCGGGCTGCGATGCTTCCCGGGGCGGGTCCGCTCGCCTTCCTCCTCCGGTGTCTCCTGCTCCTCTTCGCCTCCGAGAGCCGAGCCCGGGCTCGTAAGTCTTCCCCGCTCCTGTCCCGGCTGCGCTGCTTCCCTCCGTGCCTCAGTTTCCCCGTCACCGGGGTCCCCAGGAATTTGCGGGGGTGCTTTGCGGTCATGGCTGGGGGCACGGGGAGGCTTTTGACCACGGCAGGTGTTGGACCTCCGTGGCTGGGATGTCCCAGGCCGTGCAGCCAGCCAGGTTTCCTGTCCCGCACCACATGGCTGTGTCCCCCTCTGCCTGCTGCTGTCCCCGCCTGCTTTGTGGAGTTGTACAGCACCGAGCACAGCACTGCCAGCTGGTGAGGGGGCTGGGAGGCTCCGCGGGCCGCCAGGGGTGTGAGGAAGGTCTGGGACCCCCTTCCATGGGCTAGAAATGCCACAGAGAAGGAGGCTGTCTTACAGACCTTCCTCTGCACAGATCCCACCCTGCACGAGTGCATCTCCCCTCCGAGGGTGGATGGGGATGGGGCAATGCCTCCCCCACTCCAAACAAAGCTGGGGGCTTTCCTCCGTATCATCCCTTGTCCATCTCCATGTTCATCCTTCAGTCTCTCCCACTTTGCTCCCAGCGGGCTGACTGAGGCAGAGAAGGTTTGGGATAGGGAAGGGAGGTTTGGCACTTCCCACAAAAAGGCTTGAAGGACTTGGCCAGGGCTGTTCAGGAGCTTGGAGGGTGTTGGATGTGTTAACTGCAGCCAGGAGGTGGGCTTGGCTTGGGCAAGGCACCAGTGGGTGCTGAGCACCCCTGCAACATCGCAGAGCCACTGGAGCTCTAAGCAATTTGGAGCAGGACCTGTTGTGTCCCTACATTTATTCTTCCCTTTAATCTCCTGGATCCCAGCGGAGTCTGCCGGTGGCTGCGTCAGGGTGATTTACAACTTGCCTGCTGCCAGCAGTGCATTAGGCACTCAAATAATCATCCTCCTGGAGCGTGGACCCAAAATACGAGCACTGGATTGCTCATCCTGTCTGTGGGGTGTGCTGGGGGGAGAAGGCAGGTGGATGGATAGGGCTGTGCAAAGCCCCGGGGAGCAAAATCCGGGTGAATTCAGCTGCTTTCCCTTCCCTGGGCTCATCCAAAGCCGCCAAACCCAGCCCGCAGCATCTGTTTCTTGAACAAGGGATGTGGGTCTGACTCCCTGCTTCTACCCGGGCTGCTGTGGTAGAGTTAGGAAGAGGATGGAGACATCTCCAGAAGGTGAAAGAGGTTTTAGGGGAGGTGTTTGCTCTTTGGAGGTGGTAACAGAGCCTGTAAGTTGGGCATAAACTATGACGGATGGGGGCAGTAAGGGTTTGTATCATTTGGGATGACGTGCTGGGGCCTGTTTGCAGGACTTAGAACGCTGAATATGGGATTGAAGCAGGATTGGAGCAGTGAGGTCCAGAGTCACCCCCCAACTCTGAAACACTTCAGCTTTGCTACAGGGCATATCCCACAATGTGGAGGGCTTGGCCAGAACTTGCCCCATGGTCGAGGGCAAGGTGGTTTGGGTGACAGAGTCATGATCAAATTGTAGACTTCTCTCCACCATCCACCTCTGCAGCCTCACACTTTTCTCAGGGCCGAGTGTTCAGGGAGAGTGAAGACAGGAATAAATTAGTTATGAGCAGGCTCATCAGCCAAGGGACCTACAGTGTCGTGGCTAAAAATAGGTGAGAAGCAGAAATGCTCAGGCTTGAAGGCAAGTCAGAAAAGAAGAATTTGCCCACAGAAACAGTCTATTTTAGGGGATTTGCACTCCCAGCTGAAAAGAAGTATCAGAGGCACAGGTTACTGGGACGAATGTGCTGCATTCTGAGTAATTCAGGGACAATGGTTGAACGCAATGATGTTTTGGCTGGAGGCATTTAAACACCAGCATCTCTGCAGAGCATGGGGCAGTGGTTTTCCCCAGGAGCTTGGAAGTTGCTGTTTCATTTCTTTTTAACATGGTTGCTGGAGAAAACGGGGTTCCTGGGATCCCTCTGTCCTACAAGTTTGGATCCAGCAGGGATGAAGGGACTGGGTGCTCCAAGATGGGAAGGACCATGATGGAAATCAAGTGCTACCATGTCCATGGTAAGGGAGAGGTGAGGGCTGCACACCCTGCTATAAGTAATGAAGCATTCCCTTGGGAAGGAGTGGGGGGAAGCAGGACCCTATCTGCCTGGCTTCTCCACCCTGGGGAGCTCAGAGATGCTTCATGAGACTGCATTTTCAGAGCTACAGAGTTTTCCAGGCTCCCAAAGTCCCAAGCAGATATTCCCAGCCAAGAACTGAGCGAGGTGAGCGTGTAGGAATTGATCTGAATATGAGCAGAGTCTTCAGGATGCCACATGTCAAGGGTCCAGTGTGTTTTAACCAGTCCCTTGTCAGCTAAGTTGGCATTTTAAGCCCTTCATAAATACAGGGCTGTCACAGGAGCGCCTGGACTCTGTGTACCAGACAGTGCTCCTTACACTTTATTTATGGCTGCTCTTAAAACTTACAAACTGGTTTGCATGAACTCCCTCCCGCATGCCCGGCACGGCGCTGGCTGGCAGGTGTGTGACCTCCAGAAAAACTGCTGGGGCTGGGAGCCCAGCTCAGACATGCCCTGCTCCAGAGACAACTCCAGGGGTGCCATCTGGGAATGCAGGACCACCCTTCCCCCTCAGCCTCGGGATGCAACAGGAGAAGAGGAGTGAGGGGAGATGAGCAAGACCCCACAACCTCTTGCTGAGCCATCGAATTGCTCAGAACACTCCCAGAGACAGAATCACAGAATCACTCATGGCTTGGGTTGGAAAGGACATTACAGATTTAGGATAGGTATTGTGGGAAGAAGCTTTCCAGCTACCAGGAAATTGAAATCTCACAAGGGGCTGTTGCAGAAGCTCTGAGCAGCATCTTCCCTCAGTGGTTTAGAGACACCAGTCCTCAGTGACAAACTGAATGGTGTGGAGAAACCCATCCTGGGCTGCATCTCCCACACCATGAGAAGGGAATGTCTCCTTAGGATGTATCGCAACAACTTCAGACACCAGCCACCAACGAGATGCCACCCCACAACTTTCTGACCTGCTTTAGATCCAGTGACAAGTAAACCCATGTGACTTTTCTGAGTGTGCTGCTGCTGAAGGTGCAATAAATAAGGTGACTGATCAGCATGGGAGCAATTCACTGCTACAAATGGCTTTTCACTTCAAATGAATTAGGAAGATATCCAAAGTTTGACCTCTGAAAATAAAATTATTGGCCTGGCATGGGAAAAAATGGTCCAGAGCCTCCAGCTTTTAAGCCTCCTTCCTTCCTTCCTTCCTTCCTTCCTTCCTTCCTTCCTTCCTTCCTTCCTTCCTTCCTTCCTTCCTTCCATCCATCCATCCATCCATCCATCCATCCATCCATCCATCCCCATCTTGCTTTTGCCCAAACATGCTGGCACCTCTTGCCAAAAACACGGCGTAGCACTACTGAGATGCCAACAAGTGTCTCCTGCTGCCCAGCCCTGCCAGTCAGCTTTAATTTTACCAGCAGGCCCTTTGCAGACATGAATCAGGCTGCTTTCGAGGGCTGGACCCAAACCAGGGCTCCACTTGTGATTAAATGTTTGAAGGAAGCAGCCAACTGGCATGGGAGCCTGCGAGCTGAGCGGGGCCACGTCACACCAAGGCAACTTGATTTCTTCACCCTCAGCATAATTCATGAGGATGCTGCAAGCAGGGAAAGATGAAGTCATTTTCTCACCCTTTTGCAAAACTATGTTGTTGGTTTTTTTTTTTTTCTGTTTTTTAGTTTTGTGGAGTTTTTTTCCTCTCTTTTCTGGGTTTCTGCATTTCCAAGCCACATGCTCACCAGTTTTGTGTGGTTTGCTGTAAGCTCATGACCTGCCTGGCCAGGAATAGGGAGTTGATGACTTGTCAAGAGCTATGGGGACAATGTAGAGTCCTGATCTGGGAAAGGGAAGGAAAATACCTCTGCCTGTTCCTCTGGTAGCATCCACTCCAAAGCTATTGCAAACCTCCACCTCTGCAGATGCAGTGGTGGCCTGGACCGGGCGGTCTGGACAGCTGGTGGTCACCACTTGTGAAGGTATGACTTAGAGAATCAAGTGCTTAAAGCCATCAAAGAGAGGCTCAAGTCTGCTGGCAGGGCTTGAGTTGGAAGAGACCCATAAAGATCTTCGTAAACCCATGGGGCTGCCTTTCCTGCTGGCCAGAGGGTCTGGCCATGGTAGAGCATCACCTGGGTTCTTCCTGAGGATGGTCATGAACTAGAGGAGGGACTGCAGCCCACCCCAGCATATCTGGGCGAATTTCGTCTGGTTGATTGGAGAAATCCACCAAGCAGGTGGCATCTCTGGCTTTGGTGAGGTGGGACAACACCAGCTGGGCCCTCCCAGCCACTGCCGCGTCCCAGGTGACAGAGCGAAGCACTGGCTCTTAGCACCTTTGGGGTGGTGAACACCACTGAGATCATTTTGGGGACCCTCTGCTATTCTTTAAGGAGCCCTCCCAGCAGCCTGGCAGGGTCAGCACCTGCTGGCTCACCGAAGTTCACGTAGCAGGAGGTGGGCATCATGCCTTGGAAAACAGCCCTCCCCCTCTCCTGCATCCCCAGGGTGCCGCAAGTTTTTAAAGACCCATAAATGCTTCAGGAGCCGTAAATGTCTCCACTGCCTTCGAGCAACGCAATCACCCAAACTACCTCAAATTCCCTCGATGACATAACCTTTTAAATCACCTTCGGTTTTCAGCTGGGCTGTGAGCACGTAAACCACGAAAATCACACGCAGACAGGTGTGTGCTTAGAAAGAACTTGGCTCCTGGGGTGACCCTCTGCCTGGTCAGAGCTTTGGCACACGTCACGGGAGAGTGGGAGCAGCCCCACGGCTGTTAGAGGGTCCAGGTTCCTGCAGGTCCAACCGGGTTTGGAGCTCAGTCCTGCGGGACCAGGTGATGCCTGTGGATGTGAACATTAAGGGTGACTAAATTGGGGTTTTTGGCCCAAGTCCTGAGGGGTTTGGTGGTGATCCTGGCCACCAGCTACTTGTGGGGAACAACGTGAAGGCTGCCCTTGCTCTCATCACAGAGAGTTGTCCCAAGAACCAACCCCTTTTCTTACGTAGCTTCTCCTGGTTGACTTTCAGGGCCGGACATGTTCTGCGACTTCAATGGCAAGAAGTACAGCCCGGGGGAGAGCTGGCACCCGTACCTGGAGCCCCAGGGGCTGATGTACTGCATCCGCTGCAGCTGCTCCGAGGCACGTCCCCACGGCGCCGCGGGCAGGCGTCGACACTGCTGCTGCTGCTGCTGCTGCTGCTGCTGCTGCGCTGGGGCTTCGCTCAGCAGCTTTGAAGCAAATCGGTCCCGGTGTCTCATTTGACCAGAGAAGCCCTTTCCAGTCCCATAGTGGCATTGGATTAATCTCTTGCCTTTGGCAAAGGCTGTCCCCCTGGGGGGTGTTGGGTTGACCTTGTGAGGGTGCTGCTGTTTACCTTGAGGAGACCTTTTGGTACTGAAAGGGAGCTGGTGAAAAAGATGGAAGTTATTTTTTACACAGATGGACAATGATGGGACAAGGGAATGGTTTTGAGCAAAAGAAGAGGGGAGATTTAGATTAAATGTTCACAAGAATTTGTTACCTGTGAAGGTGGCGAGGCCCTGGCACAGGGCGCCCAGAGAAGCTGTGGCTGCCCCACCCCTGGGTGTGTTCGAGGCCAGGTTGGAGCAACCTGGTCTAGTGGAAGGTGCCCCTGCCCAAGACAGGAACAAGATCTTTAAGGTTCCTTCATACCTAGATCACCCAGTGATTCCATGATTCTGCCTCTGTAGCGCCGGTGGGTTGTGGGTGGAGGCAGCTCAGGGCTGCTGTCAGATGACGGGTGGCCTGTGCTGGTGAGAGACCATGAGCTGGCTGGGTTTGAACCAGGGCTGGAGACATCCCTGCCGAGTTACAACCAGCACAATTTGTTGCAATAATGTTGTGTTCCTCCCCTCGCAGGGGTGGACCATGAAATGAATGTTCCCTGTGGACTAAACAAACCACCTCTGTCTCTCCCCAGAACACCAACATCAGGTGCTACCGGATCCAGTGCCCAGCTCTGCCGTGTGCCAGCCCTGTCACGGACCCCCAGCAGTGCTGCCCGCGGTGTCCTGGTAGGTGGACATTCCTCAGGGATGGGGTGACAAGGTGGCTGTGGTCCTACAGGGTGGTACCTCCACTGCTGCCACTTGTGGCAATGCAGCGATGCTGGGTCTGGCCCTGGTCACGGAGCTCCGGCTGCTTTTCTCCTCCAAAAATGTCATTTTGATGGAAAAGGGCTCTCTGCCAGACACCTTTCTCCCCCCCATCCCAAGAGCTTTGTAGGGACAAAATGTCAGTTCACACGTCAGGGGCAAAACAGAAGCTGGCACTTTATTCTGATCATTTGCCAGCAAAGTGTCTTGGACAAAAAAAAAATTACGTTTTTTTAACAACTTCCTTCTCTGAACTGGACACTCTCTCAAGTTTTATCCCCAAAAGTTTTCCTACCTTACCACTACTGATTGCCTCATTTTACCTCAATATGTCCATTCTCACCCCCACAGATTATCTCAAGATTTAGTCCCAAAACTTTCCCTGCCTGAGTGCTGGCAAAGCTAGTCAGAAACCATCAGTGATTTGAGAAATCAGGAAGAAAAAATAGAAAAAAACCTCATTAATTTTGATTTTTCGTTAATTACCCATGAGAGAAGCCCTTTTTACCTGACTCCATCTGAATCTGACGATCATTACAACCAGGGGAGGGAAAAACCCAAGAATTTTCTTAAAAATCTCGTGAGGTTCGGCTTTCAGGATTTCCCTCTGTGCTGAGCTCAGCACAGCCAGGGCAGCCCCATTCTCCAGGAGCTTTTGGACACTTAATTGCTGACCAACCATGCAGTGCCCTGGCCACTTCACAGTGACCACAGTGTGTAAAGGGCTGCTGGGCCTTTAGGGATGGGCTGGTGGGGCATCAGTGCTGCATCAGGGCCAGGCAAGGGCTGGCTCTCATCCCGCTCCTTTCTCATCCTCTTTTCCAGAGCCACACTCTCCGTCTGGCCTCCGTGCGCCCGTCAGGTCCTGCCAGTACAACGGGACGACGTACCAGCAGGGCGAGATGTTCAGCACCAGCGAGCTCTTCCCCAGCCGCCAGCCCAACCAGTGTGTGCAGTGCAGCTGCTCCGTAAGCTACCACGGGAGCTGGGGGCTGGGGCTCTCTCCTGCACCCAGCACTGCCCCACCAGCTCAAAAACCCCAGCAAGACCTGGTGGTACCAGCCTGTGTGCGGCTGGTTTATCACTGGGATTGGTTTATCGGTGCAGAAGATTTACTGGAGGTCACATGGGCCAGGTCTGGGCGGGGGCAACTTGGGGTAGGCAGTGGGACAGCCCTGTCCTCAGGGAGCACCCCAGTGCTCCGGGGCTGTGGCAGCAAAGGGTGGGACCAAGCTTGGCCAGGAAATAAAAGAGGGGCAGAAGAGCCCAAAGCACCTCCCTCTGTCATGCCAAGAGCACACACACAGGGCTTGCATCAGTTGATGCTGGACAGGGAAGTATCTGTGGCACTGGAATAGCTGGTCTGAGCCTCTGGGGCGTGCGTACACCTCAGAGCTGTGTAGCAAGAGGAAAAACTGACGTGTAGAAATTACTCGGCTTTTGAGGCTGGTTCCTCTCTTAGGGACCCCAGCTGGATGGTGGGAAACACTGGGAAGGAGCCCTTGAATCTGACTGCGTGTGCTCCTCTGCCGCTGTCCCCAGGAGCCCGTGGAGCTCCCATGTCCCTCTCGGCTGTCCCTCAGGCTCTGTTTATTTCTCAGTTAATGCCTTGGATACAAAGGGGGAAATAAAGGGATGGCTGAGGAGCCTTCAATGGGGGGATCTCCCCAGGCTGTGTCTGATGTGGTCAGCTGCTAGAACAGCTGCGTGAACAGCTGGTCTAACCCTCTCTGAAAACTGCCCCAAGACCGGAGCCTCTGGGATGAATCCTGCCTTTTATGGCACTGGCTCTTTCCTGCCTGGGGCAGGTCATTGCTACGAGCTGCTGGTCAGGAGAAGGAAGGAAGAGGCAGGTCTGGACTCTCTGAGGTGGAGAGCAGGATTTGGTATGCAGTGACCTCCGCCACATCCTGTCACCCACCAAATTTCCCTCACCCTCTTCATGTTCCTTACACAGTGGTTTGGCTTCCTGATGGGAGAAGAAGCAGCAGTGGTTTGGTTTTCTAAGGATATCCTTGGCTGACCTCTTGGTTTTGGTTGACTGGGAGCTTGTGGATACCCCAGAGAAAATTGCTGCATGGAGAAGACGACCTTGCTGTCGAGGTCTGGCTGCTGAACATCCTTTTTTACCCTTTGGCAAAGTAGCAAAATCTGATTCCTGCAACAAACTGGTGCAAATCCACTGACTGAGGTGGGGCTGGGATGCACTAAGGTCAAGGCTGGCCTCGACCTGTGGTTTTCAGCTTGAATCACTACATCACTACAGCAATGATATTTTCCAAACTACCCACTCAGGTCTGTCCCTGCGTGCCTGTGTGCTTGGCTCTGGCGTTATTGAATAAACCAGGAGAGAGGGAGGGCAGAGCTCCGGTGTGGACCTGAGTCTGGGTTCAGAATCCTGCTTCCCATTTCCACCTGTCTCCTCCGGGTCCTTTTCCTGGCAGATGTCGGAGAAAATTGTCTTCTGCCCCTTTGAACCGGGGGTTGTTCTGCAGAATTTGAAGGTGTGTGGGGGCTGTTTCAGGTCTGGCAGCACTCATGATGCCGGAGAGGAAAGCACTGCCTGCCCCTTTTTGAGGAAGACCATTCCACTCAGGAGCTTGTGTACTGTTCATGGAACAGCCATGCCAGGAGAGGACATGACCCTGCTGTGCCCTGCAGGATGGACAGTGCAGCAGGGGCAGACCTTCAGCTTTCATTAGTTGCTGGATGATTGGTGGTATTTGAAGATGGACCATCAGAGGGCTTTTGATCGTGGAATCATAAAATCCTGGAATGGTTTGTGTTGGAAAGGACCTTCAAGCTCATCCAGTCCCACCTGGGCAGGGACACCTTCCACTATCCCAGGTTGCTCCACACCCTGTCCAGCCTGGCCTTGGACACTTCCAGGGATCCAGGGGCAGCCACAGCTGCTCTGGGCACCCTGTGCCAGGGCCTCCCCACCCTCCCAGGGAACAATTCCTTCCCAATGATTTATGGTAAATCTGCAGTTTGAAGCACTGGCAGCCCATCATGGGGGACATTCAGCTCTTTATAACGCTGACAATGTTTTTTTCCCTCCTGCCCTCCTAGGAAGGCCAGATTTACTGCGGTTTGGTGACCTGCCCCGAGCTGCTGTGTTCCTCTCCCTTAACCGTGCCGGATTCCTGCTGCCAGGTCTGCAAAGGTAACGAGGCTGGGACTGAGGGCTGGGAGACTCCAGCTGGTTGCCACCTGACAGCAAGAGCCATTTCAAGCCACTTTAGCAGGATTTTGGAAGCCTGAGCTGTAAATCAGGCAACTTGTTATCTCTTGGTTGCACTGGGAAACAAAAGCTGGGGGCTTGGGTTTTCCTTGGGTAATAGGAATTGCATGTGCAAAGCTCCTGTCTCTCCAGACTCCCAGGTAGGCCAGCACCTGAAGGAGAGCTGCTTTCAGCAACAGAGAGCAAACCTCCATTTAGCCCCACAGCATCTCCCAGGACAATGTTTTTCCCTTGCAGATGGCTCCTTTGAGAAGTCCACGGAAGAGGAATCCCTGCAGTTAAACAGAGGTGTTGTACGTGACATTTGTGTTTTAAAGCTCCGCTTCTTGCTTCTAGCACAGCTCCCTGAACAGCTCACAGGATGCCCTAGCACATTGTCCTCTACCCCAGCAGCTCTAGGAGGACACTCAGATCCTTGCACAGCAGGACCATGGACACCTGATTTGCAGGTGAATCGTGCCATGGAATTTAATCTAGCTGAGGGATATCAGCCTAGGTGACACCTCAGGCCACCAGGGAAAGACTCTTCTACTCTCCCTCTGCAGCATCTTAGGGACATGGTTTGGTGAGGGACCTGGCAGTGGCAGGGAAAGGGTTGGACTCGATGACCTTAGAGAACTTTTCCAACCTAAATGATTCCGATTCTATGGTTCTATAACATCTTTGGAAGTGCAAAAGACCAGCAGGAACTGGAAATCTGGGACACTTCTCCTCCTTGTTGGCCAATGTCTGCCAGCTCAAACAGCTGAAGGACGTTGTCAGAGCAGACCCAGAGGTGACCAACAGCCAGGCCTGACCTGTGTCCATAGAGTCAGATGCCCAAATCTCTCTTGGGAGGGTTTCTCCTCCAGGAGAAGGTGTCTCCGCTCCCCTTGGGCTTGAAGGTGTCCTGCCTCCCACGCAAGAGGGCAGTGCTGGAGCTGGCCACCACTGCCTTCCCCAGGCTGTTTGTATCAGCAGCCCCAGCAAGGAAAGAGTGCTTCCTTGGCTGCCAAGGGTTCCTTCACGGCGACATTTCAGAGCTGGGCAGCCCATGCCAGGTCTGTGGGATTAGGTCACTTAGCTCCTGGCTCAGCCCTTTTCCATACTGCTCCACCACCTATAAAATCTCCAAAATAGACACAAGGGGACCCTTTGTGCTGCGTGCCTTGTCCCAACACTCTGCTCTTGGAAGCCTGGGATGTTCCTGGGATGTTCCTGGGATTCCAGTCCTGCTGGCTGGCGGCACCATTCCAACTCTCCTGGTCCCTGCCAGGTGAGAGAGCAGGATATGGCCCATTCTCACCTTTCTGATCCTGTTTGAGCCACACAGATGCCAGTCCTCGTCTTCCCGTCTAGGAAAGACCAGCCCATTTCCCTGTGTGCGTTAGGGACGTAGGACCTCACATGCGTCTCTGAGGGCATTGGGCTGAGCTTAGGGAGGGAAAGGTGCTGCCCCAGTGAGGGTGCCCCACGTGAGGAGGACACCAGTGTGGGACACTGACACCAGTTGCTCAGCACCCCTTGGGTGGTGGCAGCAGCAAGATGGGGAAGGGGCTGGAGCCCCAGGAGCGGCTGAGGGAACTGGGAAAGGGGCTCAGCCTGGAGCAAAGGAGGCTCAGGGGGGACTTTGTGGCTCTGCACAAGTCCCTGACAGGAGGGGGCAGCCGGGGGGGGGGATCAGGCTCTGCTCCCAGGGAACAGGAACAGGAGGAGAGGGAACAGCCTCAGGCTGGGCCAGGGGAGGCTCAGGTTGGATATTAGGGAAACTTCTTCCCCCAAAGGGCTGTCCAGCCCTGGCACAGCTGCCCAGGGCAGTGGCGAGTCCCCATCCCCAAAGGGATTTAAAGTTGTGTGGATGTGGTGGATGTGGCACTTGGGGACACAGGTTAGTGGCGGCCTTGGCAGTGCTGAGGGAATGGTTGGGCTCCATGATCTCAGAGGAATTCTCCAACCTAAGCATTTCTGTGATTTATATGGCTTGTGGGTCATTGCTTATCCCTGTGGTCTCTGCCCCTTCCACTCCTGATGGAAGGTGTGCAGGACACAGCATGGCTTTTTCCAGCATGCTTTGGAGTGAGAACAACTCAACTGCCTGAATCTGAACCCCCTCTTCTCTCTGGCTGCTCACAGAGACACTCACAAGACCAGTGCTTGGGAGAGGTGATGGGGAGGAAGCCACCTGGAGCCACCGTGTCCACTGTTCTCAGTTCTTCCCTGGAGTTAATTCCCAGGAGCTTCAAACCCAAGGGAACAGGTGGCACCACCGTGAAGATCGTCTTGAAAGAGAAGCACAAGAAAGGTAAGGGACAGAGAGGCCAGGCAGTCTGTATGTGGCTTAAAGTGGCTTCTCCAGGACTTGGAATTCTTCAGGGAATCTCATTCAGCAGCAGGTTTCCACCAGCAAGTCCTGCTCCCCACTCTTCCACAGCCAGCCTCACCCAGGTATCTCAGTCCTCGCGCCCACAGCCTCCTGACTGCATGCACTTTCCAAAATGGGTTGGAAGAAGAGTGGTCCTTGGAATGTTCTGGAGATCTGGGACTTGGGAAGGAAGGAGCTCAGCTGGAAGGCTCCACATGGACCTTCCAGGACAGTGCCACAGAAGGGCAGGATATTCCTCCTTGTAACTGTGTGCAAGTGCTGGGTCTGACGCAGCGCTGTCCCAGGTGTTGCTCCTGGAGGAGAGAGTAAGACAGTGAGATGAGGAGGCAAGCCCCTTGATCCAAAGGGGGGAATAGCAGGTCCTTTCTCCTCTTGGTGGCTCTCCCGTCACTGTGCCTCCAGAAGGGCTCTTTCTAGTCCTTGGAGATGAAGCCCTGGAGGAAATTTTGGGACCTCCAAAAATTTCCATGGAGGAGTCAGCAGGTGGCACTCTTCACTGTGCTTCATTCCTGTGACAGCCTCGGAGGGACCCTGGGCTTCCAGAGGTTGGGAGGCAGGTGAGGTCCTGCCCACACTTGCCCTTGTCCCCACCAGGGTGGTCAAACCCAGCAGACCCATCTCCTGGCGCCTGCTCCCTCTGTCCCATGGCACCTCCTGGGTGTGGTGGCTGTGGTATCCCAGTGACCACTGCCAGGGGACCTCGTTCCTCGACACAGCAGGACCACCCATGTCTGAGGTGCTGAAATGCAGTGACTCCACCGAGCCTTGGGTTTACAAAGAGAAGAAGGATTTATTTCCGCAAGCAGCTCTTTTCTCTCTCTCCTCCAGCTTGTGTTTACAATGGGAAGACCTACTCCCATGGGGAAGTGTGGCACCCCGTCTTCCGGCTCTATGGCCTCCTGCCCTGCATCCTCTGCACGTGCAGGGATGGCGTCCAGGACTGCCAGAAGATCACATGCCCCAAGGAGTATCCGTGTGAATACCCAGAGAAAGTAGACGGGAAATGCTGTAAAATATGTCCAGGTAGGTGGGATCCTGCCTGCTCCTGCTGCTGCCTTCCAGTTCCTTCCTTAACCTTGGTTTAAAGCCTCAGGCTGACAGATGTGTAGGGATTCACATCACTGGTGGCCAGAATTCACACCAGACAAGTTCAGCAGGGCAAGCACTGGTGGAAGGGTTGGCTTTTCTGGGAGGGCAGTAGGACTCCTCCAAGGTAAGGAAGCTGCACTGACCCCCAAAAGTTTCCATCTGTTGGGAGGATGAAGTCTGGAGAAAGACGCTCCAGGCGGGACACACTGAGAGTGCTCAGACAGATGGGAGGTGCTTTCAGGGGAGAGGACACAGTCTGTTCTCCAAACCTCTAGGTGGGACAAAAATCAGAGGTTTACATTGTGGCAGCTGAGCTGTAGGTGTGAAGGGAGAAGGGAGGACACTTCCCAGGAGAGGGGTTGCCTGTGGTACTCATGGTTTGTTGGAGCTGGAACTCCTCATCTCTGGAAGTGGAGGTTGAACACACAGATTTTGGGGTGTCCAGGTAGAACTGGGCTGGGACATGGAAAGGGGCTGGAGCCCCAGGAGCTGCTGAGGGAGCTGGGAAAGGGGCTCAGCCTGGAGCAAAGGAGGCTCAGGGGGGACCTTGTGGCTCTGCACAAGTCCCTGACAGGAGGGGGCAGCTGGGGGGGGTTCGGGCTCTGCTGCCAGGGAGCAGGGACAGGAGGAGAGGGAACGGCCTCAGGCTGGGCCAGGGGAGGCTTGGATTGGATGTTACAGAAAATTTCTTCCCCCAAAGGGTCTGTCCAGCCCTGGCGCAGCTGCCCAGGGCAGTGGTGAGTCCCCATCCCCAGAGGGATTTAAAAGCTGTGTCGATGTGGCACTTGGGGACATGGATCAGTGGTGCCTTGGCAGTGCTGGGGGTACAGTTGGGCTTGATGATGTCAAAGGTCTTTTCCAAACTGAATGGTTCTGTGATTCCATGGTGGAGAAGACCACTTTTCCTTTCCTGTTCAGTGTGTTTTGGGTCTCAGCTCCTTGGTCTTTGGAAAGCTGTTTGCCTTAAACCACAGACCTGGCAAAGATGTGGCAGGGATGACATCTCCTCCTGGTCCCACTGGAGAATGTTTTGTGGATTATACCTCTCTGAACTGACATTTATCAGGAGATGTTCAGCTGATGGACCGCCCACAGCTTCCCTGGGGAGTGTAAAGGTACCTGAGTGTCTTTGAGCCTGGCTGCAGGTGCAGCAGATTGTGCGTGATCCCCTCTGATCAGCATCTTCAAGGGGTTTCTGTGGAGGGGTCTCACCCAGGAGAGCAAGCAAAGGGCACTGCCGTGTTTTGGAATGGCTGCAAAGTCATTTGAGCTGAGATTTTCAAGGTTTTCCAGCCCCTGAGCAGAGAGGTTCTGGGATGGCCTCCCTGGGGGAGTGAAGGGCAGAAGCTCAGCTTGTTTTAATAAGGTTTTTGATGTGTTTATGAGCAGGATTTATGATGTGGTGCCTGGTGGGAATGGGATGTGATGACTGAGCAGAGCCCTTCCAGTCTTGCATTCCCACTCCAGTGGGTCTCTCTGGTTTAAAGCTGACAACTTTCCCTGCTTGGATCTCTTGTCTGTTGTTCAGACTTCATTTTATTTCCAATTAAACACCCTGATGCAGCCAAAATGATTTTGTTCTTGCTTTCCAGTTCTCACAGATAGCGATCACACACACACACATTGCTCAGCCAAGTTACATCCCTGCCCTTTCCTTCCCTGCATGGAGGCTTTGGCCAGCTTCTTTTTCCAGGTGCTTTCTGTGACTGTGCTTATCTTCCTCCTTTGTACCCCGTAACTTAGAGAGGAACACTAAGGGATTTTGCTGAAGGGACCCTGATCCCGGGAATGGCTGCGATGTGTTGTTTGGATGTGGGGAACACGGCTGTGGGCAGAGCAGGTGACCATGACCTCTGTGTCCCTGCTCCTCCTCCCTGATGCTGTGGGCAGTCGAGCGGCTCCAGCGGGGAGCTCCTGAGTTGTTAAATTCCTGTTGAATTCCGGGGGTTCCTTTCCTGCTGTGAAGGTGGGGCTTTAATCATGGGCTCCATGATCTTAAAGGGCTTTTCCGGCTTTAACAACTCCACGCTTCTGTGAATGCCCTGGAGCAGGTGAAGTTTAAGGCTCTGGGACAGAGGTTTCCCTGCTCCCTGACCCCACAGTGGGAGGAATGAGGGTGCTGGGCTGTGCTCATCCCCCTCTTCCTCACGCTGAACTGCAGAACTGAGAGCCTGTCCTCTGGTTGCTGACAAGCTTTGCTTCCCTTTAAATTGGGACTTCTATCCCCTCTCAGAGAAGAAGAGCTCAGGACCACCCCAGAAAGCCTGGGGGAGAGCAGAATCAGGCCTAAAATAACTGTCTTACTAAAATAAACCCCAGGCATCTATTTATAGCCAAACTTTCTTTCGAGTAGTGTAAAAAGTTTCAGCATCCAAACTGACTGGGAGAACAAGGCTAAATTCAGCAGAGCTGGGCTCCTCTGCATTCCAAGGACCACAACCAAAGGCAATAAATCTCCTTCCAAAACCATGGGGGATTCTTAATTACTCCAGATACATTAAAAAAAAGAGGGAAAAATTAGCAGCTCTTCTTTACCAAGAATGCTGAAAAAGTCATGTAGGACCCAGTGTGGATGTCCTTGTGGTGACACCCCGTGTGGCGAGGGTGCTGGCGCTGGTGCTGAGCCCACCTGTGGGGCTGAGCCGGGTGTGCTGCCCAGGCAGCCCAGGCTCCTTTGCTGTGGACTCATCCCTTGGCTCCCCTGATGTTCCTCCTCCAGTGGGAGCGAGGTAGGAAGTGGGGAATCCAGCCTGTGCTTTGTGGCGATGGTGGCATCAAGGTCACTGCAGAGAGTATGAGGGATCCAGATGGACAAAATCCCCTTCCCCATTCCACTGGCACAGAGGCTGCCAGAGTCAGGGGGAATGAGAAACGTGAGAATGAGGAGGTCCACAGGTCCCTTATTAACCTCTCCTTTGCTGCTGGTTCTGATGCTGGGGACTGGATCATGGGACAGACACGACTGTGCCACGTGGCACCAAAGCCAAGATGCCTTTTCCATGACCTGGGTGCTGAGATGGTCCTTCCTGCCCCTTTTTAATGAGCTCTGTCCTTGTGTTTGCTCAGAAACCAGAGTCAAACCCACGGATGAAATCACCACCCCCCGGTGTAGCAGGAGCCCCAGCCGTGTCCTGGTGTACACATTTGTGCCGCCACACTCCGAGCCCTCCAAGGAGATCCTCAGGACCATGGCGATCGAGAAGGAGCTGGCAGAAGAGGTGGAAATCTACAACTGGAAGTTGATTAAAGGTGAGCACCATTATGAAAGCAGCCAGCAGAGCAGGAGGTGTGTGTGGAAACCTGATGCTTTCCAAGCTTTGTTCGATTTTTCTGGCTTTTCTAGAGGTGCTCCACCCCTCGCGTGATGAATCAAAACCTGCTGACAGCAGGCTGTCTCTTCTGCCTCCCCCATTTCATACTCTTTTCCTGCATTCCATGCAGACTGGGGGCTGGAAACCACTTTTGGCCCCACTATACCTCACCATGAGCTGCAACACCATCTGGAGGCACAGCACACGGGCAAGCAAGACAAGGGCCTTGGGGCTGCTCCTCCAAACCTCCCTGCTCTCATGCCAAATGCACATGGAAAACAAACAAAAAAAATTCTTCTGGTCACTCCGTGGTTTTGCTTTTGCTCTTTTTTTATACCCCAGTCCACCTACAGCGTGAAAGCTGCTGCAAAGGTGCACACAAGGGGGATGAATTGTCCCCAGCGCACTTTTTGGATGGGTGGATTTGGATGCTCCTGTTGTTGTGTCCTCTGGACGTCGAAGCACAGCAAATACGCTGTCAAACAGCACCAATCTCTTGCTCTCTCCCCACGCCTTCAGCTTTGCTCTTATAGACCAGAGGAGTCCAGGGACACCTGGTCCTGTAGATATTTGTGCTGTTTCTCTGCAGCCCATGGAAGCATCCCAGTGCCCCAGTCCTGAGTTTCCATCTGACATACTCTACCCCAAAAAACTTGAGCACTTAAGGTTGGTTGTATGTTTGCTACGGATCCAATGACCCTCGGCCTGCATCTGCTGGGCATGTGTAGCCAGGTGTTCTGGTCTCCTGGTATGTCTGTGTTCCACATCACTCCCTAGGGAGACCTCAGCCAGCTGCTGAGACTGGGCACACATGGACAGCAGCCCGAGAAATTAACTCCGGAGACAGAGCCCTGGCTGCCACCATGTTTCCATCCTGCCCCTGCCATTCTCCATGCTCCCCGGTGCCCTCCTGCCCGTGCTCCCGCGCCTCAGCGGGGCCTCCCTCACAATGGCACCTTGTAGCTGAGGACAGCTCTGAGCCCACGCTGTCTGGGCCCCGCCGCTTCCTCCCCTTGCTCCTTGGCACGGGGCAGCACCCAAACCTTCTCGGCACCTTCCGAGGCCAAAAGCTTCACGTCTGCATGGAGCTCCCAAGCCCTGCCAGCCAGGGACAGGGGAGGCCCTTGTCCCTGAGGCCAACACAGCTCTTTTGCTTGGCAGACTGAAGTGTTATTATTGGGAGAGAGCATGAGCTCACTCACATATGGATTCCACCTCTCCATGGTCCATCACTCTACCAACAGAGCAGAGTGTGTGGAGTAGAGAGGCTGCAAGTCACGCCTGGACCTCGTCCATCTGCCTTTGTATGGGCTCATGATACCTACGTGGCCTCATCTATTTCTGGGCCAGGATGGTTTCCTCCATGAAGCAGGAGTTGGGAGGAGAAACCAGCACCAATTCCCAGACAAAAGTTTTACCCAGCTGGCTGGTGGCACACGACTGGCCTCCAGAAGAGTTGCAGAGCAGGCTTCCCCATCTTTTTAGGGGTCTGAACATCACCAGGAGTTTTGAAAAGTGGCTTTCTGATGTTTTTGACCTGTTGTCCTCTCGCTATAGGCCCTGTTAAGAAGTCCATCCCCATCTTTCTTACAAACCCCCTTCGAAGCACCAAGAACGGTGGTGCGTGCCCGACAGCCCCAGCAGCTCGCTCCATCTCCCCCCAAACGCTGCCAGGAACGCTGCTGCCTGTTGGATGGGATGTGCTTGCCAGGAATGGCACTGCCCTGTGCCAGCTCCATCCATCCTGCCTCTCCGCTGCTGGACTGTTCTTATCTTGTGCTCTCCTGATTCCTGCTGGAGCATGGCCTGCGTTCCTGCTCTGCTCCCCAGCTCCTGGCATGCATCAGGAACGACCATCCCGGGGGGCAAAGGTCTCAGCCAGCTCTCTGAGAGCTCTTGGGGGAGCATTATCTAGGTCGGTTGATTAAAAGATGTTTATCTCTTGTAGCTCTTGTTTAAAATATCCTCTTGGTTACTAATGTGCTGGAAAGTGCTTCATCAGCCCCGGGGACTGTAAGCACACCCTCCTGCTCCTTTCTAAGTATAGACCAGAAGGATTTATTGAACACTTGTGCCTTTCTTGCGTCAATAACAGTTTTATTATCTCCATCCAGTATCTTCTTTTGTTACTGGTAGGACTTCTTTACCCAACCCACTGAAAGGACTAATTAATAGTCCAAATATCCATCCATTTCTCTCTATGTCTTTGACTTCCTGTACTAACTTTCCGCAGTGGATAATGTCTAATTTATATGGATTGTGAGGCGCTTCCCCTTCATTACATACTCTTTTTGTGTGTAATTGCTGCTGGGAATCAGGGAAAGTCTCTTAACCAAATAAGGGGGACCATGTTTCCTCTCACATTTGCTGGCAGCAAGAGGCTGAGTACTCCGGGAGCCTGAGGGAGAGGTGGGGAAGGATATTCCAGGCATCCCTGCCTGGTTTGTCATGCCTTGCAGGAGAAAAAGAATATCATAACCCCTAATCCCACAAGAAGGTCACTTTCATTGCTAAATGCAGATTCTGGTTTGCCTGGGTCAAACATCTGAGTCAGGCACCTCCACTAAGAGGACAATGCTGGCAGGGGCAGAAATACCAATCTCTGTTGAGGTCACTTGTGTTTTTTCCTGTCTGGAGGAATTTCAGCACTGGTGACAAAGAGATAGAAAACTTTGGTCCCTGGCTGCTTCCAGGACAGGAAATCATCTGAGCATGGAGGGGTCTCTGCAGTCGGGGAACATGGGTGGTTGAGAGTGAGCAGAGGGGACAAGGATCCCAGCATCCCCTTGCTCTCACCTTTATTTCTTTGATGGTTTTAGGGGAGACTTGAACTCCTCCAGGGCAAGATGCTTTCTGGAGCAACACAATCCTATTGCTTTCACTGCTGCATGGTGAAACATCCTGATTCAACAAGCAGTGACTCTTTTCATAGAACCATAGAATCTTAGAAAGGTTTGGGTTGGAAGGGAGCTTTGAGCCCATCCCATTCCACATCCCTGCTGTGGGATGGGACACCTCCCACTAGACCAGGTTGCTTCAACCTGGCCTTGGACACTTCCAGGGGTGGAGCAGCCACAGCTTCTCTGGGCAATCTGTGCCAGGGCCTCCCCACCCTCACAGGGGAGAATTTCCTCCTAATATCTAATCTGATACTTAAATGAGATGTTTCCTGGCCTTGGCCCACCCTGGATTCATTCCCAGTTCCCACCAGGCTTTGGCAGCAGGTCCTGCACCAAACCAGGACCCTGGGGCAGCCAGGGCAGGCAGTGTCAGGAGGGAACAGAGAATCCAAACCTGTGTGAGCCTTGAATCGGACGCTGCAGAACCTGATGCCGTGTCCCTTCTGCAGGAATATTCCATCTGATCCAGACCAAGAAGATCAGCAAACAAGAATTCAAGCAAGAAGCACAAAACTTCAGGCTGATCACCAGGACGAATGAAGGTAGGGAGAGAAAAATCCCATTTCCTGACTCCTCCAGCGCTCCCTGCCCCAACCAACCTCCTGATTTCCTGCTCTGCTCTGGCCATTCCAAACAGGCTGCAAAATCCCAGCATGGCATGGGGAGCTGAACCATGGGGAAAATGCTTGTGCAAGTGTAGCTGGGTTGGGGCTGACCTGTCTTCACATCCATACGCAACACTCCTGGTTAACAGCCACATTTTCACTTTATGGTATTGGAAAGGGCAGCCAGCTTTCTAAAAGTGGATGCACTCTTGTGAAATCCAGAGGTTTTGTCTCTCCAGAGCCCGTAAAACTGTTTGATTTTTATATCTAATCCATCTGGTGGTACTGGGAGCATGGGGGGAGGAAAAAAAAAATGATGCGAGGGATTAGCAAAAAAATAAACTGTTGAAATATTTAAAAAAATCATTCTGGACGTTCCGGGATGTGCGTAAACATGACAAAGAGCAGGAATGCTGGTGCACATGCTGGGAGTGCCTGCATGGAGCGAAGCTGCCACGCTGTTTCCTGCTGGCTGCCTCCTCGCCTGGCTGCGTTGGGGTTTAATGGGATGGGTTCGGATCAGAGCCGTGCCCGCAGTGCCCAGCACCCATGGGTTATGGGGTCAGTCGGAACAGCGCTGCTGCCCAGCGCGCACAGCGCTCCCGGTGCCCCAGGGACGCTGGGGGTTGGTTTTCACCCCTAGTCCCTTTGAGACAGCAGCTTTTGACCAAACCCCGGGCGATTTTCCAGTCCCTGCTCCCAGGCTGGGCTTCACACCCTGGTGGAGTCTCTGGAATGTGCCTCCTTCTTCTTGCCTCAGTTTCCCCTGACAAATAACCCTGTTGTGAAATAACCACTGCCGTGGCTGCAAGTTCTAGGAAAGCTCTGACCGGTGATTTCTTCACAGCAGGAGATTAATTCAGCTAGAAAATATTCCCTCCACCCCCGGAGTGGTGACATTGGGGCTGCATAATCCTTGCTGGGACTGCACTGGGGGAAGAGAACACCTGGAGGGAAAACACCTCCACCCACCTCCTACACATTGGGGGATTCTTTGTGGGAGCATGGAGAGGGATTGGGACACTTTGTCCTGATTTTGGGGGGGGGTTTGCAGTTCCACATTTGATTTGCTGGGACTCTGCAGCTCCTTGAGGGATTCAGAGGGATTCCTTCTTTTTCTGCAGCAGGATTTTCCCCTACCATGGGTGCTGAATGCAGACCCAAGGCTGAGGCAGCAGCAGAAAGATGAATATAAATGGGGGGGTTTTGAGCAACCCAACCCAAACAAGTGGGGCTGACAGAAGAGAGGAGAGAGCCATATCTGTCCACTGCCCATGAAACTGAAATTGTGGCTTTGTGAGGTTGAGACAAAAGACAAGCAAAATGCTTCTTCCCCCAAGAGGCAGAAAGTCAGCCCAAAGCTGAGACATGCCAGGGAGGACATGGACCTAACACCATGTCAAAGCACCCCTTGGGGAGGTGGAGAGGGGGAGTCTGAGCCCCTTTTCTTTTCACACTGTGCAAGTGTTTTCCAGAAAAGTATTGTAAGGGCCGTTGATTGTCCCATTAATTGCAGTGCAAGGGCAAGAGGGCCCCTCCAAGCACCATTTTAACTGCGAGATGACGAAGTCTGGGGCTTGGATCACTTACAGGCTGCTCTGACCACGGCCGCTGTAGTGTGCAGAGCTCTCCCACAGCGAGCTCCTTGCGGATCCTGCAGTGCCGAGGGTGCTACACATGGGGCAATTGTGCTTTCCTGCTCCAAGGCTGCTCCTAATGTGAGTCTGTCGTTGCTCATCCAGGTCACTGGAACATCTTCCGAGCCCAGACGTCGGAGCTGAGGATGACAGAAAGCCCAGAGAAGGAAACAAAGAACTTGTAAAGCAAAGAACCTTTCTGTAGCTAATGATTTATCTACACACAGACACACATACACATATATATGAACTCCAGAGCTGCATTATTAAATAGACTGGCACTGCAATACAGGTTACACTAGTGGAAACTCCAGGAACTCCAGAGAACAATCCCAATCCATTGGTGTCGAAGCCGCAGCCGTGTAGGTGCCTCTCTCCAGCGGGAGAGTGCAGGAGGTTGGCTGTCACCTCCCGCTATCCCAAAGATGTCGGCTGAGCAGAGGGAGGAGGGAGAGATGGAGGAGGGGCGAGACCTGGTGCGGCACGAGGAGGTGGGATCCAGCCCGGACACCCCGGCGTTCCTGAGGAGCACCAGGAGCGCGCAGCAAAGCAGAACACAACCGTGCTCCTTACCAGCTGCTGGTGGAAAGGTGACCTGCAAAGAAAGAAAAACCATCCCTCTTTCTTTCCTTGGAGCCCCTGGGAGCTGCAAAGGGGTTTTTTTGGCTGAATGCCCTCCAAAGGGTGTTTTTTGAAAAATCTCCTCTCTTCCAGCTGGGACGATACTTTTCCCTTCTTTGCAGGTCACTTGGAAATGTAGGTTCTGGGAGGACCCACCTGCTGGCAGGGTCTGAGACCCTGAACACTGCACTAAGGTCACTACTAAGCATTTATTGTGCTATATATTTATATCTATCCTATATAATATCTATGGGGCTGTATTCACAGGAGAGGCATCTCCCAAAGGGCAAACAGGATCATTTCTGCAGCATGGGGAGGAGGGCATGCAGCAGCATCACCTTCCCCCTGTCTGGAAATAACTTTGGGGGATTTTCAGGTTGTTTTGGTACATGTATTTATCCTAGGATTCTTGTTATTTTCTGTTTTGATAAATCTATTTATTTGGAGATCCAACTCTGTCTGACAAATCTGATTAAAACATCTTCTTGATTCAGCTTCCTGTGCTGGTTCTCTTTTCCCTGTACGGTCTGTGTTAAGGCTCGGGGGCCCTGGTGGGGTCTGGTTCCCTTGCACTCACTCAGGCAGCATCCTCAGGGTTGGGATGCAGGATGGAGGCACACAGAGAGATCCCACGGATGCTTTGCTCATCCGTAGGGGATCACCCCTTCCCATTTGCTTGTGGTCTGCTCACAGCTCTGGGCTGAAAACAGAGCTTGGGGCTGGGGCCCTGAGCTGGCACTGCTCACCAGGGCCACATAACAGGGCTAAGGTTATCCAGGAAAAAATCCCAGTGAGGCCTTGAGCATCAGGGTGCTCCCCATGGCGTGAGGTGAAGGGAGAGGGTGAAGCCACCTCCTTGCCCCACGCCCACCTGCATGGCGGTAGCTGCGCACAGGCAGGGAGGATGCTGCCAGGCCTTGGGCAGAGCCTGACCCCTCTCTTGTCAGCCTAATTAGCTGGCCCTTGTGTGATCTAATTGGAGCTGAGCCGAGGGCCAATTTGTGCTCATTTACCAGAAGTGGCAGGTTTGGAATGAAGCTGCTCTGGTGGATTCATAGGGAAGGCTGGGAGAAAAGCAGCATGGATTCTGCACTGCCTGGTCCAGGTGAGGTTTCCTGCAGGTATCTACAGGGTGCTGGGCCCACACAGGCTGTCCTGGGACCATAGACACTAAGCCCAGACACAGACAGACCTCTCGAGTGCAACTCAGCTGCATGCCTTACGCACAGAACTCCTCGGCCATGTCCAGGAGGGTGGTGGATGCTGCTGGATGCTCCGTGGCCAGGAGAAACCCTTTGGTGAGCAGCAATAGAGGAACCTGCATGGGGGCAGTCTCTTCTCCCAGGGAACAAGTGACAGGACAAGAGGAAATGCCCTCAAGTTGCGCCAGAGGAGCTTCAGGTTGTATGTTAGGGGAAATTCCTTCCCCAAAAGGGCTGTCCAGCCCTGGTACAGCTGCCCAGGGCAGTGGTGGAGTCCCCATCCTGGGAGGGATTTAAAGCTGTGTGGATGTGGCACTTGGGGACGTGGGTTAGTGGCGGCCTTGGCAGGGCTGGGGAAACAGTAGAACTGGATGGTATCAGAGGGTTTTCCCAACCAGAACAATTCAGTGACTCTGTGATTCTATGGATGTGGTCCCTGACATCCCTCCCTGAGCAATTCCTGCCCAGAGTGAGGTACATTGTACAGAGAACACCACACATCTGAAGTGACCACAGAGCTTCCTCGCCCCGGTGCTGCATTGCCCTGGACTCCTGGCTGAGCCCTCGACATTAACAGTGATGTGCAGGATGGAGTTTCTTTGGAGAGAGGTTCATGGAAGCACAAGGTGGAGATGGAAAAATCTCATCCTAAGGAGTTTCCCCCCAGGAGATGCTAGTGCTGCCTGGTCCCTTCCTGGGAAACATGGATGGCATTGTCCTGGTGCAGCTGCTCTGGGGGGAACAGGGTTTGCTCTGCCCCTGCTGCTGTTGTCCTTGCACTGAAGGTGGTCCCAGCAAACAGGGTTTGGTGCTGACTGCACCCACCAAGAAGGGAGATGGGGAAGTCTCCAAAAATGCCGTTTGTGTGATGTGGCTCTTCCATTCTCCCCTGACACCCCCAGCTCTGCTGGCCTGTCTCCAGAGCAGAGGGATGGGAGGGAGAAGACACCAGCCTCCCCTTGGCTTACCGGTGTCAGAGATTTCCATTTCCCCCAGGACTGTAAAGGCCCATCCTGTCGGAGTGCTGGGAACACGCACAAGGGCCACACGGGCTGGTGGCCGAGCTCTGTCGCAGCACTGCTGGGGACACGTGGCTGTGACGGGGCCGAGGGACAGGCTGTGGGCTGGCCGGGGCTGTGGGCAGCGAGCAATCCCTGCAGCGGTGTCAGTGACTCCCAGTGATGCCCAGCCTTCCCAGGAGCCTGCCCTCGTGCACCTCCGAGAGGCCCCTCTCTCCACGGGGCACCTGTGGGATTAACCCTTTTAATTGGATCAGCAGCCCCGCGGCACAAGCCAACACTTCGCGGTCGGTGGCATGGCCCTGCTCGCCCTGCTCCTCCTCCCTGCGTCCGTCCCCTCCGCAGGCATCGCCCCGCGCAGACCCCGAGCTGTGAACACGGGGTTGATTCGGGGGCAAAGCTGACACGGTGCCGGGGGACCTTCCATCTCCTGCAGCACTGGCCGTGTTTGCACATCCATGAGCAAGGAGCAGCCTCAGCTTGGGGCTGCAGAGATGGTCACGGAAGCGTGGAATTGTTTGGGTTGGAAAAGACCTTTTCACTCTCTCCAACTCCCTGACAGGACGGGGCAGCCAGGTGGGAGTCGGGCTCTGCTCCCAGGGAACAAGGGACAGGACAAAGGAAATGGCCTCAAGCTGCGCCAGGGGAGGTTCAGGTCGGATATTAGGGAAAATGTCTTCTCCTAAAAGGGTGGCACAGCTGCTCAGGGCAGTGGTGGAGTCCCCATTCCTGGAGGGATTTAAAAGCCATGTGGATGTGGCACTTGGGGACATGAGTCAGTGGTGGCCTTGGCAGTGCTGGGTGCACATTTGGTCTCATGGATCTTAAAGGTCCTTTCCAGCCTCAGTGGTTCTGTGATTCTGTGGTAAGCTCAATGATGGATGGTTTGAGGAAAAGGTGGAGCTCTCCAAGACCTCTCTGCACAACCTGGCTGATGCCCCCTGCTCTGGACAGGCTCCTCCTGAACAGCCACAGGGCATCAGGAGGCGTTTCCACCAGCCTGGGCCTTTCCTGACGTGGACGAGACCCATGAGCAGAAAGTCAGCATCTGCTGGTGGCCCCACCAAGCTGGAGGAGCGTGAAGGGCCTTGAAGCTGTCCCCTGAGAGGAAAATACCTCACAGCAAACACCCAAATCCAGCTTGTGTGACACCGAGGGCTTTGGGACATCAAATGTCCTGTCTGAGACAGCCTGGCACGGGCTCAGACAGCAGCCCAGCCAGGAAGACAGAGAGACATCAGCCCTGCACGGAGAAGGGCTCGCACCGAGGGCTGAGGTGGCACTGAGGGGATTTGGCACCATGCCTTCCTCTGCATGAGGGTTAAACACGGCTGATCCTGGGCCCTGCGGGGCAACTGCTCCTCCACTGAGCTCGCTGTGGGCTCCTTGGGGTGCTGGCAGGGGCATCCATGCTCTTGGACCACAGCAACACCTCACCCACAGGGAAGGACTTGGCTCCAAGGGGGACAGGACACACAGCAGTGTGCAAGGCAGCATCCCTGCCGGGGGCGCTTGCTGCCTCACCACAGTCCCTTCTCAATCCTGGGGAGAGGTCGTGATCTGATTGCTGCTGCTTCTGCAGGTCCTGCCACTTCTGCAGGACCCAGACCTCCTGCTGCTTCTTCTCTGGGACCTGCATCTCCTGCCAGCCCTCTGCAGCCCTCTGTCCTCCTGCTGTGGTCTGTTTGGAGTGCAGTAGGTGCACCACATCTCCCATGGCTGGTCCAGCCTGTGCTGAGACACCCTTGGTCTCTGCAGAGAGCATTTGGGCACAGGGTCCAGTTTGGGTCCCTAGTGCCAGGCAGGCAGGGACTGGATGGACCTGGTCCAGCTGGAAGATACACCAAAAACGTTTTCCCCTTCAGAAATGCTGGAACTGGGACCAAGAGAGGGAGGGACATCCCATCCTTGGAGAAACCCAGCCTTCTCCTGGACACAGCCCTGAACAACCTGATGTAACTTCGAAGTTATCCCTGCTTGGAGACAGAGGTTGGACCAGGGACCTCCTGGGGTCCCATCCAACCAGAATTACCCCGTGGCTATGTGCTCTTGGATGGATGGCAAGTCACCATCAAAAATCTTGGCTCTACCTCCGGGGTCTTAGGGCTTTTTTACGTCAGAGCCATGCTATTTCATGCTCTATCATCAGGTTAGTCAAAACACTTCTCCAAACTATATGTCTATATAATTGCCAGCTACACTCACTTCCTTGGCCCCTGCTGTTTTCCATTGTATCGGGTTTTCAGTCATGCAAAATATCCACTTCCACCCTAATCTGTACGAAGCCCCCTTCCCTGGGGGGGAGCCAACACCTCTTGGTTGTGTTTCCTGGAGTCTTGCTCCCCACAGGAACAGCTGGGAGAGCTGGTGACGAGCACTGCTCAGCCTGGGGTGTCATGGCATCACCAGGGCTCTGCCACAGGGACATGCAGTCACACAAAAGAAGGTTTGGTTGGGTTTGGTGCTGCTCCAGATGTCCTGTGTGAAGCACACAGCTCTAGAGATGGTTTGAATTTTTAGGCATCTCCTGATGAATTGGGATGTATGTTCTCATATCACCTTCCCCCAGTCAAAGGGAGGGATTTCTCCCCTAATGGATAGGATTTCCCTTAAAATCTCTCCATAGAGACCCACATACTGTGCTGGGCGAACGTCTCTCCCGCATCCACTCTCCTCTGCACATCCTTTTCTTTTTTTGGGATGAGAAATGGAGAAACCAGAGGATTGTCGGTGCTGCAGGGCTCACAGGCTGTTCTCGTGCCACCACAGACCTGTCTCCTCTCCAGACTAAACAGTCCTAATATTTCCTGTCTCTTCTCACACAGAAATGTGTCTGTAATCACTCTTTTCTCCTGTTCCTTCACCTTTTTGGATGCAGGAGCAGCTCAGGATGTACCTAATCTGGTGGGTTGTCCAAGCTCTGCTGGGGAAATAGGATCGCATTTCCCTGTCTCCAGCTTTGTCAAAGACTGACACCCCCAGAATCAGGAAACGAAGAAATCCCTGCAGAGAACAGCTTTGCCAGCAAGTCACGACTATCCGGACACTGGAAAAAGCCCCTGGCTTCCTGGAAGACGGGTGCTGAGAAAGGGGTGATGAGAAAAGCAGGGAAATCCTTGGAGATCGCGGCTGGAGCCAAAGGAGGGATGGAGGAAATGTGACTGGCGTGGCACAAGTGCAGCTCCAGAGGCCCTTTTTGTCCAGCAGGATGCCTGGCCTTTGCCCATCCCCAAAAGTGGGGGCTCCAGGGAGGAGGTAGGATAGACCCATGGCACAGAGGAGCTGGTGGATTGTCCCGTGGCTGCCCTGCCCTGTGGGATGAGGGAGAGTTGCTTTTGCTGCCACTGACTGCCCCTCTGGCTGGCTTTTCTTGCTCCCCTGTTTTTTGGCCACGGAAGTGTGCAGTTCCAGCAGAGATCCCTGTTTGCACAGGCTGGATAAATCCCAAGGAAACTGCTTACAAGTCCTTCTCACCAGTGTTGCCAAAAGACCATGATTCAGTGCTACTTTTTTGGGTAGAAATTAATTAGTTCAGGCCCATCACAATTATCTAACTCAACGAGCACGACAATAACCCACTGTCTGATGGTTCTTCATGGCCATTTAGCACCATCTGGGTCGTCTGATCAGGGGCTTTGCAAACAGTTGAAAATGAAGTAAGAGGGATTGCTTGGCCCAGACATCTCTTTTTGCCTCCCAGCTGCACAGACAATGCAAATAATCCTGGTGGACCCATTAGACACAGGGACAGGGACTGCAGAGCAAACATCTCTCACCCAGCTCCTCTGAGGCTCATGTGCCCAAGTGGAAGGGGGTGGCCTTGGCAAGGAGCAGGGAAAAAGAGCTTGGCCACTTGTGTTGCACCCTGGACCCACTCCTCTTCCAGCTTTAGGGGCTGAGTTGGAGTGGGGGAGGACTGACAGCTTCTCCAGCCCCTGGCTGTGCCCTGCGGCACCAGACCCCGAACACACACCCACACCCGTGGGACAGAGCCCCAGTCAGGGCTAAACCCAAGGATAACCTCAGCAATCCGTCCTCCAGCCTCCAGACAAGGGAAGCTGTGAGGTATTAAACCCACAGGTCCAAAGAGGGATGGACAGGCCAGTCTCCAAGAAAACTTTCTAGCTGGGAAATGTGGGCAAGTGTCCCCCCAGCAACGGCAGTGTCCATTCAGACAGGCCAAATTTAGGGGTTTAAAATTTGGTTTTTTACCCTGCCTGTCTCTACATCTGTTTTTAGCTTGGTGCCGAGTGCTGCAGGCTGCAGTTTTCACAGGAAAACCTGGGAAAGAGGAGTTTTGCTCACAGGGGGCTGCCCCAGGCAGAAGTTTGCAGGATTTGGCAGGGGGCTGCAGAGGGACCCACGGAGGCTCCTCCAAACCCCGTTAGGCTTCCGGCTCCTGTTCTGTGGCAGGAAGATCGGCACTGAAAAATGAATGGAAATTTTGATCCCCTTCCAAGCTGCTTTTAGCGCGTCCCGAGAAGCTGCGCAGACACCGGTGTGGGCTCCTGCTCCTCCCAAGTGCAGTGAGGGAATCTGGAATGGCCTGGACGTGACACGGAGGAGAGCTGCACACTGTCCTTCCCTCCACGACCTTCCCTGAAAGTCAGGAAGACCCAGTTCCACGAGGGTGGAGGCTTTCCATACATGCCCACGGCCGCATCGGTCCATGCTGCGGCTGTCAGCCGTCACCACCTGGGCCAAGAGGCTTCCAGGGAAAACTGCAAATTACTTTGCTGCCTTCCCAGGATGGATTATTGGCCTTTGGAGATGAATGTGAATCACCAAAAGGAACAAAAAGGTGGATTAGAGATGATTATAACTTGGCCCTTCATCTAAGCCACCCCCAGCCTGTGATAGAAATTCCCAGGACAAACTCTCCAGACAGTGTGGACCTGCTAAGCAAGAGCTCACAGGACTGCTGTTGGATTTCTGTATCAGCCTCACCAAATGCTGGCCCAAGCTGACCATGATCCCCAAAAAGGCATTTGGTGCCTTTGGAAACCTCTTGCCCTGCAGGTCTGAGCAGCTCCGGTGCAGACTGGGACACATTGGTGTCTGAAGAGTTTTGTCCTTCAGGTTGGCAAGGCCAGGGTTAGCCCTAATTCACCCAAAAGGATCCTGAGGAAGGTTTTGCCTTTGAACTGGCAATTTAACCCATTCTAGCTGGTCATTACCTCTGTGAGATCATTTTCCCATGACCCAAAAGTTGAGTTTTCCCTCTCTTCCTTGGCCAGGCAGCACATGTGCAGGTCGGGATGGGGATGTCTGGGTTGGCTTGGCTGCTGGCTGGCCCCAGGGGACTTGGTGTCTCCTAGGACAAAGAGATGATGGGCTGGGTGTGGAGAATGGTGAGAGCTGGGACTGGCAGCCATAGCTCAGCTCTGGCTCCCTGCTCTTTCCTTAGGACATTCCAGCAGCGGAGCAGCCTGATCCCTGCATGGGGCTCTGAGACAAACTTTGGGTGGTGCTCTCCCCAAGCCTGGGGGTCCCTGCTCATGGTGGGGATGGTCCCTCGTTCTGCTGGAGTTCTGCACCCCCAGGGAGCAGCCGTGCTCCCCACACCTGGTCTGGGGAGGAGGGATAACGTCATCCGCAGCTCCTTGGCACAGAAGAGGCTGTGAATTCCCACCCAGCGGGCCAGAGGAGAGGCCAGCTGGGGGAAGAGTCCTGGGGGAGCCCACAGCCAAATCTCCCAGCTGGGAATTGGTGGGGAGGGCTCAGGCTCCGCTCCTCGCAGGGCCTGCAGTTTTATTCCCTTTCCCCAAGGTATGGGGAGGGAGGAGGAATCTCTTGCAAGCAAAAATCCCTGGGATTTTCTTCTTCAAACATCGTGGTTAGGGATGAGCAGTGGGGGATGTCCGTGGAGGACTTGTGGGAAATGACATCCCGGTGACCCTATGGGATGGATTTTGTGCACACTCCTCTCCCATGTCCTCCTCTTTTTCCCCCTCTCCTGTCTGTTTCAGTTTTTAGACATCCTGGAGCTTTTTGAGAGGCTCAGCTGAGCGTTGTGATGGGTCACAAAGCTCTCCAGGGCTTTGACCTAGGCTCCAGCCCTCGCTTTGATGCCAGCAGGGCAGAGTCTGCTCCCCTTTCCAGCCTGTGGTCCCTGCTGGGAGAGATGGGATCTTGGGAAGCAGATGCTGCTCCCTGGGTGGTTTTTTTTCCCTGTAGTGAGTTTTGAAGTTGCCAACCACTGGCCATGGCATTGCTCAGACTGATGGAGGGGAGTGTGGGTGAGGAGATGCCCCTTCCGTGGGGTGCCCCTCCTTCACCCAGTTCCTGGCAAGAGATGGGGTGGGGCCTGGAGGAGGATGTCACATCCGCTGGCTCTACAGCCAGAGACTAACCTGGTCCCTGGAGCAGCCGCAGGGGAGGAGGAGAAGGGGGAGGAGAGGCAGGCGGAATATCTTGAACAAACAGGTCAAAAGCCTTCAAGACCCCAAATTTAGCACGACAGGAGCGTGTGGTGCCGTGGTTGTGATGTACATCCACACCCTGGGTGCAACCCCCACAGCCACGGAAACAACTCCCCAAAGTTCTGCAAACAGCGCCTGGGCACCCACAGCACGGCGGGGAGGGGGAGGAGATGCAATTCCCTGGGGAAGGGGGTGTAGTGCCCCAGCTCCAGCGTCCCCGGCGGCTGTGAGCCCCCGTTTAGCCCCGTTCCCAGCGAGGGCGGGGCCGCTGTGTCGCCGCTGGAACTACGGTGACAGTCCAGCGGGACAATCCCTGTCACCTCGGGCCGTGGCACTGAGCCAGACCCTCTGCGGATCCCCGGGGACATCCCGTGCGCCTCAAGGGACCCGCGACGGGCAGGGATGGCCCTGAGGTGACTGGGCCCTCACAGCCGGTCCCTGTACTCCCCCAGGAGCCACGGGGCTCCCAGCTGCGGGGAGCAGTCCCCAGGCACTCCCTGTCCCTGGGGAACGACGCGATGCTCCCTCGTGGTCCCTGAGCTGAGCTCTGCCGCGCCCCCGGGCTCGAGCACCCCCTTCTGTTGCAGGCAGGGTGACACCCCAGTGGCCACCCCCAAAACACCCCGGCCATGGGGCTGACCAGTCCCCTGCACCCCCTCGCAGAGGGGCCGGTAGCCGGGAACCTGCGCCAGGACCAGAAGCCGGTTCCATACAGCCAGGGAATATAATAAAATTAAAGCTCATTAAGCACTTAGAAAAGGGTTTGCATTGAGGGGGAGTGGGCGGGGGGGCCGGGGGGGCCGTGCATCTCAATACTGGGCTATTTAGAAGGGAGAATTTAATAACAGGGGGGTTGGTTTTTATGGCAATAGATTTATTCCACCTGGGCTAAGAAATACATTCCACATCTGCCGAGCCGTGTAACCAGACTCTAATTAAAATCGTGTGCCAAGCGAGGGCCTGGCTGTAAAACACAAAGCTGGCTTTTAGAGCGGCTGGGAAGCGCGGCCAGGCGGCCCTGGGGCAGTGGTGGCCGGCAGGACGGGCACGGGCGGGCGGCAGGGCTGTGCCATCGCTCACCGTCCCCACGCCGGGGCACGAGGGGTGGTGAAGGGGGGATTCCGTGTGTCTGCAGGGACCTTGGGACACGGTGACACCCACGGGCATGTTGTGACTGTGGGGACAGGGTGATGTCCCTGGGTGTGCTGTGACCCCGAGGAAGGACGAGGTGGTGGCTCTGCATAGTGATGGTGACACTCACTCGTGGCATGGACCACAGGATGGCTGAGGTCCACGCAGACGCAGTGCCACGGGGATTGGTGACATCCACGTGTATAGGGACAGAGTGACACCCCCGTGTGTCTGCAGTGACAACAGGGAGAGGGTGACATCCACCTTTCCAGAGTGGTCATGAAGAAAGGGTGACATCGATACACTTCATGGGGATGGGGTGATATCCACGCACCTGTAACAACCAGGGGATAGGGTGGCACCCCTGCTCTGTGACACGGGACAGGGAGATGTCCACAGTGACGCCCACACACCACGGAGTGACCGTGGGACAAGCAGTGCCCACGCACAGGCAGTGCCAGGGCCGGGGTGACACCGGTGACAGCCGTGTCCCCGCGGCAGCCGCAGCGGCGGGCAGGAACGGGGCTGAAAGGGCCCCTGTGGGCCCCGCCGCAGGACACCCGCGCTGGGGTTTTACAGCCCCGCGGGTCGGGCCGAAAACGTCCCGAACAAACAGCGGCTGTGTCTCGGTTTAACAGCCCGGCCCTCAGACAGCGGCAGCAGCGCCAGCTCTGATGGAGAAACTAATGAAACCTTCGAAATAGTTTGTACAGGAGTAGTGAAGTGAGAAAAAAACCCCAGAGCACTTGTTGCCAAGCAAAATACACTTACCTAGTAAAGCATGAGTAATAAGTGGCATTTTTTACAGCGTGAAGATATAACTTTTCATGAAAATACCAAATAAGGCTCCGTGCGAAAAGTGGCAGGCCTTTCTAGTTGCTTTTTTTCTTTCCTTGTCTTTCTTCCCTTTCTTTTCGCTCTCAAGGCACACGTGTGCTCTCCCCAGTGCCCCTTTTGCAGGAGCCTGTTTACGGGGCCGCCTTCCCGCCATCCCCGGCGCGGCCCGGCTCGGGTTCCGTCTCCCTGAAATGAAATGAGCAGGGAATGGAAAAACAGGAGCTGCTGTTCTGCGAGACTTTCTATTTTTAAAAGGTTAAAAATATCTATTTTCAGACACCAGCCCAGGAAGCACTGGGGTGAAGCGACGCGGCGGGACGGGAGGAGTAAACAACGCTGGGACGTGCCGGGTGGCTCGGGAGCTGCAGCTCTGGGGATGCTCCTGGGGGCAGGGACAGCAAGGGACACCACGAGCCGGGGATGTGGCCACAAGGAGATGAGGGATTGCAGGGCTCCGTGCCAGGGGATGCTCAGTCCCAAGAGAGGATGCTCAGATCAAGGCGGGATGATTAACCCAAGGCAAGGAGGTCCACACCCAGGCCTGGCCCCAAGGTCAGATGCTCAGCTCCTGAGGGGGATGCTCAGCACTCAGGCAGGATGGCTTATCATCCCCAGCATCGTGGCCCTGGTGCCCTCACGAGTGTATGGGATGGGATGCTTGGCTACTGCACATGGATCCCACTGCAGGAGTGGGATGGAGTACCCACTGTGAGGGGAAGGATGTGGAAAAGCCATCTCCAAAATCTCACGGATGCTTTTCCACCTTCAGTTTTGCAGCTTCGCTCCCTTCTCCTCCCTGCCCAGGCTGAGGTCCCGGTGATGCTCCCTGGGCTGGCAGCGGCTGTGCCTTCGTGTTCATCCCTTGGCTCCACCTGGGAGCTGGGAAGGGGCTGGAGCCCCAGGAGCAGCTGAGGGAGCTGGGAAAGGGGCTCAGCCTGGAGCAAAGGAGGCTCAGGGGGACCTTGTGGCTCTGCACAACTCCCTGACAGGAGGGGGCAGCCGGGGGGGGGGGGGGGTCGGGCTCTGCTCCCAGGGAACAGGGACAGGACAAGGCCTCAGGCTGGGCCAGGGGAGGCTCAGGTTGGGCAGCAGCAGGAATTTCCCCATGGAAAGGGTGACTGGATATTGTCAGGGGCTGCCCAGCGTGGACTCGATGGCCTTGGAGACCTTTCCCCCCGTACCGGACTCCGTGGCTCCGCGGTGCCCGGCGCTGAGGCAGGGCCCCGGCGGGCCCCGCTGTCCCTCGGAATGGCCGAGCCGCGTTCCGCTTCCTTATAAGGCCCTGCTGTTCTCCGCTCCGGTGTCTGCGGCAGAGCTGGCACCGCCTGTTGGGAGAGCAAAACAATTCCCAGCAGGCTGCCGGGACACCCTCCTGCCCAGCCCAGCTCTCCTCCGTCAGCACCGGCAGCGCTTGCCCGGGTCCCTCGGTTGCTGTCTCCCAACTGCCCGATGCCCGAGCGGGAAGAGCGGGAGGGCTTTTTCCGAGCAGGCCCTGCCCCGTGGGAAGGAGGGTCATAAATCAGCTCCGCTGTCTCCCGAACAAGGGATGGGGCTTTTGCATACCTCGGAGCAGCGCTTCCAGCCCCTCCCCAGGGCCTGCTGGTTCAGAAGCACCTTGTCCAACCAGAGCCCCGTGCAGCAACAGTTTTAGCCCGGAGCGTCTGACAGTGCAACTCCTCAGTGCCCCTGGAAAACAAGGATGAAGACTCCTCTGCCTGAAATGAGGCTGTCAGGGAGGAGAGAAACACCATAAACCGCACTTCATTAAATAACCAATATCTTCTCCCACTGCCTCTTCTGAGGCTCTTGCAAGGGTGTAAATGTGGTGGGAAGGGAGATACAGGGGGAGGAGGAAAGGAGATCCCCCCGGGATTTGGATCTCCAGCTAAAAATGACAGATGAACAGGTACAAAGACTTCTGCATCTCCAGGAGCAGGCTTTGGACCCTGAGCCCTACCAGTGTGTCCCAAGGTGGGACATGTGCTCCGCATTCCAAGAGCTACAGCCTGGCTCCCAGACATTTTGCCACCCTCCAGCCTCTGGGTGCCAAACGAGCGACCCCCACCCACAAGGGAGCCTTCTCCCTCTATCCAGCCCCAATTCCTTGCTCCCAGGCAGCGCCTAGGGACACTCCAGCCTCGGCCAAGGGGCATCCAGGGATCTGAAGCCCCTCTGGGGCTGGCAGCCCATGGAGTGCAGGAGTGGGGAGTATGAGATCATGATTTTTGGAAGTCTGAAGTTCTCCCGGGTCCTGCTCCTGCAGACATTAAGTCATTTTCCTGAGGAAGTGCCGTATGACGTCGATCTGGTTACAGGAGTCGGGGTGGAGCCGGGAGCTCCAGCGAGACCACGGCAGAGGTGAGGAGCACGAGTACCAGGACACCCCGTCCTGTCCCTCTGCCACAGGAATGACACTCCAGGGGTCCAAATTCAATACAAATCCTGGTATTTTGAGGTTTCAGATGCCCTAAAATACTCAGTTGAAAGCTTCCAGCACTGGTTTTGATGGAAGAAATCTTTACCCACTTCACCAGGGAAATGTCTTTGACTTCCATGCAGTCAAATATCACAACAACCCTTGGAAACTGGGATTTGACACATTATTTAATGAATAAGGGCAAACGAAAAAAAAAATCTGTGTTTAATGGGATTTGTTACTTATCGTTACCTTTAAAAATACCCCCTCAACTCTACCAAGAACAACAGAACCACTACAGCAGGGTGGGTTTTTCTCTCAACAGTTAAATTTTCTTCATTTAACCAGAACAAGGTTGTTCATTCTCTTCCCAGGCCACAGCACAGGCACACACCCAGTGATGCTGCTGGTGTGCAGCAGCTCCTCTCAGTCATCCACTGGTGACACCAGCCCCTGTGTGGGAGCACTCCCCAGCCCAAGCCGCAGAAGCGCTCGGCATCAGCCCCTCTGGAAAATCTTTTACATCTCTCTATCAGCCTCAGCACCAGCCGAGCAGGAGGCCCAGACCAAGAGCTCCTTTCTGGTTAACAGGACTGCTGTGCTTTATTCCTCTCCCCTAACAGGTTCCCCAGGACCTTGTACTGTGACACACTTCCTTCAGCAGGCAGATGACGATATGTCCAAGGAGAACCTCCTCTCTTGTCTGGTTTACACCTGTAAAAAAACCCTTCAGGCAACCCCAAACCTACCAACCCCGCAATGCAGCACACAACTGTTCCCCTGGTACCTGCCTGGTGCTATCAGCAGTGCCCTCTCATCACCCTTCCCTCTGACTCATTGGCCTCCAAGGTCAAAGATCCAGTGCTTTCCCAAGAACAGCAAAGCCTTCCCCCAATTCCTCTGGAGCCAATTGGGTGGGAAGCCTCAAGGATGTTTTTGTGAAGACAGAACACCAACAGTGTCCCAGACTATAATCAGGCATCTGAGCAAGTTACAGAGGATACGTTCAAGGAAGAAAAGAGTAAGAGAATTTTATATGCACTGCTTTGTCCAAAAAAAGATTATGAAAGGCAGAGCAAAAACTATTTACCGGTCTTAGGGGGAAAATGAAGTACATTTCATTCAGTTAAAGCTGCAGCAGATGTTCAGTATTCGTGTCTGTGCCTGAAGACCTGCTACGTTACGGCTTCTACCCAACGTGAACGTTTGGATCAACCTGGAGAGCTGAGGGTGTACAAAGAGCAGAAGGAAACGCCACAGCTCCTCTCCTAACTAGCACCAAAGAGGTGATTAAAAAACTACAATTTCATGTGAACAGATTTAACAGCCTTTCAGGAGCTCCTCTAGATGTTGCTTCTAGCTGGCAGTTCCCATACTGCTTAGTGAAGATGACTGAAATTATGGCAGTAACAAATAAGAACTTCTCTCTGATACAAAATCTAGCCCAGAGGGCTTCCTTACACAGTAAGCGGACACCTTGTGTAACCAGGGGTGGCATGGTGGCCTCCACAAGCAGCAGCAGCTTGCAGAGAGCCACACAAAAAAAGGGAGCAACACTCCCAAGCTGCCAAGAGGACCAGGAGAAAGACCCAGTTCATTTCTTCTGGAAAAAGCCCATGATGGAGACCTGTTTGTTGGCTCTGTTGGCAGGAGCTGCCCCTTTCTTCAGGCTCTTCCTTTCTTCCTTTGGTTCTCTCTTTGTGGGCAGTGCAGGCTGTTTGTGTGGAGCTGGTGCCTTGGGCTTGGGGAATTCATCCTCGCTGTCCGTGCAGGATTCGCTCTCGTAAACCTTCTCAGTCACTGGTGGAAAGGAGAGGGAAGGGAACAGAGGATGATGATGGTTAAGCCATCTTTATACCAAAGATCTCCCCACCGCAGCCTTCCCAGTGCACTCCTGGAAAGGAACATTTTAGGTTCAAGGAGCATATGTCAGACACAGGAATTAAGTCCATTGCTCAAGGTTAAGCAGTAGGAAATGGCCTCAAGTTGTGCTGGGGGAGGTTCAGGTTGGCTATCAGGGAGAATTCCTTCCTCAGAAGGGCTGTCCAGCCCTGGCACAGCTGCCCGCAGCAGTGGTGGAGTCCCCATCCCTGGAGGGATTTAAAGCTGTGTGGATGTGGCACTTGGGGACAGGGGTCAGTGGTGGCCTTGGCAGTGCTGGGGGAACAGCTAGAGCCAATGACCTTAGAGAGCTGTTCCAACCTCAGTGATCCTGAGATTCTAATTCATATGGCAGAGGCTGACAAGCAGCCATCAGCAAGTGATGAATCTGAAGATCAGAATCGGTAGTTTAGCATTAGACAATGGAACATCTACTTTATGGCTACACCCCATCATTCTGACTTGGTCCGATTCCTACAGGGGCCAAAGCAATCAGACTGTCCAGAAATCCAGGCAAGACAACCTAGAGACAGCCCCGTGCTGCTCTCACCAGCACACTGGACAGCCAGGGAAGAGCCAAGCCGACGTCGCCCATCTCAAGGAGCACAAAACCTTTGGGGCAGCTTCTTTCCACAGAGGTGGCCAAAAAGGGCAAATATAAAGAAATCCTTTATAAAGAACCAACCCAAAGCTGTGTCTGCAATCAGGGACTGTGCCTGAAGGGGATTGCCAGCTCACTGCTGTCAGCGTCCGGCGATGGAAAGCCCAGGGATATAAAACAACGCTCACGGAAATTAAACTGGAGTCAGCTCTGCTGATGAAAGCCACCGTCAGATCCCAGTAAATGTTGTTATATCAGCTTTCCCAGCAGTGCTCTGGGATTCTTCTAGTAAGCCATTTTTCTTTAGCAACTGTATTCTTTTAAACAGATGTCTTAACTTCCCTTCTTCTGGGAAACTGGCTTTCACTTGTATTAATGCATCAAATTAAATAAGGTTTCCTACGTAACCAGAGACCGGGAAGAGGAATGCTATGAAATCCTCCTGGGCAGCACTAGCAGAACCTCAAACAGGGACTGCAAACCCAGCAATCTCCCTTCAGAGGCAACAGGCTTTTCAGGGAGCAGCTTCCACAGACCACTGGGTGAGCTTAAAAACCTTACCCTGTTGTCAGCCCTGTCAGGAATCGCTGGGAACTCCTGAAGCGTGCAGTTAACCCCCTCCAACTGCAGTAACACAGCTTAGATCAACTGCCTTTGGCTGCAATCTCAGCTGAACTTTACAGTTCTGTATTTGCACCAGCTCTGGGTACACAGACACAGTTACTGATGCCCTGCTCACAGCCAGACTCCCTAAATCCCAGTGGCTCAAACGATGGGAGCTCTGAAATGCTGTAACACAGATTTTCCTCCAATGCACGTCGATATTCCCACCTCCAAGCCCATGCATGTCCTTTCAAGCTTTAGGAAGTGTAAGGTAGAATCACACAAGCTTAAACCTCAGTAATTCCCCTTTACTAGAGACTAAGAGCAGGCACTCAATCCATGGATGCCTGTTGATGCCTAGGAATGTGTCTTGTGCTTCACTCCACAAACACTTTAATTGCTCAATTTCCCCCAGGGCTAATCCCTAAATTACTTCCGCTTTTTGACACCAATTCCTTGCTATTGCAGCTATTGTGAAAACCATCACTTAAAATTGTGGAGAAAGATAAAGTACAGCCTCATTCTAATGTTAGGATTTAACATCTCTTAAAACCTAGCCTTGGTTTGAAACAAAAAAAAGACAGCACAGAGAGGGGAAAAAAACCCTATATTTCAAAGAATAACTAAAATTTACATTAGCCTGGGAGATTTGTAAGTTATTTAGCCTTTGAATTATTAGGCCTGTGCATGGAAAAGGTGGGGAATGGAAGGGAGGAGAGGAACTGGACAATAACCAGACAGCAAGTTCTGCACAACAGGCTGGAGGGTTCTTAGCAGAGAAAGCAGCATCTCCTCCCTACCCAGTTCCTCAGTATCCCAGCTCCATCCCTCTCTCCATCCCACAGGATGTGTCTCCCAAAGGGACAGCAGGGGCTTGCAATCCCTTTTCATAAAACGGATATGAACTGTAAAACCACGAGTCTGGATTTTCCAAGGGACTATGAAACCCTGTGGGGGTGAAAAGCAGAGAAAGCAAGGCAATATTCCCAGCCCTGGTCTCACTAGAGAGGCTGAACAGAGGGAGAAGAGCACTATTTGCTGGACGCTGAACCCACAGGAGTCATTCCTGTGCTCTGGACGCAGAGTTTGTGCAACTCAACTCCCCATCTAATGCTACTTTGTTCCCTTTTCCTTCCAAGTGTTTTAATGGTTCTATCTGGGATGGGAGAGCACAACACCCCGTAACGGAATGGGCCAAAGGTGTCGATAACTTTGTGCAAGTCCAATTCTCGGACACGAATCCAGTACTCGGGATCTCAGTCCCCAGTGCAGCCAGCTGCTGAGTGCTACAGCTTTGTGTTTCTTTAAAGGAGACACACCAAGTTAATGGGAAGCAGAAGATGCAGCTCTGCAGACAGGTGCCAACAGACACAGGCTGAGTCCAGGCCAGGCAGCTCCGCCGCTGGGCCAGGAGTGCCCGAGTCTCTCCATGCTCAGCACCACAACAGACCTGCAGAACAGCACCACACCCTCCCCAGCACTGGCTGGGCTCCACTGACATCCCCTCAGCCCCTCCAGCTGGGGAATGAAAGCATCCCATACAATCGAGCTGACAACAGCTTTACAAAGAACACATTCCACGCTCTTCACTATTTAAAGGCTCTAAAAATACCCCCAAAATCCAACAAAACCCAAATGAACATACTCTGAACGTTTGCAGCTCAACTTCAATGTCAGGACATGGAGGAAACAAATACAGTGGTGTTACACAGCTTTCTCCAGGTCACAGGAGGAAGCAGAGTCCAGTCAGGCTGGAATTCAAAGCCTCTGGCTCTCAGGGCTTCCATAGGGACTCTCTTCCCTTCAGAAAGCAAAGTCACCCTTATCAGAAACAGAAACCCTATGAAGTATTTAAGCCCCAACTTATTCCCTGTTTATCTGGGATACCGAAAGTTTCTTTAACATATAATCAAGTTCTTCTGCACAGCTCAGGATTTATCCTCAAAGGAAAAAAAAACCAACGAAGTTATCTCAGCCAGAATTTATCCCAAACCCTAAACCTCCTTCTGTACCATCATTAAAAGCTTGCAGCTTTGCAGAGGCAAGTAAATGAAGGTGGTACTCATGCTGGCAGGAGGAAAGGGAAAAGAACTGAAGGAAAAGATGTGAATAATCAAAAAGGGGAAGGCTTCAGGTACAGCTCTGACTCCCTACCCAGGCCTTTACCAGAGGGGCAGTTACCTCATTCTGGGAGCAGGAGTTCCAAGTGGGATGACAAAGTGATTTTTTGAACCTCTTTCTAAGCCTGGGAGAGGCTGGCCTGTTAAAATGGTCCATAAAGTGAGCTCCAGTGAGTGTAGGGCACAGCCAGTCTTACCCATGCAGCCTTCCTCTTCATCAATAAACATCTTGGATTTCAGCACACGCTTCCGCTTCCTCTTCCTCCCTCCAGCTGAGCCCTGGAGGACATTGCAGCATTGTGAGAAACCAGGAGCTAATTTCTGGCAGTTATCACTCTAATCTGCCCTCACCTCCGTGGATGCAGGCTCCAGTTCAGTTTTCAGAGCAGGTGCAGGTGGTGGAGATGGAGCTCTCTCTTCCTCGGGTGCGGGAGATGGCGGGACATCTGCTAAGAAGAGGAACACCTTGATAGCACGTGGGTCTAATGCTACACGCTGCAGTTCCCAAAGGAAGGAGAGAGGGATAGGATGGGAGAAGTGCGCTGGGGATTTTTGGTAAGCCAAAAAAATCAGTTCCACCAAAGGAAACTTTAAAAACAGGCACAGGAACTGGCATGTTTCAGCTATACATTTCACTTACTTGTTAAAAAGAACAACTGTCATTTGTTTAGAAATTAAAAGAGGCGGGGTGTGGTGAAACAGTTGCTGCCTCACTGGTGGTGCTACACATCCCAAACAATCCATGCTATTAGCTTAACCCAAGAATCAAGTGCAGTATACTGCCACACATCCTAAAAGATTGTTAAGGGACATATCAAGCTTTTATTTGAAAACAAACAAACAAACAAACAAACACCCCCAACAAACCAAACCACTGCGAAAAATGAAGCTGATTCTCTCATTGTTTCATCTCCTTGCTCTCCTCTGGGTTCAAGGACAGGGATACCGGGCTCCATTCAATGCCAAGACTGATCGAACCAGTCCAGGACACCTTCACACATTTTTATGGAGCAAAGCAAGCTCTGGAGCCTCCACCAGCAACGTCAAAGTGAGACAAGCAGGGCTTCAGACCAACAAGCAAGGCAGGGTCACCCTCTCGTGGGGCTGGCAGGGCGACAGAGCTCCATGAGATCCAAGGGAGAAACGCTGCCACGCAAGCCCTCAGATGCGGGGGAGAGCTGGCAAGTGGGGGAACAAACTCCTCCTGTGACCTATTGCTTCATCCCAACCAGGATGTGGCTGGAGCGGACGGTGAGTGCCTGCCTGGCTCCTGCTCGCAGCCCTGCTGGCTCCAGCACCGCCCTCACTCATCCCGCCCGAGCACCGAGTCGGGATCTGGAGCTGTCCCGAGGGATTAGGTCAGTGTGAGCAGCTACGGCTCTGCCAGGCACGCGGCCAGCTGACCTTCGGAGGTTACGAAGGGCTCGAGTTGAAACGGTGCTCGGCTGCCAAGGCCCAATAATAAATTACATTCCTCAGCAAGGACTCGGCCTCCCAACTACTGCAGTAAGCGAGGCACGGGAATGCAAACAGAGTGGGGTAACGTGACTCGGGTTTCACCCTGCTCCAGAGGGCTGGGCTGGCAGCGCTGCGAGGACAGGGCCGAACGAAGGCTCTGCTCCGAGGTGGAAGTGCTGGGTGGCGAGGGGCTGAGGGGGGGCAGAACTCCCCGTATTTATCCCAGCCTCGCAGCAGTGGAGGCCTCCACACACTGGCCTGCCCGGCACCAAACCTGCATCACCACTGCCCAGCCTGGCCTCAGACTTTTGAAATATCTTTAGGAGAGGACAGGCTAGGAGGGTTGAAAACCAGCCTGGTGAAAAGCCTCTGCCATGCTCAAGCAGAGGCTGCTGAAGGCATTGTCAGCGTGCCAGCTCCACTAGATTCCTTGGGGGAAATTTGGGCATTTTTAACGTCCTTCAAACAATTTCCCCCGCTCTTGGCAGGCAGAAGGCACCTTCTCCCCACATCAGAGTGTTTAGGACTACTATCAAGCTCTTTATTACTTTATTGTCCTCTTCTAGCCAACACAGCCCTCTGACATGTGATAACTCCTGAGTCAACCACTAGCTGCTGCCCACAGTTTGCTCAACAGCAACAGCTGCATGAAATGGATACAAGCTGGGCAACTGGATGGACCAAAGATGTAAATCCTGGCTTTGTTTGGTTTGCTCTGACCCTGCCTGGAAAAACTGTGAGAAGCTTTAGTGCTTCTGCTGTGGCTCTCCAAAACCCACGGAGTTTGTAGGTCACAGTGCCACTGAAATCACCCTCCAAAGTGGCTGTAAAACACTTGTCAACACTGCAAAACGCTGCCTGTGTTGGTACAGCTGAAGCTGCCAAACCTCCTGTCCTCTGTGGGCGCATTTGTGGAGTTTATTCTGGCACTGGAAGCAAAACAACCCGCAGTGACTAAGGAACCCTCATACCAATATCACTTCTTAATGAAAAATCATTTAAATGGAGAGGATTGTGCCTTATGCCCTCTCTGTATTTTCAGCGTGGTACAATGTGCTGATGCTGGTGTAAGGAGAGCTTATTTGGGCTACTTTTAGTACATCAAGAGCAGACTAACATAGAACTAGGCAGAAGACCTGCCTGACACAGAAGTGTCCATACAGCGCTTCACATCAGCCATGCATGAGTTTTGCACCCACAAAACCTTGCTAAGTGTGCCTGTCACTCCAGGCCCCATTTTGCTCACTGATGCTGTTGATTCAAGTTGCCCCTGCTCTCTGGAGAAACCTGTTTGCACCTTTCCAAGGATAAATGCTCTTGAAGTCCAGCTGCTGTATATATTATTATTTTTTTTAATTATTTGTTTCATCCAACTCACAGTCTTCTACTTGAATACGGAATATAATATTACCAGTTTGGACTCATTAGAAATATTCCAAACAATTCAAATCTATCTTCTTTCATCTGGTTGGATTTAGGAGGGCAAGTAGCAGGACCAAAGGGATGAGTTCTCTCAATTCTCATTTTCCCTTTTGAAAGGGCAAACTGAGTGATATCCAAATTTCATATGCTGTAATTTGCATAAATTTAAAATTCTAATGCACAACACAAAGAAATAAAGAACAAAGAGGGTTCTGATGACAGAGCAGCAATGGCAGTGACAAAAATCCTCTCCAGTCCCTGACCATCCTCTGGGGGAAGAACTTTTCCCTAATATCCAACCTAAACCTGTCCTGACACAGGTCCAGCTGTTCCCTCAGGTTCTATCCCTGGTCACTAGAGAAAATACAATGGAATAAATGAAACCAGAAGGCATCCCATTCAAAAGCACTAACTGGTCAACACATGCTAAGGTTACGCAGGTATCCCATAGGAGACCAGAGAGTTCTAATATTCCAAACTCCTGCCAGACCTCACTCACAGGATGTGGATAAGCTGAGAGATTCCAGCCCAGCAAGGATGGGCTGATTTCAAAATTCCCTCCTCAGAGCTAAACAACTCGGCTTGTCAGTAGGGGAGTGATGAGGAAATGGAAAGACAAACATTTGAAGAAATAAATACCAAAGAATGTGAGCATCTCTATATAGATATATATTATAGCCAAAGAAGGAGCTTCACACAGGAATGTGACGGAATTAAGGCTGATCACGAAGAACAGCTTCCTGAGAGATTTATCATCCTGAGGAAGTCTAAGAAGTGATACATACTTGATGACAAAGATCACTTGAAATTATGTGGGCAGAAGGGAAACTATGAAAACAGGCCTAATACTGCAAAGATACCAACAGCGGCCACCTCTCCCCTGGCACTGCAGATTTTCCTGATGTCCTGGTTGTTGCCCACGTGCCAGCCACACTAAATGAGAAATCAGCTCTCCTGAGGGACTCCACTTCCTCACCAGTACACCCCATTTGCTGTTTCACCTTCTTTTACTGGAGCTCTACACCAAACCGGTGGTTTCAATTACTTGTCCGTAATGATCCCCATGTTCTTTTCCTGAGCAGCGTGTTGGATGACTGTTCCATTTAGAAAATACTCCCAAGCTCAATTCCAACTTATTTTCCAGTTATCTATATTGAACGGCATTTGTCACCTCAATTATCCAAATTCTTTGGAATCCAGCCCTGCTGTTCCTCATTATAAGCCCAAATCTTGCAATGTTCTGCGCACCCCACTCCTGTCACAGCCACCGAGGAGACGCAGAGTCGCAGCGGATATGGCTCAACCGCTTCGCCTCCAGCTTCCCTATTCTCTCTCTTCTTTTTGGAAGTCTCGCTTCCAACACTGTCTTCCAAACCCTTTCTATAAACAGACAGAATAAAGATACTAAAAATGACCCCGTGAGGAGAGGGAGGTCACTGGTGAGTGTTTCCTCCCCGCACAAACTGGTTCTGACCAGCCCTACGGTTCTGGAAGGCGCGCTATCTTTCACAAGAGATTTGGGAACATCCTTCCCACACGTCAGTGGCACTGGCAGCACACTTGGTGAGGAGACAGCCAGGTCTGAGCTAAGCTAAAACAAAGACTGAATCGCTGAGACATCTCAACTCTATGCCCAAGTGCTTGCAGCACAAACATAAACAGAGAGCTCAAGCTACAGCCATTTCCACGGTCTTTAGTCCTTTAAACTATTCCCTCAATCATTGACCAACAGATTTGGAGAGTAATGTTTTGGAAATCAGACCCCTGACCTAAATGCCGGATTGTTTACAGATCTTTTTACCTTCTTCATCACTGCTGTCAGACTGAAGTTGTTTGATTCGCTTCCTCTTTTTCTTCACATTTTCGGGATCTCCTTCTTCCTCGTCATCCGACCTATCTGTTCTCTTCGTTTTACTGCCACAAAAAGTAAAAGGGAAAAAAAGGAATGAACACCCATTATCTCTCATGTGTGCATGAAAGCATCATGTGTGTTTGGATGAGCACATTCCTGATGCAAGGAAATCAAATGCCTCTTGAAAACATGAGCATCTCGTGCTCCGAACTGTATACTCACTGCACAACCAGGCACAGGCACACGAGCATTTCCAGGCCTCTCATCCTTACCCACATCCAGCTCTCCAAAACAAGGAGGATTTCTTTAGCCCCTCTGCAGTTCAGCCCAGTACCTCACCTCGCCTGGCCACAGCAGCCTGGCAAGAGCGTATTTCTGATCTTGTCTCTTTAGCTCAGGCTCCCAGTGTCCCCAAAAGCATCACTCAGAAGCTCTTTTGACAGACTGCTTGCCACTGACTGACTATGAGGTAGTGTCTCAGAATCCTGGAGCCATTTTTAAAGACTACTGGAAAAATAAAATAGCTTCTTTCTTTTTAATGTTGGCGAGACGTGTCAGACGAACAAGCCTGGAGGCTAAAGGCCCACGTATCCTCAAAGAGCTGGGACAGCCCAAGTGGCCTTCCCAACTCCATGCTGCCAACACCTCCAGGCCCTTGGCTTCTTGGACAAGACTATCAATAAGACGAGCAGTTAGTCTAACTGTGATGGTGGGCTGGGTGGTGTGCTTACCTATTCAGTTAGAAATGGATTGAGACCACCAATTAATTACTCATAGGCCACCAGAGAGCCATCAGACTGTAGTGATTCTTTGTCTCTGTCAGTTTGGGTTGGATTAAACACAAAGGGCTGAATTTAAAATTAACTTGCAGCCTCAGCCCAAAGTAAACCAGTGGCATTGAAAGCAGCCGTACATGAGCTACGGAGATCAACAAGCACAACTTTGTGCTGCAAGCTGTGTACATACAGGCCTGGGAATATCCCACCTTCCCTGCAGGACAGGTGCTCCTGCCAGCCCCCCCCACGCTGCCTGCAGGGTCTCTCCTACAGCTGCTCACAGTGGGAGGTTGTCTCATGGAAAGCCATCCCTTCCCACTGAAGACAACCTGGGCCGTGTCCCTTCCCATATGCAATGGCACCAATGGCCCTGAGGCACCTACAGCAGTAAATGGAAAAGAAACACCAGGAAAAACTCCTGAGATAATTTTAGTCAGGTTTAACACAATTGAGTAGATGGAAACAGGAGGTGAGCCAGCATTGAATGACCAGCCAGCTCCATGCAGGCCGTCCACAAGCAGGTTCACAGGGACCCTGAAAGGCACGACCCACCTCTTCTTGTCCTTTTGTTGAATTCTAGCAGACTCTGTTTTCTTCCCAGGTTTCTCTGCTACAGTATTAGGAGATGACTCTGGTTCTGCTACAGCAACTGAAGGCTTCACCACTTCCTTCTCCTCCTTTGGCTGCTCAGGCACCGAGCTGACTTTGAGTTTATCTGCAAATACACCATTCAAAAAGAACAAACACCAGGCATTCGGTTTGAATGACAACTTACAAAGCAGCTGGCCAGCTCTGTGCACCAAGAATACAGACAACACTACCCATCGTGGATTTAGGGATCTGGACTGCATTAGGGATCTAGACTGGCCAAGCTGTATCAGACATGGGAAAAAGAAGGGTATGCTTAAATTTCTAGGTGATTTTCCACGGTTCTGCTGTTCCTGATGTCAAGCCACGTGTACTGCAGCAGTTAAACTTTGTGGAAGAGGACTGGGAGGCAGTGGCAGGAGATCATCAGTGGGGTCAGAGGCTGCTGGGAGGGCCACGACATTGTGCCAATGCCTTTCTGGGAGTGCTGGAAAACCAGGCTGGCTGCTTCCTTGGGCAAGCGCAAACACCACTGGAACGACAGCTCCCCTATTTATAATCAACAGCAGAAAGCCCAAGGACCCCACTGCTGTTAACTCAGGACTTTCTGGCAATGGTGGAACCTTTGAAGCCAGGAGAGACGTGCATGTAGGGAATAAATCTTACTCCTGGAATCCCACCCTCTCTTCCATACACATAATCATTTCCAGTTCTGCTCAGTTTGCTCCTTCTCCGCAGCCACCTCACAAGTTTCCTTGATGTGCTCCCTGACAGGACTCGTCAGAGAAGAGAACCCCTTTGGGAATGATGGAAATGCATCCACAAAGCCTTCCCCATCACCACTGGGTCACCTTTACCATGCCAGTTTGGGTTTTCAGCACATGAACTTTGGTCTAGGGCTCTTCTCAGACCTTCAGAATTTACTGCAGTTAATTGTAGTGACTGTCCTTAGGCTGAGAGTGTCCTCAGCTCCCTCAGTCTCACCAAAACAGGGACGCAAAGAGTCCCAGCAGGGCTGTGCCTTGTGTGTTCTGTGCTGGAACTGTCCCCTGCAAACTCTGAGAGATGTCTGTTAGAAAGTGAACTTTGCTGTTTACTCTCTCCCAAAATTCCTCTTTGAAGCCTCTTGTACTCACTGTTATGAGGAAATCTTTGAAGAAGGTCCCACAGTCCTTTTCCAATATCTACTTAAAAGCTTCAGCATATTTTCTTTAGACTTGGATAATTCAGAAGGGACTTGAAGAGGCCACCTAGTCCAAACCTCTGCTCAAACAGAAAGGCCACCCCTCACTTTTATTCTCCATTTATTAGTCCTTCAGTTTTCAGGAAAGAAATTAACCCTAAAGGTAATGATGGGCTCCCCAGTGCTGTGTGATGAAAAGCAAGCACCATTAACTTGCCCTGCAAAACAGGTTTTGGCAAACATCACCAATAGCTGATCTTCCAGCCAGGAGAACTCACTTTAAATCAGATTTCTTCTGCACTAAAAATCCTTCCTGAGTTAGTCTGTTCAAATATGTCATTTTAATTGATCTCCCTCCAGCAAGCTTTTTGTCTGAAAAATTCCACTGAAAACTCTTAATTTTTGCCTTAAGAGCTGTGTGCAAAAACATTAACCCCTTCGAGTGCAAAAGAGCAGAAAAACAGTATGGAAAACTATTAGGAAAGAAGGGATATAAAACAAATCCAGTGAGTTTGGTAGTGTGGGGACGGGGAGGAAGAGTTCTGCTCCTTTCTGTATGCCTCCCATCATGGCTCCACTACGAAACACTTGATTCCACTGAATATTTTTTAATTCCTACCCAGCTTAAATAAAATATAATTAAAAAAAAAAAAAAAGAGACTTCAAATAACCCTCAGGTTTGAGGGCTTTCTGGTTTGTTTTTTTTTTCAACTACAACAGGCTGTTTCCTGACCATGATGGCCTCTGAAAACAGAAAAGCACTTACTCATAGCAGCTTTTCCAAAGAAGTTGTTCATGATGTTGTTCTTTGTTGGTGGTTTGCTGCTTGCTGCAGACACCTGGAAGCAAAGAGAGGAATAACCACAGGAATTGTTCCCAGTCCCCAAGATGCACAGCACTGCTTCTGGACAAGCAAAATAATAGATATCATTTGTTCCCACTGCCTTAGATTTTAGCAGCTGTTTTTGGAGAATCTGAAGATACTCACTAGATACTACGTGCATCAAAGGGGCCAGAGTAAGTTACTAAGGACTCTTTGGCCAGGCCTTCAGATCTGGCTTGGGGCACACTCCCATCTGATGCCTGACTGTTACTGAAATAAGTGCTTGGGACTTGGGTCAGCTCCCAGGAGAGAACTGTTCCTTTTGCAAACCATCAGTGCCTCAATTCACAGCGGCCGACAGAGGAAAGAACAGGGATTGGCCAAACCAGGAAGGCTTTATCCAGCTCCTCTGGCACGTAGGCTGTTAGCAGAGAAATATCACTGCTCTATTGCACCAATGCAGCCACCAAAGTAAGAAATCACACACCCCCCCCACACACCCACGCCCACACCACCTAAGGAAGTGCAGCCTCCTAATCCAACTTATTTTCATGCAAATAAAAGGCAAACAGACACTAAAGTTCCCAAAATGTGCACACTTCACCAGTTCTAAACTCCCTATAAAAATCAGAAAAAGGAACTGAAACGTACTCAGCTGTTATAAAAAGGCCAAACCATCCACAGGGACTGTTACCATTTTAACACCCGTTTTGCTGGGCACATTGCTTTAAAAACAATTATACTAATTAAAATGAAAACATAATCCTATCCTGGAAAAACAGCAGTCCAGAAGATAAACAATTTAGTCTTGCACAGGTCAAGCTCTGAAACTTCCCTAACAAACCGAGTTTAAACACCTTGATACTTTTAAGACCTGGGCTTCTCAAGTTTCACCTATTGCTCAAAACAAATCCTTTTAAGCACAATGGAGAGAGCAAGATCCTCAGCTGGTGTGTATACTGGCATAGCTGGGGACAACGCAACAATTGTCTCCATGAGGCAGCTATGCTGGCTTACGCTCGCCGGAGACCCGGCTGACTGGGGAATGTCAAAGTTATGGCAAATACACGTTTGTGGAGAGATCAGGAGCGTGGCATGAGGCGTTTCTGCCCCAGTGACTGCACACAGCCAAACACTTTCAAAGCATCACTGAGCATTCCCAGCGGGACGCGGGTTTAGCACGAGGAGCAGCGCAGGGCTGGCTGAGGTCACTGAGGTGCTGTGAGAGCGGATCACTAACGCCATGAACCCAGGGGCTCTGAGGTAACTTACACCTGGGGCCTCCTTGGCCTCTGTTTTGGCCTCCTTATGTGCGTCCTGGGGTCTGGCCGCTGCTTTGGCTGCAAACATCCCCATGATCCCTTTGTGCTGCTGCGGGGGCGGCTTGGCAGCCGGGGGCCCGTGGCCGTTGACCGCGCTGGCAGCATCGGGGTCCCTTTGCCTCTGGGGACTCTGTGCGGACGCCGGTGCTCGGGAGCGTCAGGCGGCGTCCTGGGCACGGCGGCGGCACAGCGGATGGCACTGAACCTGTGTGACGGAGTGAAAAATCCCATTAGCCTTTCAACTCGGCCATGTTCACCTCGCCTTCCCCCCTCCTGCAGCGCCGCTGCTGCTCCGGGCCTGCGTTCTCCTGTTATGGAAAAAGGAGCAATTTAATCTGTGCATGGGACAAGAAAGAAAGGCTGGCACAGAGCAAGAGACCTCTGATGAAAAGATCAGCTGAACCTGTCAGCAAGAGCCACGGCATTTGCATGTTAAACGAGCTGTGCAGCTTTCCTGGGGGGAAAAGGGCCTTCTCCACACCCAGGCTGGACAGGGAGCAGGCTGCATTTTAGTCCTAATGGGTTATGCTCTCCAAAGCCTGTGGCAGAAGTTGCATGGATGTGTGAGGGTCTAAAACATTTACAGCTTTCCGATGCTGACAAAGCCCACAGCTGCTGCAACAAGTAGACACATTTGGCCAGGTAAAGAAATCCCAGCTGAAACTGAACAACTGAAATGGCTCAGAAGATATCCGTAACACTCTGATTTAACTATACAAAGTCACTTCCATGTAATCGCTGAGACTGAAGGCAGCTCAGCTTATAATGGTCTGAAACGTGATTGTTTGGGGATATGGAGATATAAGAACTAAATGACGTGCTTGCAGTTACAGCAAAATTCACTGACAGTCAGGAATAGCACTTCCCAAAAATAGCTGAACTCTGCTCCCCACTGTGCAAATCACAGGCGACGCTTTCCAGATTTCCCACAGAAATGCCACAAAAGAGCCCAGGCTCACGCCTCCCAGCCCACTGAATTACACAGCATATTTTTATTTGCCTAAGAAATAAAGCAGCCTCCTTCTGCCAGTTCATTTCTGTGCCTCAGCATTAGCTGCTCACGTGCACAGTCCACTTCTACTCCCATCAGGATCTGTATTAGCAAAACAACACCATCTCCACAGCATTCCCAGGCTGCAGCAGCAACCTCTTGACATTCAAACCTTTAAAGGAAGGAAAACAGACATTGAAGAAAAATAATCCCACTCTCCTTTATACTTTCAATCTGTTTTTAACATGGCTAGTGCAGCTCTCAGGGCAGCTTGTGCTCCTACTCCAAACACCACCAACCCTCCAAGTCACAAATATTGTCAATAGTTACACTGACCATGCAGCAGAGCTCAGCTAAACTTCCCACATTCCAAGTCAGCTTGCCTTGATGCTGCTGTGTGACTATAGCTTTATGGGCTTGACCCAAAATTCACTAAATAATCACTGAAAAAACAGGCAATACTTGGCCTATGCTCTGCAAACAAGGAGCTGCTTCTGTTTGGAAAGCTGGCAATGGCAACAGGCATTACACCCTGATAACTGCTATTAATTAGTACATCCTACCATCCCCCCTGTCCTCACAGCAAAGCAGGTCCCATAGAAACACCCAAGAGAACAAAGATCCTTGTCCCAGAGCTGTGAAATATCTGGACTGACAGGGAGGTTCTGTTTGCTACAAGCATCACATAATTAAACTTCTGGCTTTTGCAGGTCCTACAGGAATCTTTTCCCAAGTGTCAAAGGCAAATCCATGCAGCTGACAAGAGAGAGGGAATGTGATCAATTTGTATTTACTTCAGCCAGGTCACAAATGAAGAAGCTGCCATTTTTCTTAGTTTGCTTGGGAAATCCTGCTTCAAAGCTGAATTTACACACAGGCTTCAGAGAGCTGTTTCAGAACCAGGATTATCTAGATGACCTTCTGGATGTTTAAATCCCAAAGGATACAAGTATCCCTAAGGCACAAGTATCACCGTGCTGGGGTGCCTAAGAGCAGACAGAGAGGAAGAAGGCAACTGCAGCCACATGCAGGGCACGTGGCTCCACTGAGGCAGGGTTTTCCAGCACCTTCCAGGGCAGTGACACTCGTGCCCCAAACACACAGCTTCTATTTTCTCTGCCACTCTCTTGTCAACACTTTGGATACAACTACGTTTTTCCTTTCAAATTCTACACTCCTCCTATGACACAAGCTTCAGGCATCCCCCTTTAAACCAGATTGGTCATGGCACTGTGCATCCCCATGACTTCAAGCCGAAGCTGTCATGGTGGGAACAGCACACAAATGAAAAGCTCCAGCTGCCAGGCGCTGCTCAGGAGGGAGGCAGTGACTCCTGAAGACTGCAGCCCCTCCCAGTTCTGCTCCAGTTCCACCACAAAGGACACTTGTGCTGCCTGGGCTGTTTTGTGTGCTTCTCCTAAGTCTCAGAGATCACAGAGTATTCTGAGCAGGAATGAACCCGCAAGGATCAAAGCCCAGCTCCTGGAGAAGGAGCTCCTGCGAGACATCTTCAGAGAGGTGGATGAGCCCAGAAGATGAAAACACAGTTTCACAAAACAGAAAGCAAACTCCTGTTAATGCTTTGCTGAACACATCACTCATGGTTTTATCAGCCTGTTTCGATTTTCTCTTCCTGTGTGGCTGCGAACTGGATTAAAATGGTCATGATTAAGTGTGGCCTGCAAAAGAGAGAAATGTTTCCAGCCACCAGACAAGCAAGGTACTGGAACAGTCTCCCTGCTGGGGTAAGGACCAAGTGAACTAACTGTGAGCTCAGTTTACGAAACCATCACACAACGTGCTCTTTGGGCACTGCTCTGGCAGCACTTTGAGGATATCTTTTCCTAGCTTTCTAAAAATCCAGGCCTGTCCAGTAAGCACTGAAGTGCAACACCAGTCTGGAAGTGCTTCAGAGGAAAAGGGAGACAGGACTCACTTGCTGCAGTGCTGCAGGTTTGTTTTGACGATGTCGTAGTCAGTGTTGTAGAGGGGGGAGCTGTCCTTGAGCAGGGCCTTCTGAATGCTGTACACGTGCACACTGGCAATTGTGGACAGCTTAGACTTCATTGCTGGGAAAAAAGAAGGAAAAACAGCCCTCTGTTAGCACACCCTTCAGGATGCAGAGACTGACAGACTACTCGACAGCAAAACTTGAATGTGAGAAGGTCCAACCGCACCTTCCCCCAATGCTCACTAATGAAGAATTCAAGGTAGCAGACTCCACAAGCCTGTCACGTTTTCCACTACACACTCCTGGTTCTTGCACAACTGAATTACGAGTGATCTCTCTGTGTTTACCTTCAAAACATCCAGTGTTTGGGATCCAGAATATCTGTGTGAGTACCTAGAGCTAAGGCAGAAAGCAGCTGGTCACTGCTCTGCCCCACTGGAACTGCTCTCTGTCACTGGCGCCGTATCCAGCACCACAGTGTCACCCCCACCAGTCTGCTGGAATCAAAACTGTATCTCTTTTATGCTACTTAGACTGCAACCCCCTTGAGACAAGGGCTGGTTTTCAGGAATTCTTTGTTCATTGCTTATATTGTTCTTTCCACAGAGTCCTGGTCTGAGGCTGAGCTTCTAGGCACCGTAAAAATACACACAGCAATCATTTCTTGGGGCCAGTCCTAGACTATGCAGCCCTACTCCCATCACAAATCTCAGCCTCTTCCAAATATAAGTCATACCTTTGGCCTGCCTTCCAATACAAAAACCATAAGCAAGCCTTTCCTCCACAGCAAAACAGAGTGTTACGCAGCACACATAACTCAACAAACACGACACAGAGTAGTTGCACTGCCTGACAATCTCCTGCCCCGAGGAAAACAGCCTGAGCTAGAAATCCACTTCAGATTTCCAAGAGGAAAACAACGCAAGTCTTTCAAACAAAGTGAGGTCATTAGCACAGATCCTTAAGGTCACAAATGCCACAGTGTGTTCTTAAATGCCAAAGATGTTATTTGAAAGTGATGAAGAGCCTGAAGTTGTGTTTCAATTGCTGTGGGTAAGATTTCATCAGCAGGACTAGAGCTGGAAAGATGGTGAGACAATGGACAGTGCAGGAACAATGTTACAATGGGGTTTTTTTTCACCTTTTACTCACAAAAGTGACGTAAATGTCCCATGAGAATGTTTTAGCACCCCCAGGACTCAGGGCAAAGGCCGCAATTGCATTGAACCAATAACCAGAATTACCAGTTTCAGCATTCCTAAGGGCCTGAAGGCTCACAATTGTTCTGAGACACTACCGGGGTATTGTTGTCTCCCTGCTGTCAGTGGCAGGGAGGTGGAAAGGAATCACTGACAAAACGTTCAGAATTTAAAAAAAAAAAAAACAGACTCAAATCACAAGCCTGAAGGTTGAAGCTGTTGGCTCAGATACTCCAAATTCTGAGAAACAGCTGGTACAAAAAGTACACACCTGACCCCAAGAGCCTGGCTGGGCATTTACGTGCAGATGGCAAGTTCTGAGCGTTGCTCATTTTGCAGTTCTTTCAAAGAAAAAGGTTAAAGCCACACGATTTTCCTGGTCTGCTTACCTTCGAGTTTGTCCTCCCTCACTACTGCAACCTTGTGGCACTGGAAAAAATAAACACACGGCAATCTTAGAATCCGAGGTTGTATGCAAGACTGCTATTTTCAGTTATTGAGTAAGAAAGTCTACTGATTATTATAGCACAGAACACTGCCAATGCCTTTAAACACTCATCAGCCACTAGCTTTTAAAGCTCTGCCATCCCGCTTTCCAGTTGCACAGATACCCCTAAAGAAAGCCCCTGTCCTCCACTCCTGACTGTGGGAGGCGAGATGCAGATGAAACAAAGCCTTAACAACTGTGCAGCAGAAGCAAAGGGGACGGGCAGCTGCTGGAGACCTGCCCCAGGAGCCCACAGCACCCCTGCACACTTGGAATGCCAGGGCACTTGAGCACAGCAATCTGTAGCCCAGACATGGCACCAGGGAAGCAAAACACCGTGAAAATTAAGCATTAATTTAAAAGCCAGGAATGGGTGTTTCTGGAAAAGTGCTCTCTGGCCAGTCTTCTCTACCTGCTCCAGGACATTTAACAGGCTGTGGTTAATACTGGGAGGATCCAAACACAGGCTAAAAACCTGTGTTCAACAGATACCACAGGCCTGTCTGAAATCAGAGAAAATCCCGTTAAATTTGGGCTATAAACATGACACTGCCTGTGCAGCTTTAATTAAATACATCCCATTATACAGAACTAATGCAGTAAATAATTACCTTCCATTTCAGACAGATCTGGAGACTGAAAGACAGTATTTCATGTACATGAACCAGGTTATTACTCAGGAGAACAAAAAAAAGGTTTGTTGGGTTCTTTTCCAATCTACAACTAAAAGCCAGGACACCCTGAGATTTACTATTCCTACAAGAAGACTGGATCATATTGTAAGAGATATTTGTGTATTTGAAAACACTTAGTGGGATGTCAAAGGCATTTAGTGTTTGGCTCTTAAATTTGACTGGGGGCAAAGGGGAACAGACACTGAATTCATTTTCTCATCTTCTTTTAAAAACCTCTGGGGTATCTGCCTGAAGTTTCAGCTGACACTCCTGAAAATCTGACAAGCAAAATGCATTAAGCAGCAATTCCTCTGCTTAATAATCAGAAGCACTTTAAATATAAAATACTGTTCATAAATTCATATTTCTTTTGTTTACCAGGATTAGAAAGTTGCTTTGATTAGGCAACAAAAGAGTTAAGTGGCAAGAAAACATAGGCAAGTGAGAGGGTAAATAAAGCCTGGCAGTCTCGGCCCCTCACTGTAGAAAGCAGCAAGGAAAGCGGAGCAGTGCTTAAGGAGGAGTACCGCAGAGGGATTTCCATCCCCTCTCCCTTCAGGAGTGTGCAGCTGGATCCACAGCATTCCGGCTACACCTACTGCCAGCAGGCAGCAGTGCAGGGCTCCCAGCAAGCCAGGGCTGACCTGCAGCTCTCCCAGCCCTTCCCACCCAAACCTCCCGGGCCACCCAGCCCAGGGACCTGAAGCCTCCCGTGGGTCACCCCTAGCCCTGGCGTGGCTCCACACCCCTGCACCCGCAGCGATCCCTTCTGAGCAGGCACTCACGCTCCAGCATCCAACTCAAAATAACAGGGCACAAAAGTCACCTTCCTAGAGTTCCCCTTGGTAGATCTAGTGGAAGGTTCCCTGCCCGTGCCAGGGGATTGGAAGGAGATGAGCTTTGAAGTCCTTCCCAACCCAAGCCAAGCAGTGATACTGTAATCTTATTTTAGAAATACACAAGCTGCTAAGACAAGAGTTAAAAAATAATTATGGGTTCCTACGTCAGAAGTCACCTGGTTGTTTCAAATACATCAAATATAATAGTACAGGTTGACAATCCCCTGGCCAGTCCTAATGAGCCAAGAGACTCGTTATTTCCAAAGAAATCAGGGAAAAACCTGTTAAACTTGGGCTGTAAATGTGACACTACTTGTGCCACTTTAAATACATATATTCCATCATACAGAACTAATGCAATAAATAATTACCTTCCATTTCAGACAGATCTGGAGACTGAAAGACAATATTCCATGCATGTGAACCCATTTATTATTCAGGAGGACAAAAAAAAAAAGGTTTGTTGGGTTCTTTTCCAATCTACAACTAAAAGCCAGGACACCCTGAGATTTACTATTCCTACAAGAAGACTGGATCATATTGTAAGAGATATTTGTGTATTTGAAAACACTTAGTGGGATGTCAAAGGCATTTAGTGTTTGGCTCTTAAATTTGACTGGGGGCAAAGGGGAACAGACACTGAATTTTCTCATCTTCTTTTAAAAACCTCTGGGGTATCTGCCTGAAGTTTTAGCTGACACTCCTGAAAATCTGACAAGCAAAATGCATTAAGCAGCAATTCCTCTGCTTAATAATCAGAAGCACTTTAAATATAAAGTACTGTTCATAAATTCATGTTTCTTTTGTTTACCAGGATTAGAAAGCCTGTTTAATTAACAAGACCACTTCAACTGTACATTTGCTGTTCTATCTGTTATTACTCCATGCTACAGGAGTTCCAGGCTCCCTCCAAACACTTGTCAGACACTTCCACGCCACAGCAGATCCTGGGACGTGGATAGGTTGATCTCAGAAGGGCCCCTCCATGAGGTTTTGTAATCTTTGCTGCCCAACAGCAGCGAGAGGATTGAGATGAGGGGTAACAGGGTCTAAGTTAATCAGTTAAGAAACTGGGTGCGTTATTCAGTCCTGTGTTCCCAAACTGATCTTTCCTGCCCATTGTGTGCACGCTGGGACAGGCACTGAACCTTATCTTGTACCTGTCCAGAAGCCCTGGCACACTGTGGCTCCTGCTGGAAAAAGCCAGGCCAGCTTTTGACCCCAAGATCACAACGCAAGGCGGAAGAGGCGCCACAACAAAGGGTTCACTCTGAGAAGTGAAACACTCACAACATGTCCGTTCTGGAGGAGGTTTCCTGCTACTAAGTAGGTGACGTGAAGCTGAGCTCCTGAGTTCTCCTTCCGTTTCCTCTCCACATAATCATAGAGCATTCTGCACAAAAGGAACCAGCGTTAACCACCGAAGGAAAGAGCTGCGGCCACCCTCCCATGGAGCCCACGTCAAACAAAGAGCAAAGCCAGCCTGACATGGAAACTTGCCACACAAGCACAGTTATTTTCCCCAGGATTCATTTAATCTCCCTGAGAGCCTTCCTCCCCTGCCACTGTGGAGAACCCAGTCCAACCATTACAGAAACCAAAGGGCAAATACATTTCATAGTGGGTCCCACAGCCTCTGGGCAGCTTGTTCCAAGGTCTCCCCTCCAGAAAGGCATTTCTGAAACCCCTGAGAGGAACTGGAGGCTTTTTGGTACATCATCAGGTGTATATGTACCATCCCAGCCACATCCACACGTGGGGCCATCAGGAACAGGAGGGAAGAGCGTGACTAGGACTGGGCTGAGCCTCAAGCTTCCAGCTCCCACTCACACCACTGATCTATGACGAGGTTACAGTCATTTTTATTCTTCAAAATATAAGACCAGGCTACAGATTAGTGCCAAATTTGGGGAATTGCAGCTGACTTCTCATCCTTCACACATTGCCCAGCAAGCCTGGCAGACAGTCAGGCACACGGAGTAACACAACTGACTGTGCCTGAGAAGACAGGCAGGGTTTTTAAGTACTTCCTGAGGAATCATTTCAATATGCTCACCACGATGATGGAAACAGGAATTAACAAGGAATTAACAGGAATTGACTGCGCTCTGGGGGATGCAGTGACACCTACTGTTTGGCCTGGTTGACGTGGACTCCCAGCGTGTAGCTCAGCCATTTGTACGTCACCTGGAACAAGGGAAAACCCAACAAACCACTTCAATAACAAAACCTTGGCCTCTCAATTCGATCAATCTCCCATCTCTGCCTCATTGGTCAATTGAATTCTTTAGATAGCCTCCTCCCTTCCAAGAATCCCGTGGCAAAAGTGAGAGCACACGGACACCTGTGAGTCAGTGAGTACACTGAATTCCTGAGACCTGTCCCAAAAGGTGTGCTGGGCAACTTCTGCCCCCCGCTCCTGTCCCGGGGACACGGGGATCTCCAGCTGCACCAGTGTGCCAAACATTAGGATCTTAGGGCTGGAATCACAGCCCTGCCCTGCCTTGCTGTATCATCTTGACCAGGTACATCTCTGACACCTGTTTCTCCTCCTGCTCTGCCCTTTTAAACCAAGCCCCAGGTTGTGTAAAACACAACAATTAAATTGTTGTTTTTCTAGATTTTTCTTGGAACAAGCTACAAAGCCACAGGCAGCTCATGTTCACACAACCACTTTGTCAGACAAGATGCACCACCTTTGCTGCACCATTTGCTAGGCAAAACCTATTTTATTTTAATTTAATTTAATTTTCTTTCCAAATAAGTTTTTTAAAAATAAAATTTGAAAGGAACAGACCCACGCAGAAAAAACCATCAGCTTTCTGAACTGCCTTCAAAACAGTTAAGGAAGGGGGGAAGAGAGGAGGAGGAACAGGGGGAGAGGAGGAAGAGAGGGGAGAAGAAAGAGGAAATGGGAGATGAAGGAGGAAGGAGGGGAGAAGAAAAGGGAAGGAGAGAGAAAGAAAGGGGAAGAATAGAGAAGAGAAGGAAAGAGGAGGAAAGGAAAGGGGGCAGCGGAAGGAAGAGGGTGGGAAAGGAGGAAGCGGTGGAAGGAGGAGGAAGAGGGGGCAGAGAAGGAAGGGGGGAAGGAGGAGGGAGGAGAAGGAAGGGGCAGAGAAAGGAACGGGCGCCGCGGGACTCACGACGCGGTTCTGGTCGGTGACGAACTCGTCGATGTTCTCCAGGTACAGCTCGTCCGCCATGGCCGGGCCGGGCCCGAGCTTCCCGCGCGCCCCAGCGCCGCGCGCGCGCCGCCGCCATGGCAACGGCCCCGCCGCCGACGGCGGCCGCGCGGGGACACGGGGCGGCGGGAACGCGCGCGGACGGGGAACGGGCGCGGGCAGCGGGAGCGGCCGGCATGGCACCCGGTGCCCCGGGCGGGGGGACAGCGTGGGCATCGGCCACAGCTTGGACTCGATGGCCTCAGAGCTCTTCTCCAACCTAATTAATTCTGTGCTTTTGTCAAACACGTCTCTTCCGCACGCTGCAGGGACCTCCCGGAGCCGCTCCTCCCCGCTGGATTGTATTCCCAGCAGAAATCTGGTGTGTTGAAGCCCCCACGGGAACAGGGACTGGCCATGGTGGGGCTTCTCATCTGCCTCTTCGTCCTGGTTGGGTGTGTACCTGGGTCCCACCTGGATACCTGTCCTGTCGGCCTTCCCCTGATCCTTACCCATCACCTCTCCACCCTTCCTTCCATCACCGGTTGGACTCGATAAAAATAGAATAGAATAGAATAGAATAGAATAGAATAGAATAGAATAGAATAGAATAGAATAGAATAGAATAGAATAGAATGCTGCTTCTTAGATTTGGGGAAAACCAACCTGTAACAGCTGATAACTGGCAGCAAGAAGCAGCAATTCCGAAACAGACCTGCTCCAGTCATGAGAGGGTCAGCGGCTCCGCAGAGCTTGGGAGCGGCCCAACAGCAGCGGCAGCTCGAGTGTCTGCAAACGCACCGGCCCCGTGTCCGGCACGGGCAGCACATTTCCGAAGGAAGGGTCCCTCCTCATGCAGTTCCCTGTCCGAGGCGGCAGGTGACAGCGGGACACCGCGCTCGCCCGGCAGCCGCGGCGCGGCCCGCTGGAAGGGCCAGGGAGCTGCGTCGCTGCTCGGCCTGCGCGGGCAGAGCGCCCGGGCGGACCCTGCGCGCCTCCAGCGGCGGCGGGACAGCGGCGGGACACGGACACGGCTGTGCCTGACAGCGCCGCGGAAAGCATCCATGGAGCGGGCGAGGAATGCCGCCACCGCAGCGGGGGGAGAGCCCTCCAAGAGCGTCCAGTCCAATCTGTCTCCAGCGCTGCCAAGGCCACCGCTAACCCATGTCCCCAAGTACCACATCCACGCGGCTTTAAATCCCTCCAGGGAGGGGGCCTCACCCGGAGAGCTCTTTCCATGAAGGAACTTTCCGTAATATCCTACCTAAACCTCCCCTGGCACAACTTGAGGCCGTTTCCTCTTGTCCTCTCACTTGTTCCTTAGGAGGAGAGATGGTCCCACTCCCCTTCATCCCCCTGCTCAGTCAGCATCAGCATCTCTGAAAACAGGTGCCAGAAGGAGCTGAGCAAGCTGAAAAAGATCCAATTATCAGCAAATATCTGGGGTTTGGTTGAGCAGGGTTGCATGACCCCAGGAGCAACTGTGCTCTTGCTCCAGCAGGCACAGAGCCCCAAGGAAGAACCTCTGGCTGGGGAGTGCAGCAGTGATGCCACCCCAGGGTGGCCACGTCCGTCAGGAGTGTCCCTTGCCCTGGGCGAAGTCACTCACTCCGTGAGAACTCCAAGCGGATGCAGATCCTCACTTGAACACAACAGTTTTTTACCTGGCAAAGGTCAGGGAAGGAAATTGAACACGTGTGATAAGTGTTAAAATAAACTCACGGTGGCCCCGTGCAGGAGTGTTTCTCTAGGGCTCACAATGGCATTACTCAGCTGGCACTGGCTTTGTTTTGCTGGTAACAAAATGATCCACATCCTCTTCCTCCTGTGTCCCAGGCACCTTCTGTCACACTCCTGTTGTCTCTTTTTCTTCATTTCGCTGTAGTTATTCTCATGCTGTGACATTCCTGGCTTGACATTTTGGTCTGGTTTATGGAAGGAGTGTGCAAGTCCTAAATGCATTACTCATCTTTTTGTTGTTTTAGGTCTCTTTTCATCTTTTGTTTTTTCTTCCTTAAGTTTTCTGCTTTGAGATTTCTGGATGATTTCCTGGCCTGGGCTAATGTGCCTGATAACTGTAAAATTACACTTTTCACCCTCAGGGCACAGTGTGTGTTGGTACTGCAGGTTGGCTTAAGGGTACGAATGGGTGTGAGAGGTAAGAATTCTCTAGCTGAGGATTTCTTTCCTCTGTATTAAGATGCTTTGGGATCTGGATCTGGTCTCACTCACACGTGCTTTATACTCTGAGGGAGCTATGTGGGCTGAAGTTGAAACAGGAGAGGTTCAGACTGGACATAAGGAGAAGCTATTAGAATCACAGATGGGTTTGGGTTGGAAGGGGCCTAAAGACCATCTTGTTCCACTCCCCTGCCATGGGCAGGGACACCTTCCACTAGACCAGGTTGCTCCTGATCTCCTTGGTAAAATATTTTAAGGTCCTTTAAAGTGGACTTGCTTTGTTCTCTTTCTTCCTCTGTTGTGCCAGCTCTGAAGTTTCAGCGCCAGCTCCTCTGAGGTGTGAAAAGCAGAGTCAACAAAGCACAGTTACTTCAAAAGAGCCAGGTTTCTGGAGGACACACCGACAAGCAGGGCTGGCTCCTCGCTGTCGGAGCTGCGGAACCACCCTCTGAGCAACCTCTGCCCTCGCCTCATCAGAGGCTGTGTGCAAGTGCTCTACAGATTTGTAATCCCGGCACAGGTTGAAGCTGGGCTCTAGCTGTCATTTGTACCAAGGCATTTGGGTCACTTGGAGCCCCTTTAGGCCCTGCAAGGGGCTCTGAGCTCTCCCTGGAGCCTTCTCCTCTCCAGGTGAGCACCCCCAGCTCTCCCAGGCTGGCTCCAGAGCAGAGGGGCTCCAGCCCTGGAGCAGCTCCGGGGCCTCCTCTGGACTCTCCAGCAGCTCCAGGTTCTTCTGCTGCTGGCCCCAGGGCTGGGGCAGCTCACTTGGACATTTCTCCGGTGCTCCTGAAGAACTGCCATCCCTCCCCTAACTGAGCTCTCCCAGGGGATCTTTCTTAAAAGCAGTGCTGTGACGAGTGTTGAACTCAGCAGGGGTGATTTTGGCTGGTCTGTGAAGTCGTGCTGGCTGTCCAGAGGGCAGGGTGACCCCTGGCAGGGGGTCTGGCCAGCAGCTGGGGACAAACTGGAGATGAAGGCATCTTCAGCAGTGTTGCTGAGGGACAAACAACCCATCTGAGCTTGCGAGTGGAAGCGTCAGCTCCTGGTGGCACGGGAAGCTCGGAGGAGCATGGAGCCTGCCACGCTGGCTCCAAGATGGGCCAAAAAATGACTGCCCAGAGAAGTGCAATCAGCACAGAATCACTTGCTCTGACCCATCTGCCTGGGCCAGCAAGGAGCTTCCTTAAGTACTTCCTTAATGCACCCGTGGGGCACAGCCCATGGCACGGCCTGACACGTGCGTTTCCTTGTTTTTCTTCCCCTTTGGCACAGCCTTGGGAACGTGCTTCTTGGAGTCAATGGACAGACTGGGGTGGGGGCAGAGCAGTTCTGCCTGTGGGACACATCCACCGAGATCCTGCCCAAATGAGCTGGGCATCTCAGCCCGAGCCATTCCCTCCCCACGCTCCTGGGGAAAGGTGCACTCTGGAATAAAATGTTTGTCCTTCCTGGTAACTGCAGGGCTGGTGGCTGATGCTTGCAGGCCTTGAGTGATGCTGGTGTTCTCTGTAGGGAGGCTGTTGATGCTTCCAAGCTATCACGCGGGAACCTGGTGTCATCAGATCGAGTTAAAATAAAACCAGAGCTTAAGGCTTCCCAGCACCACCTCCTTTTGCACCGAGCCAGGAGGCCTCTCCATCACTCGAGGCCTTGAAGACCCAGCTGGATATCAGCAGGGATGACCAGCCAGGATCATACTCTGCAAGGGGCACAGAGGAGATGATCTCTGCACTCCTCCCAGGCCTGTGGGAGAAGAGAGGCAGCCATGATTCCAGAAACATGGCCAGGGGTGCTCCTTCGGGACAGGCTGCTTCTTCTGAGCCTGTGTGGCTCCTGGCCACACCCTGAGCTCCCGCTTGTTCCAAATAATTCATGCCATCGGTACATGCAAATGGCCCTCGGGTACAATTCCCTTCGAAAGAAAAGGGATTTTGCTGAAAGGCTTGTGGCAGCGTGGGGAGGGGGGTGCTGTACTTGGGGGTGCCAGAGGCAGCCCGAGCTGGGCACTCCACTCTCAGCTCTGCCCCTGACGCCAGCACAGCTCTGTCACCTCTCTGTGACATCCCAGCCTTGCCAAACTCAACAGGAATTTTGTCCCAGCCTTCACTGGAGCCAAGATGTTGTCCTTTGCCTCTGCCTGTAGCTCTCTGTGAGCTGTGACACTCCGTCTTGCCAGGCACCTGTTTCACAGCCACCACCTCTGTCCTCCCCTCCTATTACTGCTACTAAGCCCTGACTTGCATTAGCCCTAAAGTCCCCTGAGGGAGGCTCTCCAGCCAGAAAAAATCGGGCCCTGCAATCCAATGAACCAGTGAGGACTGCAGAGGCTCTGCTAATGTTTAAGGCACCCAGAGGAGAAGGTACAACAGGACAGCAAACGACTGTATCACAGAGACAAAGAAAACCCCACTCCACTTTAGAAACTCCCCAGCCCTGACAGAAGGATAACATGTGAGCCATCCGTGGCCCCCTTCCATACAAATTTCCGCCCTGGTTCAAAAGCAGGATGTGGACAGTAAATAGGGCAGTGACGCCACCGCGCTGCTCTGCCGTGCTGTTTACGAGGGTCCCAGCCCGGTGACACACAGCTCGCCTCGTCCTACGCAGGCGGCGCCGCTGCCTGCCAGAGAGGAAGAGCCCTTGGCTTTGATCTCCAGGCAAGAAGTGGGGGCCTAATCATAAAAAAGAGGAAATAACTCGCTGCACACATGCTGTTCGTGCAAAATATTAGTCTGTCCTGCCAAGGCAGAGACCTGGAGCAGCTCTCCTGGAGCTGGTCGAGGCAATGATCCCACCCCAGGTGGGATCCTCAGGCTGGGTGCTGCTTGATTCCTGGTGAGCTTTATGGTGCTTTTTCCCTCCCTTTTTTCCTCCTTTTCATTGAGAAAATGGCGTAACAAAGGGAAGCACCTTCCCTTCCTTGCCAGTAACGCAGAAGTTGACCTTGTCAGCTGACAGCCGAATTACCTGCGGCAGCAAAGGGCAAATTACCAGCGAGGTGTGTTTGTGATAGAAGCGGGAGTTCAGGCACACAGTGATTGCTCTATAAAACCAGGACATACTTTCACACGCTTAACCCGGTCGATACGCTGGAAGGGCTGCAGGCTGGGAACAGTTTGCTCAGCTTTTAATGGTTGACTCATTAGCAGTTCAGCCAGATTTGTCTATTTTCTACATTTGGAATAAAAAGCTAAGGCGGGAACATTTTCTCTTTCCCAGTGCCAGGGTGATGAACTGCAGCTCTCACCAGCGCCTCAGCAATACAAGAACTTTATTTACAGTCCACGACCTTGAGGTGCCAGCCCAGAATTACAAAGTTAAGAGGCTGGAAGGGAACTTAAAGCTCATCCAGTTCCATCCCCTGCCATGGGCAGGGACACCTTCCAGTAGACCAGGTTGCTCAAGGCCTTATCCAACCTGGCCTGGAACTCATTTCCAGGGTTGGAGCATCCAGAACTGTCCTAATTTTACCCCAGAATCCTAATTTTAGCCTGCTTTGAGCACGCCTGTGATTGCCCAGCTGCACTGGGATGTCATGTGCCCATTCCCTGCCCTCACCCCCTGCCTGTCCCCCCCTCACCCTGTCCCCAAACCCTAGTGTGCCACATCCCACACCCTATGGGGACAGGTTCCCTGTCTCTCCTCCCTGTGCCCCTCCTGCAGCCCTGGCCCTATCAGCTACCCGCAGGCCCTCGACCTCCTCCCTGTGCCTTATCCCCTGTCCCCTATCTCTAACCCCTGTCCCCGGGCACAAGCTCCCTGTCGCCAATCTCTTATCCCGTCTCCAAACCCCCACCACAGGCCCCATCCCTGGTACCCTCCCTTGGGCCATGTCCCGTGTCCCCAGGTCCTGCTCCCCACTCTCCAAGCCCTAATCACCATCCTCTCTCCTGCAGACTTTATCGAGAGGTTCTCCTGCTGCTCCCGCTTCCCTGTCCTCCATGTCCCCCATGTCCGCCCCCTGTCGCCCATCCTCTGCCCCTGCACCCCCGTCCTCCATCCTGTCCCCGTGCCCTACCCACGTCCCCCACCCATTTCTGTCCCCTCTGCCCTGTTCTGCCATCCCATCCCTGCCCGTCTCCATCCCCACTCCTTCTCCCTGCCGCCACGCTTCCGTCCCCCTCCCCGCGCCGCTGCTCTCGTCCCTGCGGACTCTCCCATCCCTCTGCCAGTCCCTATCCCCGCCTTCTGTTTCCATCCCCGCCTCTCGTTTCTATCCCCGCCTCCTCTCCCCATCCCCGCCCCCTGTCCCCGTCCCCACTGCTTTTCCGTGTCCCCATCCCCGCTGCCTGTCCCCGTCTCCCAGCCTGTGCCCCGTCCCCCATCCCCTCCCCCATCCCCGTCCCGTCCCCGCCGCGCCGGCGGTGCCCGGGTCGCTGCGGTGTGCTCCCCCCGCCCGGCGGCTCCCGGCGGCCCCGGCGGCCCCGGCGGCGGTGGCCATGTCGCGGGGGGCGGTGCGGGTGCTGCGGCTGGGCGCGGTGCCGTACGCGGAGGCGCTGCGGGTGCAGGAGCGCTGCGTGGCGGCGGCGCGGGCGGCGCGGGGCCCGGCGGCGCTGGCGGGGCCGGGCGCGGCCCGGGGCGGCCCCGGGGGGCTGCCGGGGCTCCCCGCGGAGAGCGTGGTGCTGAGCGAGCCGGCGCAGCCCGTGTACACCTGGGGGCTGCGGGGCGCGCCGGGCGCGGCGGCGGCCGCGGCGCTGCGGGCGCGGGGCGCGGCGCTGGTGGCGGCGCGGCGCGGCGGCCACATCACGTTCCACGGCCCCGGGCAGCTCCTCGCCTTCCCCGTGCTCGACCTGCGCCGGCGCCGCCTCCCGCTCCGCGCCTACGTGGCCGGGCTGGAGGCGCTGGTGCTGCGGCTCTGCCGCCGCCTCGGGCTGGGCACGGCCCGCGCCCTCCCGCCGCCCTTCACCGGGGTGTGGATGGGCGACAGCAAACTCTGTGCCATCGGTGAGCGGGGACGGCTCCGGGAGCGGGTGTGTGTCTGCAGCCGGGCTGGGAGAGCTGGGGGTGTTCGCCCGGAGAAAAGAAGGCTCCAGGGAGACCTGAGAGCCCCTTCCGGGACCTAAAGGGGCTCCAGGAGGGCTGGAGAGGGACCGGGGACAAGGGGGAATGGCTTCCCACTGCCGGAGAGCAGGCGTAGATGAGATACTGAGAAGAAATTGTTCCCTGTGAGGGTGCTGAGGCCCTAGCACAGGGTGCCCAGAGCAGCTGTGGGTGCCCCATCCCTGGAAGTGCTCGAGGCCAGGTTGGACGGCGCTTGGAGCAACCTGGGACAGTGGGAGGTGTCTCTGCCCGTGGAACACCTCCCAGTCCCATCCTGTGATTCCATGTGCACCATGGCAGGGCACGCTGGCAGGGAACTGTGGGGACGTGCCGTGGAGCTGTGGGTACCGGGGAGGGTGGGTGTGCACAGGGGAGCATGCAGGGGTGGCGTTTGTATCCAGGAGGAGGGGGCAGCATAATTTTGCAGCCCACCCAGGGCCCAGCACTGTGCACCACTGCACCTGTTAGTCTCTTGCACCCAGGGCTGGGTGCCTGCTTGCAGCCCAGTCCCCAGCCTTGCCCCCTTCCCTTGTTCCCCCTCCACATCCTGTACCTCTTCCTGGGACCCTGCAGCCTGCACTTGGGGTCCTGCAGCTATCCTCATGTCCAAGCCCATTGGACACTGCAGCAGCGGGAGGTGCTGGGGGATGCAGGGCTGGGGAGGAGGGATCTGGACATGTTGTGCCCCATCTGCCCCAGATTGGGGGAGCCTGTCTGTGGGTTTTCCCTGGCAGAATTGAGGAGCACAAGATGGTGCGGGGAGGATGTTTATAGTGATCTGGGCAGTGTGGTCACTAAGTCTCTCCCACCAGGGCACCCCTGGTGATGGTGCTGATGGGTGGGTGCTCTTGGCCCCTGCAGGTGTGCACTGTGGGAACTACATCACCTCGCATGGGCTGGCACTGAACTGCTGCACCGACCTCACCTGGTTCGACCACATCGTCCCCTGCGGCCTGGAGGGGAAGGGGGTCACCTCGCTGAGCCACGAGCTGGGGCAGCATGTCGCCGTCAGCCATGTCCTCGAGCCCTTCCTCGACTCCTTCCAGGAGGTGTTTGACTGCACTTTGGTCTCTTCAGAAAGCCCCGGGGATTAGGATTGTTGCAGTGCCTTGGCCGGGTGTTCTGGCAAAGCCACGGCGCAGCCAATGGAGTCGGGGAGCCCAGGGGGGCTCTGCTGAGACAAGAGCTCTTGTGCCTTTGCCTGTAGACTGTGAGTGGACAGTGGCACAGAGGTTCAGGCTGCTGCTTGAACATCCAAACCTCCACTGGGGCTGTTCTCTCCAGCCCCGTGAGTCTCCATTCCTCGGCTGAGACCTGCACGGATAAAAGCAGGAGTTCAGGCACACAGTGATTGCTCTATAAAACCAGGACATACTTTCACACGCTTAACCCGGTCGATACCCTGGAAGGGCTGCAGGCTGGGAACAGTTTGCTCAGCTTTTAATGGTTGGCACAGGTACCACATCCCCACGTCACTTGCTGGGGAAGTACCCAAACAGGTGCTTTTTTGGGGTTTTTTCTGCTTTTTGCCCCACAAAAATTAAAGATTTGTGTGAATGCTCATGAACACTTTGGACAAGAGGAAGAGGGACTGGTGGGTTGAGCCCTCTTCCCTTGCTGACTGGTAAAAAGAGGCAGATTTTATATATAAAGATAGTTGCTGGGAACTTTGGCCTGCTGATCCTTTTCTCATTTATTTACCCCAGACTTTATCAATGACAACCTTTTTCTCACCCTGAGCCCAGGGAAATCCTCACGTGGCAAAGATCCTCTCCCTGGTGTCAGGGAGGGTGGAAGATGGCTGTAAACGTTGGTTAAAACACTGGAGTGCTGTGGATGCAGTGGAAAAGCGGGAGGAGGAGGGAAGGGGGTCAGGGTTCACAAGGAGAGAAGCCACGGCTGTCATGGATCCTCTGGGACCACGCAGCATCCCGGCTGGGTGATGCAGACCTGCTCTCACTGGGTCTGTGGTGCTGGAGGAGGTGTTGCTGTCAGAACTTCAGAGGTCGCTGTCCCAGCTGCAGCATCATAAGCTGATTTAATGGACAGGTTTATTCGGGGGTAAAAAGTCCCCACGTCCTGCTCAGAGCAAGAGCTGACCCCCACCCACAGCCTTTCACTGCTGTTCTGGGCCTTCTCCCTGCCCCACAAGCTTTGGGTTTCTCTGCTACTGCGCAGCACTGAGCCACCCGTGGGTGCCCAATGGGGCTGGAAGCGGGGGGAAATCCCATTTCATGGAGCAGGCTGAGCTCCAGGAGGGAATGGTGAGCAGGGAGGAACATGCCCAGGCAGGCTCAGTGCCAGCATGAGGGCTCGGGGACAGCGGGGACGGACGAGGAGGGACAGGAAAGCGTGACCGGCAGCGTGTGCCGGGGGAAGCGCAGAGCCCCGCTCTCCCGGCCCCATAAAGCCCCCGGAATCCGGCTGGGGCGAGGGGCCGTGGCAGGGCCCGTGGGGCTGGGGACAGGCTGGTAGTGGCCCGCGGCGGGGCTGGGTGGCTGCGGCAGGTGGCTCTGCCCCGGGAAGGGGAGGAGGCTGGCGGCACTCCCAGCCCGGCCGGCATCCCTCCCCGCCGGCAGCGATGCTCAGTCCCGGCTCAGCCTGGCAGCAGCGCAGGCAGGAAGGGCACACGAGGTGAGTGCGAGCCCCCTTCCGACGCCCTGAGCCCCACTCCTTTCCCCGTCCCTACACCCCTCCTAAGGTGGGCCCCCACCAAGTCGTACCCCATCTGTGGGTCCCCTGCTGGGATAAGCGCAGGTCTTGCCCCAAACCTCCCAAATTCAGCCTACTTCTCCTAAGTCAGGAAGGCAGCCAGATCCGACCTCATTGCCGTGGGCTCGTGGCTGCTCAGCCCCTTCCTCCTCGTCCTCCTCGTCCTCCTCCTCCTCCTCGCAGCTGGGGTCACATCCTGGGAGGTGCACCCCGAGTTTAGGGTGACCCATTTGGGAGGGGGATGAGCTGCCTCTGCGCAGGTACAGCTGCTGGGGCAGCAGGCAAGGGGTGCTCGGGAGCTGGTGGGGGACAGGGTGGACACCTGGGGGGACTACGGCGGTTTGTGGGGCCGGCGTGCCCCAAAGGACGGCACACGTGGGGGGCTGTGTCCCCGTGTCCCTTCCTGGCCGTGCCTGCTCCGGGGCCCCAGCAAGGTGCGAAGGGGCACAGGGGAGCCCGGCGGGGCTGGCAGAAGGGCACCATGTCCAGTGGGGGATGGCAGGTCAGAGGGGCTCTGGCACTCAGTGGGAAGGGAAATGCCCAGGGGTTTTAGGGCAGCAACCTCTCAAGATGGGTTCACAGTGATTTGTGGGGGGCTGTGCCAGCTCTGCACCTTGCAGGGGTGCAGGATATGTGCCCACCATCCCCACACAACCCTGGCAAAAGCAAACTTTGAACCTAGCCATCCTGGTCCCTCGGGACAGCTGTGTCCCTGCATTGTCCCCAGCCCTGGGGAGGAGAGAGGGGCAGGCAGCTGCCCCGGAGCCCTGGGAGCTTTATCCCCTCAGTGGAAGGACTGAAATTTAGGGAGAGGGCTGTTGGGAATGCAAAGGGCTTGGCCACCCTGCTTTGTGGCAGAGGAGGTGCATCGAGGACCATTTTGGGGTAATTGTTGGGTCCCGGGAACACCTCCACTGTGAGGGCAGCCTCTTGCGAGTCTCCCTGTCCTTCCCTGCAGCCTGAGGAGGACATGGATGAGAACAACCGGACGGAGACTTGGCACCAAAGCCTGCAGGCAGTGCTGAATGCCTTAAACCAGACGCTGCACGGGGCCATCCCCTGTGCTGGCGAGCCCCCGGCCAGCACGGCGGGGACCGCACGCGGCGGCCACGCCGGCCGCAACGACAACGCCTACATGTACATCCTGTTCGTCATGACGCTCTTCGCCGCCACCGTGGGCAGCCTCATCCTGGGGTACACCCGCTCCCGCAAGGTGGACAAGCGCAGCGACCCCTACCACGTCTACATCAAGAACAGGGTCTCCATGATCTGAGCCTGGCCCACGCCTTGTCCCCGGGGAGCCACTTGGGGTCACCTTGCAGTGCACACCCCGCTCACCTGTGGGATGTGACTGTGCTGCTGGCCCCAAAGCTGCTGGGAACTCCCTAAAGCTGCTGAGAACCCCCCAAAGCTGCTGGGAACCCTCACCATGGAGGAGCTCAGCCCTGGTGTGAGCAACACCGGGATGTCCTGGCTGGCAGGAGCTGGCAGAATGTGACCTGCAAGCAGGTCCTGGTCCTGCAGACCCACCTCGGCTCCACCGTGGACATGGGGATGGCAGGGGCAGCTCCTTTCCCACTGTGGCCTGCATGGGCTGGCAGGAGTCTTCAAGGAGAATATTTCCCCATTTCCCTACTCAGATCAGCCAGCGTTGACCTCCCTGGGCTCCCAGCAGGTGTGACAGGGGTTAGCGGGTTTTTCTGGTGCTGAAACCCTGTAATGTTTGAGCTGGGCTGGGCCCTGCTTTTCTGGCAGGGAATTAAAGGAGGTGGCGGGTTCCAGGGGACTTGTGTTTGCTTCTTCTCCGAGCACAGCTGGCGTTTGGGGCAATCCATGGGGCACCGCTCTGTGCCAGAGCCCAGGGCATGCTGAAAGGGCTGAACCTGCTCCCTGTGCGCTGCCCAGGTGGATTCAAGGGCAGCCCCTCGGTGGCATCACGGCCCCTATGATGGGACAAATCCCCCAGGCTGGAGCGAGCCCCGCACTCCCGGTTGGATGCTTTGTCCCTGCTGCTGTCCAGGCAGTGCTGCTGGAGCTGTGGGCATGCTGTGAGTGTGGCCGGAGCCCGGCCGGAGGTGTGTGGCTCCAAGCATCTCCCAAAGTCTCTCCAGGCTCCGGATGGTGATGCCGGAGTCTTTCCTGCTTCCTTCCTGCTGTCAGCTGTAGCTTTGGCCTTTTGTACTGCAGGTCCCAAATGTGTTTTCCATGGGGTGAGGGCGCAGCGATGGACGGGAAGGGGATGTTCTTGGGTCCTGCTGGGCTCCTTGGCTTTGACTCTGCTATTAAGCTGGCCGGGTTTGGACCTGGCCTGTGGAGTGGCCGGTGTCCAGGACAGTAAACGTCCCTGTCCTTCAAAACGGGCTGAGGGGCAGCGCCAGTGACCCAGTATCTCGGACGTCTTAGCCTGTTCATAATGGCATAATGAATGTCTTTAATTGCAGCTAGATTAGGTGGCCCATAGGGGCCTTTCCGCCTGCATTCCAAGGTTAAACACAGTTGCAATCCTGAGCCCAAGCAGTGACGCCAAACCCTAATCCAAAATATAATAGTGGATGTGAGCGTGTTTGGGGTAGGGCTGGAAACCTTGGCACCGGCGGCACCGGGATGGCAGCAGCTCAGCGACCAGTTCCTGATTTGCCATGCCCTTGGCTTGGGCACAAAACCTGGAGCAGGGAGCCTGTTTTGGGGCTGATCCCACTGGGATTCCTGAGCCAGGCAGGGCTTTCTGGGGTGCAGGTGTCCTCCGGCACCTGGCCCGAGCGGGAAGTAGCTCGAGAGGCTTCGCTCTGTTTATCTTGCAGCTGCAGTGCTGGGAAAGGAAAATAAACCCTTTATCTGCAAATAAATCAGGGGAATCGGGCCAGGTAGGGGCAGAGACACACACCGGGCTGATCCTTTTTCCTCCACCTCCCTGGGGCTTGTCCTCCTCTAACAGCAGCCCCTCCAGTGGGATGGGCCATGGAGCAGCCAGGGCTGGGATGTGGGACCCTGCGATGGGATGGGGGCTGGATGGTGAGTGTGGTACCCCAAATCCCCCCCAGTGATGTGGAATTCTTGCTTTTCCCACTTTTGGGAGAGAGGGATGAATCTGGTGACCCCAGAATCTCTTCTGATGCTGTGACCCAAGGGGGGAAAACCCCGTTAAAGGATAACATGTCATAAAAACTTGGGGAAAAAAATGCTGCTCTTCCCTAATGTGTAAGAATCTGAGGGGGAAAATCCCTCCTGCAAGGCACAGTTCCTGCAGCAATGGTTGCCCACCCGATCTGCGATCCATTGGCAGCTCCACTGTCCGTCCCTGCCGGTCAATTCGGACCAGAGGCTGTGGCAGGGCAGGGCAGGGCTGGGGGGACGCCCCGGGTGCCCTCACCCTGGAGTCGCCGGCCGGATGCCACCAGGCTGGGTGACAAGATGCCAGTGCCACCTTGTGGCAGCTGCCTCAGGGTCCCGGTGTCACATGCCCGGGACACCCCGGCGGCAACCCTGGGGCAAGGGCAGGGACTTGTATCCGCGGCACCTCTGGTTCCTGTCTGGCTGTCCTTGTCCCCAAGGCTCCCACGGCTCCAGCCTGGCTGGTGTCCTCATGGGATCCATGGTCTGGGGCAGCTTGACGAACGTCCTCAGCAGTGGATTGAGCTGGGCTGCTCCGAGGGTACGGAAACAGGGATATGTGAGGGAAGGACGGATTTGGGACCCTCCTGAAATGGGTTTGCTTAAGGAGGCAGGGGAAGGATTTTGCAACTATTTAGGTGCTCTTCCCAGAGCCGATGGGGCTCTGGCCTCACTCCCTGGACTGCAGCCCCAGGAGCAGACGATTCCTGGGTCACACTCACAAAGCTTTTGTTAACAGCAAGGAGATGCTCTCAGCAGACAGAGAGAAGAGTTTGGAGTGTGCCGGTCTTGGCTGAATCCCTAAATCCAACTGAGCCAATTGTAGCTGACTATATTTGGGTTTTAAGCAATGCAACTAGGAAAAAAAACCAAGGCTCCTGGGAGGCCAATTTATTTAAGATTTTTTCCCTGGCACACAGCAATGGATCACGGGTGAGACGGTGTCTGGTACTTGGAAAAGGATGTTGGAATGTGTGGGAAGTTTGGGCTGACCTTGGCTTAGCGGATCAATGCTCAGATTGTTGGAGCAGCAGGAATTACAGGAGCCTGTTCCTGGGACTGCTTTGATGCCAGGCATTTCGATAAGGAATGTGTAAGGTGAAATGATAGCGGCTCAGGGTGAGAGAGCAACAGTATCAGTGAGTGCTGAGCTGCCAGCACGGGCTGCCTCGGGTCATCCTGGTTTGGAATGGGCGGCGCAGCCTGGCTGAGCCATGGGAAGCTGTGTTCGAGGGGAGCTGCTTCTCCAGGAGAGCTGTCAGTGCTCCACGGGAAGGCTGGGTTCTGGGGGGAGCGGGTGTTGGCCAGGGAAGAGCTGCTCTCCCCTCAGGAGTGCTGAGCCAGGCTCACATCACCAATGCTCCTTTGCAGCCTGAGGGACAGAGGGGTCACCATGGGGAAAGTTAATGTTGGGAATCCTGGGGCCAGTGCCGGGCCCCGCACGACAAAAAGGACACTGAGGGGCTGGAGCGTGTCCAGGGAAGGGAAAGGAGCTGGGGAAGGGTCTGGAGCCCCAGGAGCTGCTGAGGGAGCTGGGAAAGGGGCTCAGCCTGGAGAAAAGGAGGCTCAGGGCAGACCTTCTCACCCTCCAGAAAACATTAAGGAAAAAAATGGGGGCCAAGGGAAAGGACTCGCAGTCCACGTCAGGCCAGAGAAGTGCTGCACCAGCATCCCTGCACTGCAGCAGGTGGATGCCAGACAAACACCTTCCACATTGCAGCAGGGACAAGAGAGACAAAAGTGCCTCCAGCCAAAGAACCTGACCCGTTTGGAAGCTCTGCAGGAATTCCCGCTTAGGGTCAGTTGCTTGAAGTCCTCTGTGGCCCTTTTCCTCTGTTTTCTATCATCCAAGTCCCCTCTCTCACCCCAGGCTTCTACCAACTGCTTTAGATAAAGATGTGGGAAACCAAATTAATTATGTTCAGGTATGAAAAATATTTATTCTGCCCCTCTCGATTTCCTGTCTGTCAGCCCTCCAGCCCTTGTGGGAAGATGGATGCATCCCTGCAGTGGCAGAGGAAGCATCAGGTCCTGGCAGCTCTGCTCCAGAGGATACTCAGCACAAACCCCATCTCTGACACATCCCTCTTCCCTGAGGCAGGAATATTTGCTGCTGCAGCTTTTCCCACTTTGCTGAGCAGTGCTGGACACAGCCCCTGCTATTGCCTTACCCACAGAAGTCATTTTTCAAGGGTTTTGTTGGTTTTTTTTAATGGAAGAAATGCAGCATTCAGAAGACCTTTCCAGTACAATTTTTTTTCCATTTTCCATACAACTCGCCCCATACTTTGGGATTAATTGGGGTGAAAAGCCTGATCTGCACTCATTCCTTGTCCTCTCCCCAGAGGACATGGGCCCATCCCATCCCATCCCATCCCATCCCATCCCATCCCATCCCATCCCATCCCCTTTCTGCCGATGGATGTGTCTGCAGGGCACATGCAGGGGCTGCTTATGCTGAGAGGGGAGGATTAAAAATAACCAGGTCTGAGTCTGGGTTCTCCTTGGTAAAGGGCAGACACTGAGGGGGGAAAATGAGGGAGCTGGTGACCAAAGGCAGCTTCCCTGGTGTCCCGAGGGCAAGCAGGAGAAATGGAATTCACGCCAGCAGCCCTGGAAGAAGCTCGTGCCCCAGAGGAAGGGAGGATGTGGGAAGCTGCATCAACGCCTACTCCAGAGGGGTTAGGGTGGGAAGGGGTGATAAACCCAACTCCCCTGTGCTGGCTGGCTTGGGGCAGCTGCCTCGGGTGTGTGCTCATGGGCAGAATTGGACTTCTGGTGCATTTTTGTCTCCAAGCTGCCCCTTAGGACAACTCCCGCCACCTGCATTTCTCAGCTACAGTGGGGCCAGTGACCCAGAGAGCTGAGACTGGGAATGGTGAGGGGAGCTGCTCCTGCCCTCCCTTTGGGACCAGCGCAGAGATTTTTCCAGTGGCTCTGAGCTGCTCGTTACAAACTGCTTTAAAAGCATGTTTGGAGTGTTATGCTCCTGAGGAAGCTCAGGAGTGTGTTGCTAGTGCCAGAGGGTGTGGGATCAGGCCTTCCCAAAGCTGACATCATGAAGCATCGAGCCAAGGACAGTTGCAGAACTTCAAAAGCCACTTCCTAATGCCAGTGGTCCCTGTTGCATCCTTACCACCTGCCAGCCTGTGCTCTGTGTCTGTGCTCTGCCTGCAGAGTGCCTGAGTTCCTTCAGGACAAAGCTCTTCTCCTGCAGTGACCCCAGATCTGCTTAAACCCTGGCATTCCAGCCCAAAAAGGCACTCACCCCTGCCCTGCGGTGACAGCTCGCAGGGATGTCCTTGCTGCCTGCCTGGAGCTCTCCACTGCCTTCCCGACGATCCCTGGCTCTGGGAGAGAAGGGACAGCTGGGAGTTGCCGTGTCATTATCAGGTAGCCCAAGAGAGCCGGGAGAACAAACAGGGTGTTCAGGAGACATAAATAATAAACCAAAAGCTGTGCCCCAGAGCCAGGGCGTGCACAGCGCTGAGAGGCTCAGCCACCAGCGGCAGGGGCACACTGGGTTCACCCCACACAGCCCCAGCTCTCTGCAGGAACAGGGAGCAGAAAAGCAGCCTGGAATATCATGGGAGCTGCGGGCTGTTTGTACACGACGTGGAATAAACTGTGCAAAATGCCATGGAAACGCTGCTCCAAGTGGGTTCCACCCCAGGCTCCCGGCAGCTGTGAGAGCACGGGACTGATCCCGTTTATCGTGCGTGAGGATTTGGGCTGTGGAACCAGATCCCTGAGGATGCTAAGGGGATGGAACAGATATTTCTAATTCTGATGTGTGCCTTAGCCCTTCTTGTAGGCTGATCCCACAGCGTGGGCAGCAGGGAAGGGCGGATTCTGCCCCGCTCAGGTGAGACCCTGCCTGCAGAGCTGCCCCAGCCCTGGGGCCAGCAGCACAAGGACCTGGAGCTGCTGGAGAGAGCCCAGAGGAGGCACTGGGATGATCAGAGGGATGGAGCCCCTCTGCTGTGAGGAAAGGCTGAGGGAATTGGGATTGTTCAGCCCGGAGGAGAAGCTCTGGGGTGACCTCATTGTGGCCTTCCAGTACCTGAAGGGAAAGACAGAGAGACTTTTTACAGGGGCCTGGAGTGCCAGGACAAATCTGTCCCAAACTAACAGAGAATTGGTTTAGATTAGAGGTTAGGAGGAAGTTCTTTGCCCAGAGAAGCTGTTGGAGCCCTCGCCCCCGCCATGCCGCAGCCCCGGGCGAGGGGCGCTGAGGGCGGCACGGGGTTTCCCAGCCCCTGCTCAGCCCCGCTCCCATTGGCTGCTCTGTGCTCCCTGCGCGGGAAGGACCCTCGGGCCCGGGGCGGCCTCGGCTCCTCGGCACAGCCCGGCCGGGCGGCTGCAGGGAGAAACAGCTCTCACACAGCTCAAACACAGCTCTGAAACAGCTCAAACAGCTCTCACACAGCTCTCACACACCTAGCAAGAATCGGTCCTTATCTATTTCTTTTCCACGGCCTCCTTGTTTGATATGCGTGTTGAAGCTGCCCCTGGATCCCTGGCAGTGCCCAAGGCCAGGCTGCATGAGCATCCTGGGCTAGTGAGAGGTGTGCCGGGCTAGTGGGAGGTGTGCCTGCCCGTGGCAGGGGTGGCACTGGAGTTGGTGATCCAGCCCTCTGCGTTTCCTCCTGGCAGGCAGAGCAGGGCCCGTCCCTGGCCTGTGAGGAGCGATGCCTGCACAGCGCCACAGTCCCGCGCGGGTGCTCACGCTCCCTTTGGCTCGGGGGAAGCCATTCCTCCGGCTGAGCCCTGCCACGGCCCCGCTGGCCCTGGCGGCTCCCAGCACACGAGCTGGCGGCTGCCAGCAGCCTGGCAGCCCTTCTCCTCGCAGCCTGGCTGGTATCCATCGCTGGCAGCGTGGCCTGTCCCTGGCTTTTGCTCCCTGGGCTGTTTGCTGTCGCTCGCTTTGCTCTGCGCGTGCCGTGCCTCAATCAGGCGAAACGATGCGTGAGGATGACAACGTAGAAACCTTGGCTTTCCTTCACTCATGGATTAATTGCCTGTGTTCTGGCCTTTTTTTCCACGACCATGAGGACTGGAAATTTTGTTGCTAGCAGCGGGTGAAAAGAGATGTTTGTGCTGGGAGGCAGAGAGCGTGGGGAGGCCCTACAATCCCCCCGAGTGCCTGGGAGAGCCATGCTGTGCTGGGCCTCCACACACTCCGATCATGCCAGCAGATGGGACTCGGTTTAGCTTTCCTGGAGCAAGATAATCAGCTTTAAACATTCGTCTGGAGGCTGATTAACCCTCAAATACACTGGACTTAGTTGTCATCTCCCACGAGGTCAGTGTGTTCTCCAGGCCGACGCAGCGAATCTTCATCAGTGCATTTTAAGCTGTATCGCCATAATCTTTTTCCGTGATTGCCCTGCTCTGGAGCTGCTCAGGCTGCCTGGCATCTGCCACGGGGTGCCTCGAAGCTAGAGATCCAAACCCTTTTCACAGGGAAACATTTGGGAACTAATCATCACCTCCCATTGTGGGGTTCACTGCTGACATCGTGGGAAGTATCAAACCCCTCTGTGCTGCAGTTATTCCTGGTAAGGAAATAACTTTTATTCTCCATGAGACTATTTTGTTCTCCAGGGGAATAATCGTGGAGGAGCGCTGACATTGGAGAGAGGGATAGTTCTCCCATCTTTCACCTGGGTTTGGGGGAAACACAAAGTTTTTGGACTGGACCTCCCATTATCCTGGGCTCTGGCCTTCTCTCCTTGAAGACAAAACACAAAGGAGGAGATAAGAGCAGCAAAAGCATGCAAAGCACTGAGCTCTGGAGAAATGTGCCAGGGGCGGGGTTCTCATCAGACTTCTGGGCTCAGGATGGCATCAGCGCTGCTGCAGATGCTGCCAGATGTACAACAAGGAAGGATTACATCCCATTTCCTCACTTTATCAGTGTCCAGGCTCATCTCCTTCTCTGTACCAGGAATGTGGACAGAAGAGGACTTAGGAGCATCCTTGCTTCTGGTGACCTACTTTCTCCTTATCTTCATCTTCTGTTGACTTCAGTCACTAATTTACTGTAACAGACCAGTCAAAAGGTTTATCTCCCCACATCTAGCCCCACATCTGGACCAGAGGGTTTTTTTGTGTGTGAGCCAAACTTTCTTAGGATGGATCACTCTCTTCTCTACGTAGTTTCCAACACTTTGCTGTCATGTTGGGTGCCCCTGAACTCCTCCTGGGTAGCCTCTGCCCATCTTCCCAAAGCCTCCTATCCCCTCCTGCAGAGCTGCCCCAGCCCTGGGGTGCCAGGAAGGGACACGGAGCTGCTGGAGCCACAGAGCTGCTCCAGGGCTGGAGCCCCTCTGCTCTGGAGCCAGGCTGGGAGAGCTGGGGGTGCTCACCTGGAGAGGAGAAGGCTCCAGGGAGAGCTCAGAGCCCCTTGCAGGGCCTGAAGGGGCTCCAGGAGAGCTGGAGAGGGACTGGGGACAAGGGCTGGAGGGACAGGACACAGGGAATGGCTTCCACTGCCAGAGGGAATAAATGGGATATTGGGAGGGAATTGTTCCCTGTGAGGAACAGGGAACAAGTTGCCCAAAGGAGCTGTGGCTGCCCCTGGATCCCTGGAAGTGTCCCAGGCCAGGTTGAATGGGGCTTGGAGCCACCTGGGATAGTGGAAGGTGTCCCTGCCCATGGCAGAGGATGGGACTGGATGAGTTTTAAGGTCATTTTCAACCAAAACCATCTGTGATTCTATTATTCTATCCCTCTGCAGTGCCTGCCGTCACTATGGCAACCTCTGTGAGGATGTGCTGTGGGATTGGGATGCTGTATGGGATTGGGATGCTCTGTGGGGTGAGGCTGTTCTGTGGGGTGAGGCTGTTCTGTTGAATGAGGATGCTCAGCAGGACGTGGTCACTCCGAGCCTGCTGCTCAGGGCCGGGCAATCCAATTAGAGCTGATGCAGTCAGGGGAGGGTTATGATTCTCCTCCTAATGGCCATGGAATTGCCATCTGGAAGTGCTTCTAAGCAAGGAGCTCATCCCCCAGAGCAGCACCTAACCCCTTACTCTCTCGGAGGGAACAGATGCTGCTGTGGGCAGCCCGAGGGGCACAGCCGGGGAGGGTTTTAGCGTTCCCTCGGCTCCGTCACGCCGTGCCCGCTGGTGGGGCAGTAGGGGACACAGGGGACATTGTTTTTCCCCTCGGGGACGGGGCGGGACGCGAACCCGCGGGCCCTGAGCCCTGTCCCGCTCCCTAAGGCGACAGCGCGCCGCGACGGCTGCTGGGAGTTGTAGTTTCTCCCCACCTGCCATCCCCTCCCTTCTGCGCCTCGGGGACTACATTTCCCGTCATGCCTCCGGGAGGGGCGCGGGCGGGGCGGTGGCTCGGGGCGGGCCCGAGGAGGAGGAGGAGGAGGCGGCGGGGGCGGCCGCTCCCCGTTAATCGCTGTTGGGCGCGCCGGGCGGGGATAAAAGCCGGCCCTGGGGGGGTTCTCGGGCACCCTTCGCCCTCTTCCGCCTCCTCTCCCCCCACCATCCTCCCCCGAGCGATGCGCGGTGCCGCGGCGGGCGTGGCGAAGTGAAGAAGCGGCACCTTCTCCGTCTTCATCCCTTCCTCCTCCCCGCGACCATGGGCGACTGCGGGGCCCCGGGGACGTGAACTCCAACGTGCTGGTGGCCCGCAGCACCGGCGACGCGCAGCTGGACAAGGCGGTGTGGCAGTGGCTGAGCTGGGACAAGGTGGGCGAGCGTCGGCAGTTCCCCCGGCACAGCCCCTGCCCTCCCGGCGCGGTGCGGCAGCGCCTGCGACACCTCGGGGCCATCGCCCCATCGCCCTCGCCGCCGCTCGGAACGCAGCCCCTGGGCCGGCAGGTGCTCCCGAGGGTGCTCCCGAGGAGCCGCCAGCTGTGCGGGCGAGGTGCGGCCGCCCGGCGCTCACCTGCGCGGGGCTGGGCATGGATGATGCCATCCCGGCGCATGGAGCACCGCGCCTGCCCCGCTGGCTCCCTCCTCGGCTGGGGCAGGCAGGTGGCGGGAGGGATGGAGCAGTGGCTCATTAAAATGCAGCATGAGTCTGTTTTCCTGAGATGCCTGAATTTAACCCCTCCCCAGAAAAGAAAAGCCGGGTTCCAGCATTCCCCTTTTCTTTTCGGCTCCAACATGGTGTCAGGAGCACTGCGGGCTTGATTAATTCGGGTTAAGCCACCCAAAGCTGTGGTAACAGTGTGGTACTGGAGAGTGTTTTGCTTATCCTGTCGCTGAAAGGGTTACTTTGGGGTTTTTGGGTTTTTTTTTTTTTGGCAGCTGGTTTGTCCAGCCATCATGGCCTGTGCTTTAAAAAAATATCTTGATGATGGGGGAGGGTAAACTACCAGTACACCGGTGGTTTAGGCTTCTGAATGCTTTTTCCTTTATTCTTTTTAGGTTTTTATCTCCTGAACTTATTTGGCCATTATTTTTATTAATTAGGACTGCCAGCGTGTTGGTACTGTTTCCTCTTTGGTTTCATCCTGTCAGGATCAAAGCAGGAGGGCTGCAGGCAAATGCCACCTGATGGCTCTTAGAGGAGCTTTCTCCTACTTGGAAATATGGTCTCTCCTCGCAGCTTTGCAGAAATTAACAGGTGCCATCTGCACATTCTGCACTCAGAGCTGCTGCTGTGAAAATATCCGGGAATAGTGGCACGGGGGAGGGAAGGAGTGGAAAAAGGAAATAGCATTCCTGATAACACGTTTGAGAACCCAGGCTGAACTCCAGTAAATACTTTTTTTTTGATAACAAGAGCCTTTCAATACACTAACAAGACGTTGTTTTTTAACAGGTTGTTTTGCCTTTCTGAAAAATGTGTAAGGTCAGAGAACTTCCACCGGGGGAAGAATATTCAGATTAAAACTGGCAACAGTGCAATATCCCCATTTCTAGAGCTGCTTCTCAGGCTGTAATTAACCAATAAAATACCAAGTGCAGGGTCACTGTGAGTGTACCTGTTTGCCCTTGCTTCCCTAGGTGACAAAACATGACCTTTCCTATAAAGCTGCCTGAACTTGGAGAATTCGGAACTACCTGGGGAGGTTTCCAAGAGAGCTCCTGGGACATTTGACAACTCAAAATCACCTGGAGGAGGAGGCGGAGTGGGGGCTGCTTGCTGGGGCCGGGGGTCGTTCAGGAGAGGTGTTAACAAACCAGGTGAAGGCAAGGGGAAACCAGGAAATACGGCATCCATGGGCAGGGATTGTTGGGCCAATGCCCTCGTATTTCACCACAAACCGAGGAAATGGGGCCTTTGCTGCTTATCAAACTGGACCCCCCTTCCCACCCCCAGCTTCCTGAGCTGCAGGGATTTTTGTTGCCTCTGATCAAGGAAAAATCTATGCACTCCATTCCCAGCTGTGGGAGGCTTTTGTCCTCTAGCTTAATTGAAATTTGCCTGCTGTAATTAATTACCAGAGTTGTGCTTTCTGTCCTTTGTGGTTTGGGTGTTCGTGCTCACCTCGCCTAAAACCCTGTGTGGGTGGAGGAAACCTGGCTGTGGGGTGAGCATCCTGCTTTCCTCCCCTTCTCACCAGCATCCTCATTAATGCTCCTGGCATTCCCTCCCTTCCCGTTCTGTCCCCTTAGCCGCTGCTTTGGTGTTTGAGTCAGGCTCGGAGGCACAAGGCAGCGCCCTTTGTTCGATCCTCGCTGGTAAAGTGTGTGACCAATTAGTCATTGTTCTCCACTGTCGCCCTTTAATTCCCTTTCATCCCCTTCCCAATTTTCCTATTGTACTTCCACATCTGCCTCGGGTCTCCTGAAGGAGTCTGGCTGGTGTGGCAAGTGGCTCAGAGCAGCCTTTGTACACGCACTGCTCCTGGCTGGGGGTACCTGGGGGAAGCTTTGGCTCTTAAAGGCACTGGTTCCACTTCACATGGTGGCGGGGGGGAGAGCTGGAATTAATTATCCGGGAGCTGTTTGTGCAGGCCCCATTCACTTCGTTCTCACTTGATTTTACTAATTCATGGACTCGGTATCCTTGTCTCAGCTGTAGTGTGGAGAGTTCTTCCATGCTGATAAGGTGGTTTTGTGGTGCTTTTGGAGTGTCCCTCGGTGTTCTTCTAAATTTTGGGGCTTTTGAGATGCTTTTCAAGAGGAAGTGGACTTGATAGTTTGAGACCAGTAGTTTGCTCCAGTCATTTGACTTGCAATGTTTTTGCTTATTGATACTTTTAAGTGAATTTTTAAGAATAATGTTGTGTAAATCAAGGCCACAGAAAAATTCATTGAAACTCAAGGCACTTGAGACTTTTCCTCCTTCTTCCAGCTACACATGCAAAGAGTATGGGGAAAACAAAAAAAGATGGCTGTGAGAGTAGTAAATTGCCAGTGATTTTGACAGGGTATTAGCTTTGAAACTTAACTCTGGTGGTAAGTACACGCGATTAACATGGTTGGGTGTGAAAGAACCATAAGAAATACTCAGTTAATGCCCTTGTCTTTAATTCTCCACTTGATCCAGAGGTTGAATCCTGATGAGCCACAAACAAGTGTGGTTGTGCCTCAGCAGGCAACTGTGCAGTACATGGAACACTGAAAATTTGGCGGAGAATATATATATTTTTTGTTTAATAAAACTTCAAGCCTTTCTGAAAGGTGTTGCAGAGTCTCCTGCAGGTTGTGACCCCAGAGTTCTGATTCTGGCAGTGGCTTCTTATAAATGGTTGTTATATAGAAATATATACGTAGAGTAATAATTTTAGAGGAAAAAATATTACAGAACTTTTTTTCCTGGTGTTTATGTGAGCACAGAACAATGTTCAGTCTGTCACCCACGCAGCAGCCTGTCTGTCTGTGTCCCAAATCCTTCTGATTTCCATTTCTTTGACAGGGAATGCGAAGTACTGATGGGGGGGAAGGTTCTGACCAGATCCTCTCTCCTCCCAGCTTGCCAATAGTGCCAAGCCCTGCTCTCCAAGAGTGAGAGCCCTGTCTGGGTGTACAGGGGACAATAGTCTGCTTGAGATGGGGTGGGAAGGCACTGCCTGGGCTCTGGTTGCTCTCCACTTCCCATGTTTCCATGGCAAGCCTCAAAGCTACTGAGAAATTAGGGGTGCCTCACAAATTTACATCTTGAAGTGGCAGGTTAAGGTGCCTGGGGGCACTCACATGCTGTTGGTTGGTGCTCTAGGATTGGCCATTAGGTGAGGGCAGAGCTGCTACTCGGGGACAATCCGGGCCAGGGGACTGGACCAGCAGGGGCATGCAGGGAGGATGGGCTGTGCTGGAGGAGCTGGAATTCCCTGTGGCAATGCCAGCTCACCCATCCCTAGCCCAAACACCAGCCAGAGTCCTGTCCTTCCATCCCTTTTCTGCCCCAGCAGGGTGTCTTCAGGTAGCAGGAGCATCGCCCAGGGCCACTGTCACCTTATCTGCCACCTCCTCGTGCAGCTGGCCGTGGGCAGGACCCTTCTGCAGCGGGAGCCGGGGACACGGCGGCTGTTGCCTCTTGATTGTGGCCTGGGCCTTCCCCTGGCCTTTACAGACTGTGCTGTGTGTGCTAAGCACTTGGGGATGTGTGGTGTGGCACCACAGGGAACACAGAGATACATCAGGGAGGTGTCACCTGTGTTGGGTCAGTATCATAGATTTGTTATATACACATATATACTGGGTATCATAGACTCTTTGTATACATGTGTCTATTAGAGAGGTGTCATGTGTTTATTTATACATGTATTATCAAGTTGAAGTATTCCTAGTGTTTTAGGAGGGTGATCAAATAAATGTATGGAGTTTTCTATAGAAATTCTGGTGCTGATGGCAAGGTTGGAAGGTGTGAATTTTTTTTTTTCCTGAAAAGTGAAAATATGAAAAGTGATGGAATTTTTTGGTTGAAAGTTTCTAGTGTTGTTAAGCAAGTTAGAGGAAAGGTAGTAATGAATATTTGCATCCAGCAGACATTTATCAAATAACACTAGAGTTAGGAGTCAGTGGATATTTGGTAACCAAATGCGGGGCCTTTTCCACCAGTAAATAACCCTTGGAAAACCAATAGCAGTGTGGGGCTTTGAGGGGTCTCTCTTCCCTGTTTGGGAAGAGTTGGTGCTGCTTCTGCTGGATGTCGTGCAAGCTGCTGGGATATTCCCTGCTCAGCTTTAAGCTCCTGCCAACCCAAAGCATTCCGTGATCCCAGGGAGGTTGGTTGGCCAGCAGTGCAGAGATTTGGCATGTTTGGGCGTCAAAATAAATGCTGTTTTCACATCATCATCCACGTGCTGCTTGACTTCAGATGAAACACTACAGCCTCTGAGCTCTTCACTCATGAGAATTTGAACTGCTTTGTTAGATCCGTCGAGATGCAGGGATGTCTTAAAGCATTGCCTTTTTAAGGACTGACTATTTTTGTATCAAACAGCCTGGTTTATATCTGCTGAAGATAGGAAGCTTTAGGCAGTTTGGTATCTGGTTTGTTTTTTTTTTTTTAAGGATGTTAAAAATCTTTCAAATACTGTAGTCTTAAAATCTCTAAGGAACTTTTTTATTTTGTACTTGGAAAGATGAACCATCACAAAAGCCCCTGTGAGACCTTCAGATGTATGACTTGATTTCATAACTGCAAAGCAAGCCAGCAAAACCCCCTGTTTTTCTCAGGATTTGCAATGGGGTTAAGTGTCAGCAGTGGAAGCTGCTCTGGAATTCCGAGGTCAGGGTGGCAGGTGGTGCTCAGACCCAAGCTGTGTTGCAAGAAGCTATGCTGGGCCATAGGGTGGGAAGCTCCAGCTGGGGGGGAAAGGACAAGCTGGAAGGATGGTGCCAGACTGGGATAAGGGCTGTCTGGGGGTCAGGCTTATACATTCAGTAGCATTAGAACGCAGACTGAGATAGAGGTCATCAGCACTTCTGAATTTATGCCCCTCTTTCTGTTGGCGTGGGGGTTTCAGGTTGTTTGTAGAAAGCTTGGAGATTTTCACTTGTAACTTCTTTCTCCTCCTTTATTTTCTGTAGCTTCAGCTTAACTGAGTGTGACCTGAGCAAATTAAAATGTTATTTGGGTGCTATTTTGGCCAACTCATTTTTATTCCTTAGGAAACAAATTAAGTAGCTTCAGTCAAAAGTGCTTTTTAATGTATTTGTAAAATAAATGTTTGTGCTATTGCTTGGGTCTTGCCTCAGTTTTGCAAAGCCCCATAGACTATGGAATGTGCAATTTCTATTCTATTTTTGCAGGGAAGCAATGCAGTGTGTCCTGAAAAGCTATCGAGGATGCTGTGTAATTTAATAACCTTATTTTAAAGCAAACCTGTGCACTATGGTAGTGCGAAATGAGGTTTTCAATACTCTTGCCTTAGACTCTTTTCATGTCACTCATTTGTTTCCTGGTTGGCTGCCTATGAACAGCTGAGAAAGAACTTCCACTTTTGCAGTTTAATATTTGTTGTGCCCCATTGTTTTGGTTTCTTTTTAGGCCTGTGTTTAGCTGTGTAGTGAGCAATGTCTTGCTGTGGTTGCCAGGCCATCCAGGAGCCTGGACAATAATGTCTTGCCTTTTATTTTAGAGCATACAGAAATAAAAAGTTATTTTAAATTCACATGTCTAGTGTTCAGGGTGTGTTATCAAGCTGCAGGAGTAATTTCAGATTTTTCAATGAGTTTTATTGATTACTTTTTCTCCCAGTGAAGGTGCACAGCTCATATCTTTGTGCTTTTCCCAGCATTTTTCTAATCCTCCTGAAGAACCTCCCCCTCTCTGTGTGGAGCATGTTTCCCAGTGCTGCTGGAGCTGGCTGACCTCTATTTTAAATGTCAGGGGTGCTTCACCCCTGCCCTGCAGATTCCATTTGCCTTTTTTAACCCTTCCTTGCAACCCTGCTTGGAGCAGCACCACTTCAGAGAAGCACTTGTGCCACCAGACCTGTGTTTTACACATCTGGAGTCACAGTTTTTTTCCAGCTGTGTAACCACTGCCTCTTCCTCCTTCTCTGCTGTGTTTGTAGGATCTGGGAGGTGCCTTGTCCAAACTGGGTGTCAGCAGACAGGCTGAGTTTCTTGGTGCCCAAGTTAATTCAGTATTTGTTGGATAACTATGAGCAACAAATAGTGGAGGCGTGCAGTGTGCAGCTTGTGTGCTTACAGGTTCTCAGCTGTGATGGTGGTGCAGATCTAGGGAAACTCTGACTGAAGAGAGGGATCACTCTGGGTAAGAGTCCAGCCAGCTGCAAAGCACCCTGGCCACTGCTCGGGGGGCTTGGGGCAACCTGCTCCTCCTGTGCAGGGTGTCCCTGTCCATGGCACGGCTGGGATGATCTCCAAGGTCCCTTCCAACCCAAACCATCCTGCAAGTCCCACGATTTTGCTGTGCCTGTTTCCTGTGGGTGGGGAGGAAAGAAGCGCTGCTTTGAAGTTCGGATTTTGTCTGTCTTCCAGCAGCACAGATCGGGAATTCAGTTGTGTTACTTGCCTTGGAAAAACCTGTTCCAAAGTCTGTGCTCCTCACGCAGAGGAGCTGGAAGGTGTCTTAATGACCAGACAAACACATCAGTGTATCAGTAGCAGCAAGAGCTCTTGAGTCTTTTGTGAGTAAGGATGATGTGGGAAGAATGTGATAGAAATGAGTTACAGTGAAGGCTGGTGCACAGGCATTTTAAAGGATAGCAGGAATTTGCTCTAGGAGTAACTTAAAACTGATGAGCATGTACAGTTCAGCTCCACATTTCAAGCACTGAATGAAGAGCTTCATGGTCTTTTGCAGAACCAGAAAACCAAGGAGCAGATTGAGAGCTTGCTGCAGAACGGGCAGCACGAGGAGCTGCGGGACCGCTTGTGCTGCCGGCTGACCTTCGGCACGGCCGGGCTGCGCTCGGCCATGGGAGCAGGCTTCTGCTACATCAATGACCTCACGGTCATCCAATCCACTCAGGTGAGCTGGGCACGGCTGTGGGAGAGGCTCTGCCCCGCGGGGAGCGTGTGGGATCAGCGTCCTGCTGAAATCCCGGGGCTGGGACGCAGCAGCCGCTCAGCAGCGGCGGGGAAGCAGGAAAGGTTCGGTGCTCAGAGGAAATGAAGTGGCTTGGAGAGGTGGGAGTGGGCTGGAATTTGGCCAGTGGTTTGTCTGTATCACAGCCCTGTAGCTGGAGATCATGAGCTTCTGTGAGAACTTGTAGTATTTGTCAAAAACAAAACAACAAAAACCCCAAACCAAAATAGGAAAGCCCCAACCAACCAAGGCTTTTCTTTCTTTTTTAGCACAAGTCGTGGATGTATATGGACTGAGTATTTTAAATATACTGAAGCAGTTTATCTGTTCCTACCTTTAGCCTTGACTATTGAAAATAGATTGAGCTGATATATTTGGAACCCTTGAACTTGGAAAATCAAGAAAATGTTTGTTATGACAAAACTACTGAATCTTACCTGCTTTGACAGGTACTTTTTGTAGAAATGGAGCTTCAACCATATGATCAAAGGTGTTTTATTGCATGGTTTACAAAGGGTTGGTAAAATCTCTCATTTAATACTTTGCACTTTTTAGGTGGTTTCTCTTGGCAGGCTGGTGCTCTGACCTCCTTCAGGAGATGTGATTGAAGTAATGCTTTCTGTCGGCCTAGGATGGAGTGATGTGCTTACAACTTGGAACAGCTGGGACTCTCCTAAGCTGTTTGACATTGTTGTCTGAATTGTACAACTGGAGCCCACACTCTTGTGGGAAGCCAGATTCCAGTACTGTTTATAGAGGTTTTGTGTCCAAGTGTTGGTTTGAAACCCAGCCTTCTCTCTGACAGTTTTTCTTTTCAGGATCTTCTTGGATCTAACAAAAAGCTTTCCTTAGGTGTCTGATCTGTAAACTGGACACATCTCAGAATGATGCTTCCTGCGATTCTGCCCTTCCTGAATTGGGTGTGCCAACCTCCTCTGCCAGGAATGCTGTAATGGCATGAACAGGTCTAGGTGGACTCCATGGATGCAGTGAGAGCGGAGTGAGGAGACTGGGAAAAGAGGGGTTTAAAAGTCAGTGTTTAGTTGCTAGTGGTGGCATGGTGAAAAGCAGCTGAGCTGCTTTGAACAAGCCCCCTTTTCCTGGAAGCAGAGGAGGTTTCTGGGCGTCATTTCCCTGCTGTTGGGTTTGGAGGTGCCGGTGCTCTGAGCGGTGCCTGCTCCCTTTGTGCCTCAGGCTGGCGGAGTGGGAGCGAGCGTGGGTCTGCTGGCTCAGCCACATTCCTGGCAGAAAGGGAAAGCTTCCCTTCTGCTTGGCAGGGAATGTGTTGGCAAGCTCAGTTTCATGGGCATTGCTGGTTTTTGAGAGTAACAAACTGGGGGTGTGTGCGTCTGCTCCCTCTGCGCAGCTGCTATTTTTAGTTGTTTATTAAAGCTGTGTATCGAGCTGAGAAAAGCAGCCGCTGGGAAGTGGGTTAGAACTTGTTTCTGAAGTAAACTGCAGCAGATTTCATTGTTGTTTGAGCACTGTTGTTTCAGAAGCTGAGGGCAGGAACAGTTCTGCTGAACCTGGTCTGAGCATGGGCAGCCCTGGCTCTCTGGATTTGTCCTTACCTGGAACAGGAATAAACAGCCAGTCAGATAGCAGACTTGAGTGTAATTAACACTTCCTTCAATTAAAATAAGCCATAGTGAAGTTGCATGTGTGTTCTGTCCTTCACTTGATCAGATCTTTTTCATTTGATTTGATTATACTGCTATTATGTGGAGTCAGATCCAGGAAGGTGCAGAATATTCAGCAGTTGCTTTGGACTCTGCTGAAAATTGCAGGTACATAAACTCCTTGTAAAGCTCTGATTCCTTGGCTTTTGTCCTATTTGTGCATGTCCAGGTGCTTTTATCAGTGGGACAGAAACCTGTCACTCATCTCCACAGTGACAAAACCAATCACTTTTGCATCAAGGAGTTTCCTGCTGCTTAAAAAGCAAAGCTAAAGGTAATAGTTGAAAAATTTAAATGCTGGACTTCATAAAGCTGTTCCTACCTCTCTGGATTTCATCAACCAAAAATCTTTCCATCTTACTTTTGATGCCATCACTTTTCCCTCCCTTCTCTTTTGAACTTGAGCACAAGGGACTGGACATGCTGCAGATGTACACTTGTGCTCTTCCATGGATTCTGCATCAGGAAATCACCTGAACCACGCAGTGGGAGAGGTAATCGTGATACCTCAGTCACCTGAAGAGCATTTTGGCTTAGATCTGAGGGGGTTATGCAGTTGTGCTGACACCTGCTGATGAGCCATTAATTATCACCACAAGGTGCACCTGGGCCTTATTTAGAAGTGGTGGGAATGTAATAGCTGTAGCAATTAGGGACACTATCAAAACCTGAGTCTTGTTAAAGGGAAATAGAAATTCTTCAAACTGAGGAACTTCAAGAGAGGACTTAACCCTAGAGGTGCTGGAGTTCCTAACTGCTCTGGGATGAGCTAATGAGTCATTAATTATCACCACAAGATGCACCTGGGCCTTGTTTAGAAGTGGTGGGAATGTAATAGCTGTAGCAATTAGGGACACTATTAAAACCTGAGTCTTGTTAAAGGGAAGTAGAAATTCTTTAAACTGAGGAACTTCTTCAAGGGAGGACTTAACCCCAGAGCTGCTGGAGTTCCTAACTGCCCTTGGGGCACCTGGATGAAGATTGGTGTGAGCTCAGGTGGAGGGTTCAGACAGTGGAAAGGCTCTGCATTCACTTCCTCACTGACATTTATAGATGTACTTTTATTTCCTGCAGCTTTCACAAAGATGTTTGGATAGCAAGCAAGTCTGGTAGGACTGAGTTAACTTCAGCTGTGGGGTCTGTGGCTGAGCTTAAGGGATTAATTTTAAGCAACCTGCTCCACAGCAGACAGTAAAGACATTGCTGTTTTTCTTCATACAAAATCTTAGCCTGAATAAGGGATCTGTTATAAGGAATCTGCAGTTCATGTCTTCAGATGTTATTCAGGTTATTCAAGTCAACTTGGATGCGTTTTTCCCATTCCTCTCTCCTCTTTGCAGCTGTGAGTGAAAGCTCTTGGCAGGTTGTCAGGGCAGGGTAAACATTTTGTGTGTTTTGGGCTCAGTGTGAAGGTGACTTCAGCAGGTGATTCTGCTGTGGCACAGCCTCCAGACCTGCCACTATTCAAAGAGTTATCTTTATTTTAAGGATTTCTTTCCTCCCTCTCTGTAAATCCCTCCACATTTGCAGCTGAGAGGGCTCTCCAAAGAGATGCCAGTATCCCCTAGGTCATGCTTTGGAATACATCCTTGGAATGCCTGCTTGAACTTGATTTCAAAGGCCTTTCCCAGCCTTGACAATGCTGTGATTCTAAAGGGCCAAAGCCATTTAAAATAATTGATCTTGGCTGAATTCCAGGGTAGGAGTCAGGCTGGCTTTCCAGATACCCAGTCAGATCCAGATGAAAACATCCTGAAGAACTGCACTAAATACTGGTGGGGGAAAAAATCTGTTTAATGCTGGTACAAAACACCCCCACTGCCATCAAGAGGCAACTTGTACCCCTGTGAGAGGCAGCGTTGATGGGATCAGCGTGGCTCTGTTAAGTTCACTGTGCTGTGTTGTCTGCCTGTGGGGAGCTGCAGCCTCTGGAAACTTCCATTGACAATAGTGCTTCCATCTTTTTATCTAAAACTGCTGATCCACCATGGGCTGTTTCCGTGATGGATCTCCAGAGAGATTCTGGCTGGGAAATGAATGGATGTGAAGGCTGCAGGGCAGGTGAAACTGGAGTAAAAGCTGATCTTCCCACCCAAGCCTTTCCCTGATTTTTAAGGCAAATTTATGACTAACCCTTTGGAAACAATGGTGAAAATGTCTGACTTGCACTGTGGGCAGAGAGATAAAGACTAGGCTGGCACATCTTGTGTTGCTTGAGTGCATGGAGTTGAAAACATGGATTTTTCTCAATTCAGTCTTTAAGATGATTTGAATAAATGAAAGCACAGTGTGGATTGAAAATGAGTGTTTGCTGCTGAGGGTTTATTGTTGTTCCACTCACTTTTATTTCCCACAGCTGTTTCTCTGGTTACTTGCTTTCTTTTGGTGAACACTGGGGGAAGACCACTGCAGCTTTTGTGAATATCACTATTGATGTGTTGGAGCTGTATTTTGCCTACTGATATTATCCATCCTTTGTGGGAGACCACCTTTAACGTTTGTGTGTGCTGCACTGCAGCTAATTATTTTTTCCCTTTTTTTTTTTTTTTTTTTTCCCAGGGGATCTACAAGTATCTTGAGAGGAACTTCTCAGACTTTAAGCAGAGAGGCTTTGTTGTTGGATATGACACACGAGGTCAGGTCACCAGCAACTGCAGCAGTAAGAAGTATGAGTATTGATTACATCTGCAAGACTAGAAATGAAATTGTGCCTGTAAATGCATTCTGTTCTATCAGCACTTTTTCTGTTTGTGATGAACTGGGCCCCCTCTTTCCTCTCCCTTAGTCCATTTAAATAGTAATGAAGAGAGGCTGGGACTAAATCCTTTGTGGTACCAGTTGGTCAGCAAATGAGGAGTGTAAGGCTGTTTATTCCACCAGAGAATTTACAGATTAAATGCTCAAGAACACTAAGCTTGATATGCCTGGGGACAAATTTAAATATGAAGGTAAATTCAGAGTATTAACATCCAGCTGGAAACCCCTAAATATTAATGCACTTTTAACTCTGTCACTCTCTGGTATTTCACACCTGATTTAAGCTTGCCTAGGGGAGAAGAATTCCACCTGCAGCCTGCTGTAACCCAGTGTGTTTTCACTGGGAATTTTACTTGGATTTTACCTGGAGTGCTTAAAATGCAGACTTCCAGCAATGGCAAATAGTGCTCTTTGCAAGGAAAAGGGAGAAAACTGCTTCCTGAATTCTCTAAGAAATCTTAATCCCTTGTCATTTGGGGAGCAAAACGCATGTGGTAATGGCATGCCTTGCAAAAAAGCCAACCCAGCAGCTAATTGGCATTTAGGTAATGAGAAGTTAATTACTGTAGTTATTGTTGTAACTAACACAGTTCCTTTAAAAAGAATTTTTGTAGTACTTGATGTTTTAGGGATGAAGATGTCCTTGGTATACCAGAGCACAGAATGCAGTGACTTTCTGCCAGGAGTTTCTCCTTTCCCCTGCGTGCCTCTCCCCTGGGCCTCGGGGTACATGTGGCCCATCATCCCCCAGGCTTTGGCCTGAGGGGTTTAAACTCACCTGTGACACTGGATTTGCCAGTTGTGTGCAAACCCAGATTGTGTGGGCTAGGCATGGGCTAAAAATGGGCAAGTGTAAGAGCAATGTTCCTTTTGAGCCACCCAAGGCTTGGAATTTAGGCCTGGTGTTGTTTCACATGTCCCAGAAGCACCTCAGTTCTCAACCATGTGCTCCTCCTGTCTCCTGGGATAATGCACCCTTCCAGCAGTGCTAAAATCGAACTGAACTCCCCCAAGAGAGTGTTTGCAGTGGGAGCAGTGTGCTTTTCCAGCACTCTGTGGGCAGCAGGGCCCAGGGGGATGGCAGACCATCCAGCTGTGTCCTGTGATTAAGCTGGTGTAAACCAAGCAGAATTTTAGTAGCTTCAACTCCAAGCTGAGCTCTCAAACTCTTCCAGGTGGTTTCAGGTGGCATTTGACAGGTGCTGTAGTGAAATTCTGAGTCAGTGGAACTTGGACTGCTGGTGATGGGAGAGGAGGAAGTCAGTATTAATGCTTGTCTGTGAGAACAAGGGAGCAAGGTGAGCTTATGCCATTTAATCTCTCATCTGTTTTGACTCTGAGACTTTCCACTGCCTCCTGAGCTGTGGGTACCTGAGTGCCAATGAAGTTTCATACCAGTTATCTGGAAGAGAATGAGCTCCCCTGTTGCTTGAAAGGGCAAGTTTATTATAAAAGCAAGATTTAGAACTATGGGCACTGTTCCTGTTTCTAAACATTCTGGAATAAGGGGTGCTGCTTTGCAGAAATACATTTTAGGAATAGATCTGCTTCCTGGACATTGTCTGAAGCTGTTGGGCAGGGCTGGCAAATGAGCTTTGTGTGGGGTAGCAAATCCCTTTCCAAACCTGCTGTTACAGACATCTGGTGCTTTGAGCTTTCTTTGAAGTTGGTTCTGTCCTTGAGCAAAGGGTGGGTGTTCTGCCAGTGGGTTCTGTATCTTTGCGTGGGATATCTGCTTTGTTTGGGTGAGGGACTGCAGTGCCTTGCACTGTCCAGGCAGCAGCTGAAAGTGCTGTCTCAGATTCTACAGCCTGAAAACTGTTACCCTGACTGTGCAGTTTGTAGGATAGCCCTCTTAGCATAAGCCCAAAAAGCAGCACAGTGCTTTAAGAAACAAGTGCCTGAAGGCGACAGGAATTCCATCTGGCTGCTGGGCTGTCCTGGGGAGCTGGAGTGACTGAATATTTTCTTTTTCCTCTTGGTAGGCTTGCAAAGCTCACTGCAGCAGTCCTGCTGGCAAAAGATGTACTTGTGTACTTCTTCTCCACTTATGTCCCTACCCCCTTTGTGGTGAGTCACCTTCTTGTCCATGTTGTTGCACCACACAGTTAAGGGAGTATTTGAATTTGCTGAAAAAGAACCAGCAATTGTCTTAAAGTGTTACTTCACAGAAAAATAGAGGCTGCTTGGTGCACTTGGCTCTTCAAGGAGGCTGTAACAAGGATGTCGCTGAATTCCTCAGTGCCTCTGCTTTTAATATCTCAAAAATACTCTTCTAGGCACAGCAGCTTTTCCTTGCATGGTTTTAAATCCTTGCTTGTGTTCCATAAGCTCTTCCAGCATGCTGTGTATTCTGTGGATCTTGGTTTGAGGGGAGGACTGAAATGCCTGGAGCACCTGTAATTTGTTTTTCGACAAGCCTTTTTGTGAATTCCTTTGTTCTGTCTCAGCCTGTTCCTAAGTGCTCCTGTAATCTGAGTGTAGGCTTTCTTTAGTTGGCAAGTTAATGATTGCTTTTTTGTATTTGATAAGAAGAATGTTTTTATGGAGATGAATTAGAACCAGCTTTCTACTACTGGCTGCAGGAGGCAGTGCAGAGTGTTCATGTGTGGGGTTTTCAGACAAACTGGTGCTGGGATAAAAGCCGCCTCTGTAGGGTCCCATGGCATACCTGTGCCCCTAACACGAGTTTAGTGGCAGAACCCTCGGGTAATGCTGTCTCGGGGTTCCCTTGCAGCCCTACGCCGTGCAGCAGCTCGGAGCTGTGGCTGGGGTGATGATCACGGCCTCCCACAACCGCAAGGAGGACAATGGCTACAAGGTAAGGCCTTGGTCACAGCGTGTCACAGCCTTTCCGGCTGCTTTCCAGCATTCCCTGCGTGTGCTTGGCCCGTTGTGGGAGCCACGGAGTGGTTTGGCTTGGAGAAGACTGTAAAACTCATCTAGCCCACCTGCTGCCATGGGCAGGGACACCTTCCACTAGCCCAGGTGGCTCCAAGCTCTGTCCAACCTGGCCTTGGCACCTCCCAGGGATCCAGGGGCAGCCACAGCTTCTCTGGGCACCCTGTGCCAGGGCCTGCCCACCCTCCTGATGAAAAAGCTTTTTCTGTGTGTGTCCATTAGAAGGATGAGTTATTTAAAGTAATTCGCTTCTATGACTTGACACACTCCTCTGTGATGAGAACATAAGACCACACAGTTTGTGTATCTCGAGCATAAATCTGTAGTGACATTCCATAGAGTCTAATCAGCAGCTGAAGAAATGCTCCAGCAATTTGTGTGTTTTTAGGCTTAAAAATCAGTTTAAAACAAAGCCAGAACTGAGGTGAATTAGTGCACACAGTCGGGACTGTGCTGAAGATGGGAAAGATTTCAGAGTGGATTAATAAAACTCAGTAGCAGTGTGGTGTTCCCTGGTTTTCTGGGCATTGAAGAGGGGTGGGTGGCTTCACTTTGAAAGCCTGGGACAATAAAACTATCCACAATAGCAAATGTGATGTTTTAACTGAGTATTCCCTTCCTCAACTTTGTACGAACCTGAACTAAACTCTCAACTTGAACTGAGCAGAGCATTCTAGAAGCCCTGTGTCAGGGCAGTGAGTGATGGCAATGTGAGGAAAGGCAGTCCTGCTGTGCCTAGAGAGAGAACTCTTGGGGGTGATTGAACTGCTCTTGTCTTCCCTGGAACAAGCTGTGAAGTTCTTCACCAGCCTTTGCTTCTGCTTAGCTGCAGCAATGAGCAAGGAAAGAAGCCATGTGAATTTCCCAGGTGCTTCATTTGTCAAGAAGCAATTTTGTTTGTGTCTTCTGATGCACAGCAGTGTACTTCTGTCAGGGTACTGGTTTGTTTCCTGGTTTACTTTTCTCAGGATACACGTTTGTTTCCTAGTCTTTCCCAAGAGCTGTTTCATCTTTCACCATTTCCCGTGTGAATTTCAGCAGCCTCTGAAGGTTTTGGACAATTTTAACTGAAGGTAACAAACCCAGAGGACACTGACAGGAAAACAGAGGCAGATTATCTGGGCAGAGTCTGCACTGTGAGCTCAGCCATGCTATTGGCAACAGACTGTGGGAAAATTGGCCTCTAAATAATTCTTTAACAAAGACTTTTTTTTGTAGCTGAGGGTTAGATATGGTGTTTCCACTCTGGATAGTGTTAGCAGCTGAGAGATTACAGTTGTTGAGCCGTGGAAAAACACGGACCTTGGCACACTGCTTATCTGTTTTGCTTTGGGTTCAAAACCAAGTCGTGCTCCTTTTTCAAAAGGAATGCCAGCCTTGGAGAAGGTGATGTTTTTCTGGTGTTACAGTTTGCACAGCACTCCCAGATAAAAGTGCCCGGTTTTGGTTTCTCACATCCTGATATTTCAGCTGTAGTAGTTAAATACCAGCTTTTATGGAAACAGGTTGTGTTGCTGTGTAAGCTCCACTTAGCACAACTGCAGTCATGAACTCAGAGGCTCACGTTGAATGACTCCAGATGTCTTGAGAATCAAGCCAGTCAGATGCTGACTTCTCTGTATGACCTAAGCAGAAAGTAGGTGGAATCCTATAGCTAAAAGAATTTCTCAGGTTAATAATCGTTCTAAATAAACTGTGTCTTGTTTTCCTTCAACTTACTTCCTTCAGGTTTATTGGGAAAATGGAGCACAGATAACCTCTCCTCATGATAAGGAAATTATAAAATGTATAGAAGAGTGTGTTGAACCATGGAATGGCTCTTGGAATGAAAATCTGGTAGACACCAGTCCCCTCAGACAGGATCCTCTGAAAAAAATCTGTGACAGCTACATGGAGGATCTGACAAAGATCTGCTATCATAGGTATTGTATAAAGTTTTTAAGTAAGCTGTGGGTTGCAGGTGGAAAAACTGACAGCAGGCAGACTTCACTGTGTTCTCTGATGTGTCATTACATTCAAGGGTCCACCACCCTTAGGGTTAAACCATTTGGGTGAGAATAAACAGCTGCCTTGGGGAATTAAGCTACAGTGAAGCACCCCAGTAGAAACCATTTGATGCAGATGAATATTCCCCAAGAGTTCTGAATAAAATGCAGGAATTCAGAGTAAAAGTGAGGTGCATGTGCATAGAATAGAGGTGAGAAGATTCGGTCTGAAGGTTAGGTGTGGCAGAAGATGAGAATAAAAGGAGGAGGATGAATGATGTGAAGCAGAGCCAGAATAACATTTCGACAGTGGTGGGAGAGCTCGAGTTTGATGTAGAAATCAATAGTTTATTCTTGGGAGACTTTGATCTATTTCAGCAGAAGGTAAATATTTCATTTTCCAGGAGCAGAAGCTTTAACACAGCAATTTCTAGTGAAAGTCCAAACAAGCACTTTCACTGGTTCCTTTGACATTAATGCAGAAATCAGCAGAAAAGTACATGGAAGAATTACAGCTTATTTTGCTTTCCCTCAGGAAAATAGTCTTGTTAAATAGCTGAAATCTTACTGAAGTTCTGCTTTCCTCCTCAGGGAGCTAAATGTGCAGAGCAGTTTGAAGTTTGTTCACACCTCTTTCCATGGAGTTGGACATGACTATGTGCAGTTGGCTTTCAAAGCCTTCGGATTTCAGCCCCCCATTCCAGTACCGGAGCAAAAAGATCCAGACCCAGACTTCTCTACTGTCAAATGCCCAAATCCTGAAGAAGGAGAATCTGTGCTGGTATTTTTGTTTCTTCATCAGATTTCTATGGGGAAAAACCAGCTGAGGAAGAGAACAGGGAGAACTTGCTTTCAGCTGTATTAAAGCAGTGGGCAGTCCGTGGGGGATTTTCTTTTGCTGTGTGTTAGATGTAAGTAGGAGGGCTGTGGGTTTATTTTCTCTCATGTTTTGGTTTTTTGCCCCCCCCCCTTCTTCTCCCACCAGGAGTTGTCACTGAGACTGGCAGAGAAAGAAAATGCAAAAGTAGTAGTGGCCACTGATCCAGATGCAGACAGACTGGCAGTGGCAGAACAGCAGGACAAGTAAGTGATGGGACCCTTTTTTGTGTCTTTCTGCAGAAAAGAGGGAGTCACAGAGTGTCCCTAAATGGTTGCTGGGCACAGGTCTTCAATCCACTCTTCTCCTTAGCTATTGGGATATTTTTCCCTCCTAGTTTTATCCTTTAGTATAGCTCCAAATGCATTTTAAATCAGTTCACTCAGCAAAGAGTAGATTAAATACTTACTGGTGTGATAGTAAATAAAGCTCAGCTGAAGACTGAGTGGTTACTAAAGACAGTAAAATCTTGTTGTTTACTGTGTTTTCATTTACATTTTCATCACAAGGGCAAACCTTCCTTGGCAGTTGTCATGGGCTTCTTTTGGTGGGGTGGCTTTTTTTGTTTGGTTTTAAAAATATTTTTAATTTTAATCCCTTGTTTTCCCCTGCTTGTTCATATTGAACAGAAATTATTTTTCTCCCACTAACAGGCCCCAGTTCTGATGGTTGTGTAAGTACAAGTTGTGCAGGCCCTGCCTGACTGCAATGTACAGATTGCGTAGACTGCTCTGTATGGATCAGTTCTAGACTGCTCTCCTGCTGCTGGGTAATCAAAGGCCTGAGCTGTGTTAGAGCTGCCAGAGAGGAGACCCTGGGGGTGTCTTTTCTGGCTGGCACAGTGCTCTGGGCTTGTCAATCCTTGAGGTGTGAGAGTTGTGGAGTCCTGTGGGTACGGTGGCTTTGTCTAGAGCAGCTTGTCGGTGCTGTGCTCACATCCTGGTGTTCGGTGACTGCTGAAGGCCTCTCCCTGGGCGCTGCTCCTGGGCGAGCTGGAGAGCCTCAGCTTGCCTCTCCCCCGCAGTGGCTGCTGGAAGGTGTTTACGGGCAATGAGCTGGCGGCCTTGTTCGGCTGGTGGATGTTTTCCCGCTGGAAGAACTGCTCCCAGGATGCTGATGTGAGCAATGTCTACATGTTGGCAACCACGGTCTCCTCCAAGATTCTGAGGGCAATTGCACTTCAAGAGGGGTTTCACTTTGAGGTGAGCGTGGGTTATGTGTTGTCGTCTCCATCCGAAGCCCCGCTGGTGGCCTCACGGAATGAAAAGCAGACAGGGGACTTCCAGGCTTTTGGCTGGGAGTTTTGAGGGATTCCAATTCACAGAGCATGTTCTGTCACCCAGACAAGCCCGATTTCAATCTCCTCAGTGTTCTCAGACTGGGAGATCAGCTTGGGCAAAGCTCAGTAATAGGCACATGAATTAATACCTGACTTCCAGGTAACAGGAATACCTTAGGTGTGGTTATCTCCCTGGAGAGAAATTCTTCTGTGTGAGAGCAGGGAGGTTTGTGCAGCATGCTGTATTCACTGCAAGTGTTGATGGGTTTGTGATGAGCATTTGGAGGTTACGCAATGGCCCTTCAGGTGCCCGGTGCCAGCAGGTTTTAAATTTGGATTTACTTGAGGCTGGGACAGGCAGAGGAACTCCTGTGTTCAGATCTTTAATGCAGCTTCGTTAAAAACTTGCTAAAAAAGAAACTGGGCTTGCCCTCTGCAGACTGACAGTTATTATCATTCCTGCCTCCAGATTAAATCAGATTTCTGTCGGATGTTAGCCAGAAGAGAGGCAAGTGCCCAAAATCATAGCACAAACATCCAAAGGGCCAGGCCTTGTTTATCCATGTCCTAATTAAATCCATGTGCGACAAGAATAAGTGTTTTGCCAAACAATGAGGAATTTAAAATTGAAAGCAACTCTGAAAACTGTTTTGAGTGACTGGCCAGATAAGCCTAATCAGGGTGAATGTCAGTTCCTTGCAGTGGATTTGGTTCTCTCTCTAAATACTGGTTTGTTTTATTTTTAATAGGAAAGGGACATATTTGACTGAAAGAAAGAGAAGCTGGGAATTTACAGAACCTCTTGGCCTCCCCTAAAAGCTCCCCTTCTTTTTTATTTGTAACTTCCTTCTCTCTAAGAAACTGTTTCATCTTTTGACTGCTTTTGCGTGATTTATGTAAAAAAACCCCTCAGAGCAGTGCTCTCCCCTCCCAGCACCTAAAAGTGTTGCTTTTATATTTCTGTAGTTTTTCCTCCTGAATAACTTAGTCTCATCTGATGAGCACCACAGATGATCTGATGTGATCTCGGAGCACCACAGTCCCTGACACACTTTTTCCTTGGTTTGGATACTCATGTCCTAGTTGAGTATCCCCTAGGAAAATGCTATCCAGTGGCTGTTTCCCTTGGATTCATCATCCAAACTGAAGATGTGACTTGGCTGGTGGTGCTTTACTGTCCCTATTCTGCTTGTCAATTAATTAGATTTAAATTTAAGGAAATCACTTCAAAAAAATCAGAAAACTATCCTTAAGCTTTAGCGTTTTGACTCTGCAGGAGTCTTCCCATTGACCCTAAAATTCAGAATACATCATTATATTTTCTCTTTGGTTGAGTGTTTTTGTTTTTCTTAGTTTGAAGTGAACAGTGGCTCTACTTTTTTCTTTGAATTGAAACTAAATTGAAGATGTGTATTTTAAGTTTTCTTTTTCTCCCCTGTTATAGGAAACACTCCCTGGTTTTAAATGGATTGGAAGCAGAGTAAAAAATCTCCTAGATAATGGAAAAGAAGTTCTCTTTGCATTTGAGGAGTCTATTGGTATGAGTGCTAATATCCCTTTAAATTGCTGAGAACTGAGGCGGGGGAATGTGAATGGGAAGGACTGATCTTAGTTTTGGAATAAAACACACAAAAAGTACTTTTTGTCCTAGTAGTTGGTAGCATCATTGGTATTTTGCTCTCATCAAGTTGACTTGCCAACTCCCAGAACAATAAATTGTATCTGACTTGCTGATTCTGGTATTGTCTTTCCAGCCCTGTAACCCCCAAGTTAATGAGATTTCTCCTGCATATGCAGCAATAAAGCAGCTTCCATGTACTGGCCAATTTCCCTTTACAGGATCAGAGGTTAAAACTTCAGTTGAGTAAATCAGAGTGATAATGTCAGGTTATTTTTCCACCATCACTTTTTTCTGCCTAGGCTTCATGTGTGGCACGTCAGTGCTGGATAAGGATGGAGTGAGTGCAGCGGTGGTCATTGCTGAAATGGCAACTTACCTGCAGGGCCAGAGCCTGAGCCTGGCACAGAAGCTCGTTGACATTTATGAAACGTGAGTGGTGTTGTTCATTAGAATGTTCTACTCCACTATTTTAGATCTGGGAATAATCTAAGCAATATTTATTTAAACATAAATTTATATAAATGTTTGTGTCCTTCAGATGTTTTCTCATTGTAAGTTGTTGTGGGGTTTTTTGATGCATGATGAGTTACAGCCCATCACTAGTGCAGATACCACTGTGCCTAAAGGAGCTCCAGGAGCGCTGGAGAGGGTTTTGGGACAGGACACAGGGAATGGTTTCCCACTGCCAGAAGGGATCTGTAACAGAGCAGAGGTGGAAGGAATGGCTATGGACATGATCCCAGCAATAAAACAAGGATTGTGGTTGTCAGAATAAAGACACAAAATGTGCCAAAACCTCCCGAATCTTACAACTGAAAGCATTAATCTGCTTGTAGGTATGGGTACCACATATCCAAGACCTCCTATTTCCTGTGCTATGACCCTCCCACAATCAAAAGGATATTTGAGCGACTCCGGAACTTTGATGGCCCTCAGTCTTACCCCAGCTGCTGTGGGATTTACAACATCTTACACGTCCGAGACATCACCACTGGCTATGACAGCAGCCAGCTGAACAAGAAGTCGGTGAGTTACACGGTGTTTTTGCAGAGGAGAGGCTGCAGAAACTGCAAGGGAAATACACTGGCCAAGAGGCAGATGTACCTGTGAGCTGAGGGGGCAGAAAGCTCCGTCAGAGCGCTCAGCATCCTTTCCTGGGGAGAACACTGCCTGCGTGGGGAATGCGGTGGTTCCTCTGATACAACACCCGATGGACTTTACTGACTCACTGAGCCTGGTGCTCCTGCAGCCCCTCAGCTTCCAGGGGCTGGGTCTGCAGTGGCAGTAAGGGGCTGCTGTTGTTTTGTAGGTGCTGCCAGTGAGCAAGAGCAGCCAGATGATCACGTTCACCTTCCAGAACGGCTGCGTGGCCACGCTGCGCACGAGCGGCACTGAGCCCAAGATCAAGTACTACGCCGAGATGTGCGCGCTGCCTGGGCACAGGTCAGTGCCCCGAGCCCCCCTGGCTGCCCACAGCAGGGAGAGACACAGAATGGGCTTCTCAGCACCTGCTACACAAGGCTCCTTTAACTAACCCCATTCTCCACTTACTTAGAATTAAGAAGTGATCAGGTGACAAAATCACAGAATTACTTAGTCTAGAAAAGCTCTCTGAGATCAGAGTCCAGCTTGTGGCCAACCAGCCGGGGCACTGAGTGCCACATCCAGGCTTTCCTTTTGCTGCTGCTGGTGAGTGTGTTTGCAGCCAGGTGGGTTCCCACTGCCTTGGGAGTCTGCTGTGGTACTCCGAGCTGCTGGGTAGGAACTAGAGGTTGTTCACCTGCGTTGAGCTTCTTCCAGTTTAAATGGGTGGGGGGAAATCCAGGGTGTGTTTGCACCACAGAAACCTCTTCTATTATGGAATCATGGAATGGTTTGGGTTGGAGGGGACCTTAAAGACTGTCTTGTTCCACCCCCATGCCTTGGGCAGGGACACCTTCTGCTATCCCAGGTTGCTTCAACCTGGCCTTGGATACTCCCAGGGATGGGGCAGCCACAGCTTCTTTGGGCAACCTGTGCCAGGGCCTCCCCACCTGATTATTGCGGTGTTAATTGAAATTAATTCAGTTGAAGAAGAAAAGGGCCACTAGAGGGCTCTGGGCACCATCTTTAAAAGTCCCTTCCAACCCAAACCATTCTGTGATTCCATGATAATCCCTGCTGAAAAGGAGCTTGTTGAAGCAGGCAGCTTGGAGTCTCTACACCTGACTGGGTAGGAAACACAACAGAGCAAGTGCATCCCCATCAGGTCTTGCTGTTTCTTTATTGATGTTTGGGTGTGTCCCAAACCTCTGACCTGGCCCTGTTCTTTCCTGCAGTGACAGAAGTGTGCTGGAAGAAGAGCTCCAGAAGCTGATTGAGGCTTTGATTGAGAATTTCCTGGAGCCTGACAAGAACGCGCTGACCTGGCGCTCTGCGTAGAGCCCGGTGCTCAGGGAGGCACCGCGTGGAACAAAGGACCCAGGAGCAGAACCAGTCTCATGTTTGTGTGTGTGTGTGTGTGTGTTTTTGAAACAGCTGCATTCTTGTTCTGTCAAGAAGAAGCATTCTTTTGTCAGGATTTTCACCATATTGGGATAAGGAGAGGCAGTCCGAGGAAAGGGTGGAATTTGTTATGGTTGTCAGTCCTTTTGACCAAAAGTTTAATTAACCCATGCCAATGCAAGTGAACTGCCCTAGTACCTTTGAGGCAGATGAGCTTAGCTGCCACATCGTGTCTTACACTCAGTTCAGGTACCTAAAACACCTCTTTTTTGTGTGTGAAAAGGTTTTAAAGGAGTGATCACTCCAAACTGACAACAAAGGCTGCTTCTTCCCTGCAGCTCTGAGACCTTCCCTACAGGTCTGCACTTCCAGAAGCATCGAAGCAGAGCTCAGCATTTCTTGTTTAGGCAAATTGTTGACATTTTTCAGCTACTTAAGAATTCTTCTGTTGGTAAAGGTGTTCTTGGTGCATTGTAGCTTTTCTCTGTGTCTTAAGATAATTGGCAGTGAAATAATAGTGATAACAGCTGCAGCTTGGGGTTGGAATTGCCTGGTGCCTTTCCAAGGCTTCCAAAGGAGCAGGAACTTGGTCATTCCTTGGTAAAATTGCCCCTTCTGACTACCATAGGCTCTGTAGCTACTTCTTGTCCTACAGCTCTGAAGGCTCTTAAGCTTTCTTGGTTTTCTGTATGCAGTTACTTTGAGTGACATTGCCAGTCAGTGACTTCTTGGGTTTTGCTGGCCTGAATTTTTATTGTCTGTGTATTAAAAAAAAACTAAGGAAGAAAGTGGAGATGAGAGGCTGACACAGTTATTAAATTGTGATTTTTTTTTTTTCATTTTTTTTTGGTCCTGTCAGGTAATTTCTGTTAGAATAGCACTTTGCAAACACTATTCTTCTTTATCTTTAAGGACAAATTTTTAACAGCTTCTCTCATTTGTTTTCTCCCTTTGCTCAAGTAGCAACTGCTAATCACATTTTCCAAAAAAAACCACCCAAACAAAGCAATACCCAAGTTCTCCTTGTGGTTATCCAATGGTTTTGGGAAATAAAGGCTGTGTTTTGGCACAGGAGAGCTTGTTCTGGCCAGCTCCCTGCTGTCACTGACAGCAAGTAAAAAGAAGTAGCAGCAATTCAGTGCTGGGTTTGATCTGTGTTGGAGATGATGGGAGAAGACCCCAAGGTGCCCTGGAGTTCAAGCTGTTGTTTTACCACTGCTGTTGCCTCTCCAAATTCCCTCTGGTTATGCCCTCACAGCTGGATGCTGTAGGATGGCACAGGGTAGGCTTGTGTGTGTTGCCTCTCCATGGCTTCAGAGAGCCCTGAGGTCTGGGTGTTTCCTGCTGCCAGCAGCTTTGCACTATATCCATGGAGAAGTATTTCAGTGTCTGTGAATGTACATGTAGAGAAGGTCTGTGTTGCACAAATTCTGACCTGTCACTGCTGTTTATTTATTTTTTTATTTTAAGAGAAGCTATCTCCAAATTGTTCTGCCATTGAGTGAAATGTATCTAATGCCAAAAGCTGTTCCTTTTTTTTTTTCTTTTTTACTTTGACTGTACATTTGACTGACATGGTGGGGAAAACAGGTAAAATCAGTTACACTCAAAGGATGCTTTTGATGCTGGGTAGGGCTGGGAAGGCATTTCTGACTGCTGCTTTGCCTTGCTTTCCCAAAAAGGGTGCAAATCTGGATCCCCACTGCACTGAACTTGAAGGAGCTCTTGCCATTCCTTCCACTGGCAGCGATTGAACCCGGAGGCATTGAGGATTTTGTTCTCCACGTAGTGGAGAGGAGAACAAGTGACTTGGCCATAGTTGTGAACAAACGCTGTAAAAAGCATAATGTGTGTGATGAGACCAGGTGTGTTACTGTAGCAGTCATGTCTTGTGAGTGATGGTTGTGCTCCTGCAGAGAGCAGGAATCTGCAGCTTCCTAGAGATCTGCTTTGTGTCAGTAGGCAAGTGCTAGAAATGGAGAAGATGTTTTCAAATAAGCATTGTTAGGAGCTGGTAACTGTTCATAGTCCAAATATCTTTAATTGAAGAAGAAAACCCAGCTGTGGGGTGTTGTGTATCTGGGATTTCCCCCATGGGTAGGTTTGACAGCGAGCTGTAGCTGTAGTGATGCTTTTGAGATGACAGCAGCAGGCACAATGTGTTGAATGTAACTTTCAGGGTATGATAACTATTTGCTTTTTTGAAACTGCTGCTACTGTTGTTTTCCTACTGTATTGGAGCTGGTTGATATATTTATACTGTTCCATTTGTGGAACTCCTTTATCTCCTCCCTCTGATCTCGCATCCCTTACTTCTGTTACTGTGAAGGACTGGAATTGTCGTTTCCTTGCCCTGTAACTTTGTTATGCATCGTGTTACAGTTTACTTGGTTTGTGCACAACCTTCCTTGAGTTGTCAGCTGTCCTTTCACACTTCTCAGATAAGAACAAAAGCTTTTCTGACTTGAGTAGAAAGCAGGTCACAGATCAAAGGATGCTGTGGGTGTTGTTTCTGAGGTGCTTCCAGGTGGAACACACCTTTTCAAAGGTTGGACAGTGGCTAAAACTGCAGTCATACAGCTAGTGAGTTGGGTTTAGTGTTTGATAAAATCCAGAGGGCTTGGGTGTGTCCTTTTGCTATGACCCATTTAATCTCTGGTGAAGTCGTGTTTCTGTGGGCCTGGGACAGGAGCTTTCCAAGTTCAGGGCTTAGCCAGGCAAGGCTGAGTGTCTGTGAGGCAGAGCTTGTAGCTGGATTTCTTATTCTGGTTGTGATAGAGCAGCCAGGGTGTGAATTAAATAGTTCCAAGTGCTGTCCATGTCTCTCCTCCTGCCCCTGTGAGGGTGTGTGAGGGAACAGTGAACTCTGGTGTGGCAGAGAGGGAGGGATGTGTGCAACAGGGAGAGCTGGGCTGCAGCTGTGGCCCTGAGCTTTGTGTTGGGCTGCAGAGCCAGCTCCGCTTCCCTTGTGACTGCAAGGAGCTGGGGTTCCCTTGGGCTGCGGCAGCCCTGGGGCCGGACCTGAGGAGCTCTGCTCATTTCCCTCGTTTCAAACACACAGCCCTTCCTTCTGAGGGGAGCACACACTCGTGCTGCCCAGGGGTAGATGAAGAGGGCAGACCCTGTGTGGTGGCTCAGCTGTCCAGGTGAGTTGCCCGGTGCTGCCTGGGGCTCCCTTCCCTGCCTTGCCTGCTCCCAGGCTCTGGGGGTTGGTTACCTGCGTGTTGGCATCCCTGGAGTTACTCCCTGCTTCAGCCCTGCTTGGGTAGTGCTTCGTGTGCTCTCTCTGCCAGGCTCCTGATCTTACCAGGGGTTCCAGCTCCCATTTCCTCACAGGAGTGTTTGTGTGACACTACAGTAGAAGCCAGGAGAGGAGCGATGAGTTCTGGCCCCTGGGCAGGGTGGGATGTGTGTCCTGCCCTAGGAAGCACCTGGATGGTCTCTAATTTTAAAACTGATACTCTTTATCACTTTGTTTTGTCTTCCCTCCCCCTTTTTGTCCTCTTCTCTCCCCAACTAAGAGAGAGGGGGCTCCTTGCATGGTGACATCTGGGTGGTTGCAGTCCAGCTTGATTCCCTTTGCTTTGTACAAGGTGATTGAAGTATCTCAAGTTGCATCGTTCTCCTTGCCTGGAATCTTGGGGAGTTCTGGATCTGTACTCCTGTTTACCCGATGTCTGTTCTGTAAAACTAGGGCATATTACAAGTACAGAGTGAGAATTTGCACTTTTCTGAAGAGTTTCTGTGTACTGCTATGTGGATTTAGCTGAATGAAGTGTTATAAGTAATAAAATATTCCCTTCATAGTCTCAATCCAGGTTTCTTCTGTCTTCTTTAGCCAAACACTTCTGCCCCAAAAGCTGAGCTGGGCTTGGAGGGATCTCCATGTCACACTTGGATGATAATGCCTGGGAACAAGAGGCTGTTCAGAGCCTCCTCCTTTTGCTGGTACTGAGATCTCCCCTGATTGTGGAGGGTGGCCCTGGGGCTGATGCGGGGGCTGGGACCTGGAGGTTGTGGGGGTGAAGCTGCTTCAGGAAAAGCAGCAGCTTGGGAGGGAGAGGGCCTTTGAGGGAAAGGGGAGAGGAACAGCCCCTGCTGCAGCTGAGCTGGGGTGGGCACTGCAGAGGGGGAGGGGGGCTGGTGTGAAGGGATTTTGGCTCCTTATAGAACGTCCTTCCAGGGCAGGTGGCAGCGGAGGGGGACTGTCCTCAGGAGCCGCCTGCTCCTGGGCATCTTCTGGCCTTCTCATGCAGCCCTGAAACCGAGACCAGAGCTGATTTCATGGAATCCTAGCAGATCTAGGAGGGTTCCTGTGTCCCGTCAGTGGTGGCTGCAGGCTTCAGCCCGTGGCATCCCGTGTACCAGCTGTTTTATCTGCCAAGGCTGCTCTCCCTGAGCCCCTCTCCTCCTCCCAGCTCACCAGAATTACCTCTGAATTCCAGGGCATTGCAACAGATAGTGCTTTCCAGGGAGAGACTCAACCCTACCCCTTCCCAGTGAGAAAAGACGCTAAGGATGGGGAGAGGGACAAGTTTGTTTGGGCTGGGTGTGAGGGGAGCAGGGCAGGGACTGGAGTGGGGGACACAGCACCTGGCTGGGCCCCCACCGGGCTGTAGTTGCAGGATCCAGCACTGGATGTCACCACCAGTCCGTGCAGAGGGATGGAGCCCTGGGGGTGCCAGTGTGTCCCCCTCAGTGTGGGGGACAGTCAAGGGCCAGGCAGGACCCCTGGGAGTTCAGGTTTGGGCTGCACTGTAGCAGGGAGAGGGGGGACCGCAGGACTGACATCTGCTGTCCTTGTCCCTGCTGAACACAGGCATTTCTTCCAGGAACAGCACGACTGGGCTGGTGCAGCCTCCTCGGGGTGCCTAAGAGCAGTGTGGGGGAACAGAGCATCTCCAGGGCCCCTCTGTACTGCTGCCAGGGCACCAGGACCCAGGGACATGCAGCTGGGAGCAGCCAGGGTCGCTGAAAGCTGATGGGTCCTGGCAAGCAGCAGTGCCTGGCTTCGCATTCAGGTCTTGTCAATTTAAATGTTAATTTAGTTACTAAATTAATTACCAATGTGCCAAGCCCAGCCCGCGTGGGCTGTCCCTTGGGCTCGGCTCTCTGCAGGCTCCCGAGGCATCTCTGGAGATGGCCCCTCCTGGATTGATCCTGCTTGGCTGCTTCTTGCTGTGGCAGGACGTGGATGGTGTTGGTGTGAGGGCAGCCACAAGGCATGAGGGCTGGGTGCTTCCTGCTGTCCCGTTCTGTGGGAAAGCTGAGGAGGTGGGTCTGGGTGTACGGAGCATGCTGGAGCACTCAAAATCCCATCTGGGCTAGGAGTGGGACACACAGCCCCCAGCACCTGGTCCTGGGAGTTAAGGGGAGGTCCTCAATTGAACTATTTCCCAAAAGGGAAACTGAGGCATGGGGGAAGGGAGAAATGGACCTGGGGCCCCATCCTGCCTGAGCAGCGCAGCATCTCTGTGGCTGAGGAGCCTGAACAATTAGAAGTGATGAAGATCATCTAAAAATAGGGATTTGTAAATGTCAGGTTGGCGAGTGGCTGGGGAACGTGCTGGAGGATGGAGCAGCTCTGCGGGCTTGTCTGTGCCTGTGTCCTTATGCAGGACGAGGGATGTGCACTGATCTGCCCCGGGCTGATCCTGGCTCCCCAAACCCCCTAAACTGCCTGACGCGGATCATCCTGGACAGCCAGCACCAGAGGCATTTTCTGGGCTGTTTTATCCTGACAGGAGCTGCAGAAGGTCCCAGCTCTGCTTTGGATGGGAGATGGGGTGGGGGCCACCAGCCCCTCAACCTAAGTTATTTTTCCACTGGCTTTTGATAGGAGGAAACTCCAGCAATGACCTGAGGCCCCATGGGATGATCCCAGCCTCAGGATTTGGGTGATGTGCTGCCAAAACCACGTCTCTGTGTGGAAAATGGGAGCCTGGTGGCACAGGGACAGCCTGCGGGTGTTATCCCCTCCATCACCTCCAGCCCTGCCAGCTTCTCCGTCATCCACAGAATCCCACCTGTCCCCAACATGCCAAGAACTTGCTTAAAACAGCTGGCAACAGAGGTTTATTTGGAAAAATAATCCAGATTGGGGCAGATTAGTGGAACCACGTCGTTCCCCATCTGCCTGGGCGGTGCTGTGCCAGCTCCCTGAGGGGCTGCCTGGAGCCAGCCTTGGCAATAACACACAGCTCTGCTCATTCCTGTGGCTTTGACCTGCTCCCTGAGCCCCCTGGCCAAGCTGTGTGTCCCCAGCTCCTGTCCCTCAGGAAAAGTCTCCCAATCCCTGGTGCTGTTACCTCCAGCACCGCCTTGCTGCTGGGGACAGGTCCGTGTCTCCAAGGAACCCCTGTCTCCCAGAAATATCCTAACCTGGCTAATTAGGAACAGCCATAGGTAAAGAGGAGAAATCCTTATTACTAATCCCAGTTTCTTTGGCAGGGCACAGGAACCGCCTCTGAACCAGAGGAAGGACATACAGAGCACTGTCCTGGGTGTGGAGGTCCTGAACCTGCCCAGTGTTTCAAGTGCACCCTGCTGAGGACCGAAATCCATTTCTGTGGATTTTTCCCCTGTGAGAACCCTTCCCTGATCCCTGCCATGAGCTTGGGACACTGGGAGGTCCACATTGCTTCATGGAGAAGGGACTGCATGCAAACGTGCTGGCAGCTGGGCTTCTCCAAACACAGGGCCGTTTTTGGGAACCCAAAATGCGCATTTTGAGTCTCATCTTGGTGACAGTGCCCTAATCCAGAGGCTCCCTAATCCTGCTCCTTCGTCATGTGTGGGGTATGCGCTGTACAGAATAATATTGATGCTAACAAGCCACAGGAATTATGCTCCCACAGCTGCTTATCCACCCCCATCCTACCCCTTGCATGTTGCCTGGGGTGGGCTTGGCCTCCCTGGAGGGATCTCACTGCACCCAGGTTGGGTCAGGAGGATCCGAACCTTTGGCACCAAAAGAAGTGCCCTCATCCCTGCTGACCAAAAGCCACCACCTCCCTCCCTCCAGCCTCAGGAGAAGCTGGAGCAACCCGCTACCCACACCAGCCCCTTCAGAGAAAGGGCTTTGGCGACAGGGAGTGTTTGGCCACTTCTCCCTCCCTGAAGGCGATTTCCTTCCTCTTATCTATTGCCGGGCTCTGGTGGCTGCTGCCAGAATGGCGCTCCGTTCCTGCTCCACCAACCCCGTGTGCCCGCAGAGCCCTCCAGCCTTCTCCCTGCTCCATGGTCACTCTCACCAAGGCTCCCCAGCTCCGTCCCTGTGCTGCACTCCCGGAGTCACAGCTGGGACATGCTCTGCCACCTGTGCAAATCCACCCCTTGTTTTGCTCACGGGCTGTGGTTTGGCTGCACCGGGGTGGGAAAGGGAGGGAGGAGGTGGGGAAGTGGATGAAGGTGATGGCAGGCTGAGATTTCTCCCTTTGTAACTCAGTGCATGGGCTGACAAGGTGGCACCAGAGCCCACAAGCTCCTATGATGGGGGGAAAACCTCAGGAAAAGGTCTTCAAACTGCAACAAGTTTTGCAATGAGCTGAGCTATGGCGATCTCAGGATTCCCCAGGAACCAGGATCGAGTGGGGAGCCAGCTCCCTGCTCAGTAGGACCAGCTCAGAGCATCCAGCAGAATAATTTTGACTCCGGTGTTGTATCCCCACCCGAACACGGCCCAGCTGCAGGCTCTGCTCCCGCTCTCCATTCCCAACTGACCCATCTCGATACCGGGATTTCAAGGGGAGGAAGTTCAAAGGCTGCATCCCTCCTGGAGCCTCCAGGCCTGCCCGGGATGGAAATAACTGTGCTTTCCACCCGGCATCTGAGTCCGCAGGCACCGCGGCTCAGGAAACACAACTCCCACAGAACTCTCGCTCCCAAACCCAGCACAGCAGGCACCGGCTGCTCCTGAGCATCCCCAAACACCCGGCAAACCCTGGCCCTGGCTCCGGCATGGCTGGCTGCAGCCGCGCTCCTCACCCTGCCCGCCTTGCCTGCGCCAGCCTCCCGCCGTGGAGAAAGGCAAACGCAGATGGATCAAAATGCAACGCTTCAGTTTTCATCCCAGCACCGAAACTCAGCATTTTAAGATGCCACATTGCAAAAGCTGCAGCTTCCTTCGGGGAAGCGCCGCAGCCCTGCAGCCGGAGATGCTCCGTGCTCTGGCACCTCATGAATTACACACCGAACCACCCGGGAGAGAAAAATTGCTTTAGAAAACTGTTACCTGGATAATTTTCCTGAGCCCCTGCACTGCTGCCAGGGAAGGATCAGGAGTGTCAGAGCCTGAGACAAGCCACACGAAACCCCTCTGCATCCCCGGCCACCAAGCCGGCTCAGGAAGAGAAGTTTCTAAGCACCGATGAAAACACAGGAGCCCAAAGCTCTCTTGCTCTGGCAAAGCAACCACAGTAACTTCGCCTCAGCCACGGGGATATTCGGAAATCGTTTGCAAGGAGCTTTATAGAAAATAGACGATGGAGTGGGTGCAGCTTTCAATATATTTGCTCTAGGATATAGTAACAGGCACTAAAGCAAACACGGGCAGGGGAACTAGGGCGGGAGCTTCTGCTTCGCTCGTTTTAAATTACAAAGTGCCGAGACAGCCAGGTCTACGCTACATTCTAGAGTCAAAGGGCTGCCCCCGCGTGCCCCGGGGAACATGCACGCAGCCGGCGGAGGCGTTTCCTACAGCTGCATCGCCTTGTGCCTGGAACGAGCTGGAAATGTCATTGAACAAACTAAACGGATAAACGGGCTCGGAAAAGCACGTCGCTTCTCGGGGGGAGCAGCTGGATGGTGTGTTTTCCTCTTTGCAGCGAAACGAAAAGGGCAGAAAAAGAAATCAAGTTCAACTTTGCACCTGTCAAATAGAAATCTAATAGGAAAGAGAGCTGTACACGGTCAAAGTCAAGTCCGGGCTCCAGGAACGTCCAGGAGGGCAGTTTCAGGTATGGCCCGCGGCTTCCTGGGCTGCGCCAAGCGAGCGCTGGGGCGCGGGTGCCGCCGGAGGGCCCAGGCGCGGAGCGCTGCCCGATCCTCGGGGGCGGCGGGGCCGAGCACGCCAGCACCCCGCGGGCCGAGCCGGGCGTGCTCCGCCTGCGGGCACCGGGACGGGGGAGCGGTCCAGCCTGGTGCCCTGCGGGAGCCCGTCGGGTCGGAGAGGGCAGGGGGAGCCGGTCCGGAGCCCTGCAGGGAGGGTCACCCCGCTCTGGTGCACCCCAGCGCCCACCCCCGAGGCCGGCTCGCCCTCAGAGACCGATTTTCGGCGGCGCCGTGGCAAGGCGATGGATGGGCCGGGGCGAGGCGGGTGCCGGGCGCGGAGGCGTCGAGGGGCGGACGCCGCAGGGGCGAGGGCGGGTGCCGGGGGTACCGTCAGAGGCCGGGGGTGCCGGCGCAGCGCGGGTCGGCGTCCTGCTCGTAGCGGTAGTGGTACCCCTCCATCTGGTCGCGGCACGCCTCGCGCAGGTTGTGCAGCCAGCGCTTGATGCCGCGGCGGTTCAGGTAGAGCACCATGAGGAAGACGATGCCGATGAGCGCCAGGACGATGCCGAAGAAGACGTAGGAGGCGGTCTCCAGCCGGCCGGGCTCGCCGCCGTCGCTGTGGGCGCAGGCCAGCGCCTCGGGGCGCAGGCGCAGCAGGGCCGTGCCGCGCAGCCCGGGCGGCCCCGCGCAGCGCAGGCTCCGCGCGTCGAGCACGCGGGCGGCGGCCGCGCGCAGCCAGGCCAGGAAGGGGCGCAGGCCGCAGTCGCAGCTCAGCGGGTTCGCGCCCAGGCTGAGGCGCAGCCCCCGCAGCTCCGGCGCGTCCAGGCTGCGCAGCTCGGCGGCCGCCAGCCGCTGCAGGGAGTTGTTCCGCAGGTCCAGCTCCTCCAGGCCGGGCGGCAGCAGGGCGGCCGGCAGCGCCTGCAGCGCGTTGCCCGCCAGCTCCAGGCGCCGCAGGCTGAGGTTGCGCATGGCCAGGGCGAGCTGCTCCTCGAGCGGGGCCGCCAGCAGCGCCTGGTTCAGCTGCAGCGTGCGCAGCAGCGGGACCCCGGCGAAGGCGCCGGCGGCCACCGAGACCAGCGGGTTGTGGCTCAGGTCGAGGGTGCGCAGGGCGGGCAGGCCTTGCAGGGCCATGTCCTCGATGGTGTGGATGTTGTCGTGGCGCAGGCGGAGCAGGCGGAGGTCGCGCAGCGGACGGGCGGCGAAGGCGGCGCGGGACAGGACGCTCAGGTTGCTGCCGGCGATGCTGAGGTTGTGGACGGCGGCGGGCAGCTCCCTCGGGGGCTCTTCCAGCCGCTCGTAGCGGCACTGGACCAGCTCCGGGGTGGCCACGCAGTAGCAGGCGGAGGGGCAGGCGGCGGGGGCGGCGGCGGGGGGCACGGCCAGCGGCAGCAGGGCGAGCCCCAGCCAGGGCAGCCAGCGCCCGCCGCCCGCCGCCCGCGCCTGCCTGCGGGCCATGCTGCCGGCGCGGGCATGCAGGGCGGGGGCCGGGCGGGCCGGGATGCGGCGGGGTCGCTCCTGCCTCGCCGCAGCCCCCCGGGGCCGAGCTGCCTCCGGCGCCGCGCCCGCACACGGCGGCTCTGCCGGCAGCGCCGGGCGCGCCACTGCCCAACTCGGGCCGGGAGGGGGGGGGGTGTGGAAGGGGAGGAGAGCGAGGAGGAGAAGGAGGAGGAGGAAGAAGAGAAGGGGACGGGTTGGGGCTGCCCGGCGCTGCGGGCTGGGCTGGGGAGCGCCGCGGGCGGCGGCCGTCGGGGGGAGCTGAGCCGGGCTCCGCTGGGCCGGGCTCGGCACCGACCCCACCGAGCCCCCGCCGCTGCGGGGTCCTGGGGGCTGGACGGGGCTGGCGCGGTCCCCTTGCTGCCCGAGGAGGGATTAGGGGATGTCGCGGTCCCCATCGAGCCCGGGGAGGATTTGGAGGCTGTTCCGGTCCTCTCCCAGCAAGGTGGGAGTTGGGGGGCTGCTGCGGTGTGCCCCCCCCAGCCCTGGCGGGGGGGGGGGCGGGTGTGTGGAATGGGGGCTGTCACAGTGTCTTTCCACCCCAGGGAGGGTTTAGGGAATTACCTCAGACCCCCTCCATTCCAGGGAGGATCTGGGGGGTTGTCTCAGCTCGCCTCCAGCTGGGGAGGATTTAGGGGCTGTCCCGCTCCCCTTCCAGCCCTGATCCCCATTCCCTGAGCTGCCCCACAAGCCAGACACCCCGCAGCATCCCTGAGCATTACAGGGTTCTCTCCCTGTGCTTCCAAGCCTGCTTGGTTCACATCGGCATCCCGGGGGCTGCCCAGGGTTGGGAGGGCAGGGGGGATCACAAGCCCCTGGTCATGGAGGATGGTGTTGGGGTGGGCATGGGATTTTTGGATGTTGGAGCAATGCACAGCCAGGGAGTGGGAGCGCTATGTTCAGAGCCAGATGCAGCAGCAGCTGGATCCCCTTCGGTGCCTAAATACCTGGTCCGTGGACCTGAGCTGGGGGTCACATTAAATAAACCCCATCCTGGGCACACAGAGTCCCAGAATGTTTTGGGTTGGAAGGGACCTTAAAGTGCATCCAGTTCCACCCCCTGCCATGGGCAGGGACACCTTCCACTATCCCAGGTTGCTCCGACCCCCGTTCAACTGGGCTGGAACACTTCCAGGGATGGGGTCTCACAGATCTTGATTTTTCTTCTCCTCCCTGCCCTTATCTCTCACCCTCACTTTTCCCCCAAAGGACTTCCCCTCTTATTGGGGTTCCTGTCCCCAGAAGCTCTCCTGAATTTTACAGGGACCAGGAAAATTGAGGATGCTGCTGTGACTGGGTGGCTTGAGCTGCTCCTGACCACCCTTTGCTGCACTCCCAGAGATTGGGCAAACCCTGTATTTAAAGTGATGGTGTCTAACAGCAGCCAGAGAAATCAGGGAAGCTTGTGGAAGGGGCGGGGGAGAAAAATGGACTTGGGAACGTGCCCGATAACTGTGTGCCATCACATATTTAGGTGTGGGGCAGCAACCACGGCGGGTTAGTGGGGTGAGCCAGGTGTGCAGTGGGTCGTGCTGAGCCAGCACTGCAGCACTCCCAGATGGAGCCTCCTCTCTCCCAAAATAGCACTTTGCAGCCCATTTATCACATTTAATTGCTATATTTAAAGAATTGATAGCACTCTGGAAGGCAAGGCAGCGGGTGGGCAAGGTCAGGCCAGGTGAGCCAGGTCCTGGCAACTCTCACCAGCCAGGCTGCGAAGATCCTGGCACCTCTCAGTCCTTCTCCGGGCTCCTCGGAGAAGGAGCTGCCGTAAAAGAAAGCAGGCACCTTCCCTCCTGAGCCAAAAGCCATAAAACACAGCGGGTGAGGGGCGTTAGAGGTTATGGGAGAGCATGAGGCTCTCTGCAGCTGACCCCTTTGACTTTGAGGGTGGAGATACTCCAAGCTTTGGAGGGGACGTGTCCAGTGCCGTACCGCGGCAGGGTGACTTTGGGGATGTGGGGGCTCTTGCCTGGTGGCACCATGGTGACTTCCTTGCCTGCTGCAAACACCCTGGATTCCCCAGGGATGGCTGAGGCGTGGTGAAGTGGCAGCATCCAGCTCAGCAGAGCTGTGAGCCTTTGGGGAGCCAGGGCTGTGCCAGTGTGTGCACTGGTTCCTGAGGCTCCAGCATTGACCACCAGGTTGATGTTCTTCATTCCCAGCTGTCAGTGGTCATGCTGGAACCTGGAGCCCCTCAAACACACTGTGAACAGACGTTCAGACCCCTGATGGACTTGGATCGATTTGGGAGCCTATTCCACCATCCCTCCCCCGAGCATAATTCTGCATTTGAAGCAGCATTGAAGACTTCCTGTGGTTAAAGGCCAGGAGATTGCATCTGCCATTGCCATGTCTCAGGATGAGATTAGGTCAGGCTGATGTGATTTGTTCCTGCAATTCCATACAGACCGTTACTCATCGCCTCGTTATCTTCTGGAGGCTTCCACGGAGAATTGATTGCTTGTGCCATGTCTTTGGTAACCGCTGTCAGGCCACCTGCTCTGTGACATTGCTTCTCTTTCCCCCTCGGCACTGGTGGCCTGGGTTGTTTGGTTCTGCAGCCTGGGGGTGTGCAAGCACAGCTCGGGTTCCTCTCCCACCGTGTCCCACACTGTTCTTTTTGCTGCTGGTGCTGCTCTGGTTGGCTGTTTGCAGATGGCTTTTTAGTGAAGGCTGGAACAAAAAGACAGTGAATGCTTTGGCTGGTTCCTTCTAGAGGTAGAGGGCATTGTTCCTTCCCTCTCCATCCCTCTGTGTTTCCTGCTGCTGCAAACTGAGGCTGGAGGCTCTCCTCATCCTCCTTTGGGCAGAGAATGGATGGAGAGCAGCCCTGGGGAGAAGGACCTGGGGGATGTTGATGGGTGAAAAACTGGACATGAACCAGCCCAGAAACCTGTTGTGCCCTGGGCTGATCCCACAGTGTGGGCAGCAGGGGAGGGGGGATTCTTCCCCTCTGCCCTGCTCAGGTGAGACCCCACCTGCAGAGCTGCCCCAGCCCTGGGGCCAGCAGCACAAGGACCTGGAGCTGCTGGAGAGAGTCCAGAGGAGGCCCCAGAGCTGCTCCCAGGGCTGGAGCCCTCTGCCCTGGAGCCAGGCTGGGAGAGCTGGGGGTGCTCACCTGGAGAAGAGAAGGATCCAGGGAGAGCTCAGAGCCCCTTGCAGGGCCTAAAGGGGCCCCAGGAGAGCTGCAGAGGGACTGGGGACAAGGCATGGAGGGACAGGACACAGGGAATGGCTCTCCACTGCCAGAGGGCAGGGATGGATGGGAGACTGGGGAGGAATTGTTCCCTGGGAGGGTGGAGAGGCCCTGGCACAGGGTGCCTGGAGAAGCTGTGGCTGCCCCTGGATCCCTGGAAGTGTCCCAGGCCAGGTTGGATGGGGCTTGGAGCAGCCTGGGACAGTGGAAGGTGTCCCTGCCAACACTGCAGCATTTGAACCCAGCCATTAACCTTTGCTCAGCAAACACTGGCAGCAGCATCCCTTTAAAACTCACACCTGTGACACTGGAATTGCTCATTTCCCTGCAGGAGCACACTTGGAAAAGTGCTGGAAAATAAGAACTAATTTTTTCAACATTACCCATGTGAAACTGTTGGAAATGACATTTCTTTCACTTACTAAAAAAAAAAAAAATCTTACACCTGTATTTGCAAAGGTTTGGCACTGAAGTCCTGTTTCAGGTTTTGCCTTGTCCCAGGTGATTTCTTCCCCTCTGTTGCTCACACCCTCTTGGGATTGCAAAAGGTTTTGTAAAAATCAGCTTTTAAGCCAAGGTGGGAGAGTCCCCAGGTGCAGGAAAAGGGAGGCCAACTCCCAGATTTTGTGTCTGGCTCCAGGGATGGTGCTGGGGCTGGAAGTCAGGCTGGGACTCCCTGGTCCCATGGCCAGCCTGTTTCTCTGTGACCTGGCAGAAGTTGCCTTCCCCAGCACCACTAGATAAGCATGAAATAAAAGCCAGGCCAGGATGAGCTGACAAAACAGGATGGGGACAGCACATCCCTGTGGGTTGTGGCTGGCCATGGTTATCCCTGCAGGAAGAGCTCATCCCTGGGATTGGCAGCGACCCACTGCTTGCTGGATGCTATACACCATCTCCTTTTCCCGCTCCACAGCCCCCGTGTCCGTATGTCCCTGCTGGCACCACCCAGGTCCCATATGCTGCTTGCGTAGGGAAGGGGGTGGCTCCTTTTGGGAGCCCAGCCACCATGAATCCCACTGTGCTCCAGCCCCACTAATGGATCCAGGGGGAACTGGACACGGCTGAGCTAACTGGTGCATATTTTAAGATGGTATTGAGGCTTTTGCCTTTAAACACGACAGACTTGCAAACGTAGCTGCAGGGGGGCAGGGCTGGGGGCTGCTCCTTGTGGTCACAGCCCTACAGAGCCAGGAGCTGCTTCCTGGAGAGTGCTGGAGAGAGAGGAGGGGGCAAGGCAGTGAGTCAGGACCCCCTGGGTGACCTGGAGTCATAAGGGCGGATTTGCGCCCCAAATAAGCAGAACCCTGCGGTGCTGGGCTGTGCTGGCCTCCGTGGGCACAAGGGAGCTGTGCTTTGGCTGCCCACAGCCGGGCTTGGCTTTGCTGTGTCCAGGGCCCAAGGGAGAAAACGCCACCCCAGCCCAGCAGGGAAACAACAAATCCCTCATGGAAAACCACAAGATCCAGGAGGGGAGATACGGCCCCTCCGGAGTGTCAGGGCTGGGACACAGAGCCCAGGGTGTGTTTAACTGCTCTGTTTAAACCACGACATCGGAAGGAGAGAGCACCTTCTCCCCAGCCGCCCGCAGAGCCCGTGCGCGGGTAATGCTCTATAAATACTTGAGCAATAAATAATGGATAACCTGGATGGGCATTAAAGTGTAAACAGGAGGTGAAGGGCCCTCTCCCATTACCGGTCCCCCAAGGGCCATGCGCATCCCTCTCTCCAGGTCCGGCTTGATGTTGCTCCAACTGCAGAGCCCTTAGTCACAGCAGTGACAATATCATAGATCAGTGGCTCCAGAGTTGGGAAAAACAAGCCAAAAATAGTCCGGAGGGCAGAGTCTTCCTCCCGATGGCATGCTGGATTTGCCTGCATCAGCGTTTTTGCCTTTGATGCTCCTCTGCCTGCGTGGGCTGACCCTCCCAAGGAGTCAGAGTCCTCTCCATGGCACTCTCCATCCCAGAGAGCTTGGGAGTGCCCCTGATTTGGGAGGTTTCATCCCCCTTGGATGTAGCTGAAGTGCTGAGCTGTGCCAGCTGGATGTGGTCCCTAAAAGTCACTGCCCTGTGACTGAAGGTGGCCCCGTTCCCAAGCTGGGGGGGATTGTCCTCATCACCATGGTGACCATGCCCATGGATGGTCCCAGGGGGTGGCACGGACACTCACCTGATGTGCAGAGAGAAAGGAGATAAAATGAATTCATGGATGTGACATGGGATCGTCTGGGGAGGAGACTTGTGCTGCTTCCACAGGGTTCTCACAATCCCGAATAAGAGCAAACCTTCCTGGTACCAGCTGTTAAGGATCCATCCCAGGGTCCACCGTCCTCCTGGAGAGGAGAACAGGGCTCGGAAAACAAGCTGGCTCCGAGCCCTTCTCCTCCTGCAGCCTTGCTCTGCCAGAGTTGGGCATTAATTCATCACCTGGCTGCAAACAGTTCAGGAGTAGCTCTGCTTCAGGAGGGAGGAAAGGGATGAGCTCTTCATCTAGCCAGCTTTCCTGGGAGCCTCACTCTGAGCCACGGCGCTGGGATTTGGGAGCTGTGCCAGCCCGGCTCAGGGTCAGGCACCGGCAAACGCGGTGTGTCACGGCCTGGGTGGGCTCCGTGCTCTGCGAGCGGCTCTGGCAGTGGGCCCGGACAGCCAGCGTGTCCCAGGGCAGGCCCAAAGCCGGGCCGGGCTCGGGAGGGACTCATGGATGAGCCGGCAGCATCGGCTGGGAATGGGGCAGTCCCCAGGTTCTCCCCTTTGCAAGGGCTGATGCTCAAGGTCTGGCTGAGGCTGGGCGCTGTTGACCTGGACCGTGTCGTGATTCCTCCGCATTCTCCCCCTCTACGCCGTCGGGATCCCCCCCCGCTCCCGCCATGACGTGGTCCTGCGAGAGGGGCCCCGGGGCAGGCACGGGGTCTCCCAGGCCCTGGCCGGGCTCCCTGCGCGGGAAGGGCGCTGCCCTTGTGAGGGCCCGCCGGGGCCTGTGCGCCGCTCGGGTGCCCCGGCACAAGAGTGAGGGCTTGGAAGGGCTGGGGCAAGTCCAAGAGGCCACAGAGTTAATGAGGGGAGTGGAGCACCCCCCTGTGGAGGCAGGATGGGAGAATTTGGGCTGTTCACCTCAGAGAAGAGAAGATTGTGTGGAGAGCTCACAGCACCTTCCAGGATCTAAAGGGAAGCTGCGGAGGGACTCTCCACCAGGAACTGGCGTGACAGCACAAAGAGGGATGCCAGAGAGAAGGTTTGGAATAAGTTTTAGGGAGGAATTCCTGGCTGTGAGGGTGGGGAGGCCCTGGCACAGGGGGCCCAGAGCAGCTTTGGCTGCCCCTGGATCCCTGGAAGTGTCCAAGGCCAGGTTGGACGGGACTTGAGCCTGGGCTACTGGAAGGTGTCCCTGCCCATGGCAGGGGGTGGCACTGGATGATTTTAAGCTCCCTCCCAACCCAAACCATTCCAGGATTCTGTGATTTGTGTGCTTGAGCTGCTAAAAGCAGAAGAAAAAGGTCCCCATAAAATGTTACGTTTTTTATTTCTGGGATCTCCCCCAGCCATCTCCAAAAGCAGGACCAGTCTGCAATGGCAAGAGTGTATCTGTTCAATTAGACGACCTGGGCCATGAAGATACATTCCCAAAGGATAATAAAACGGGATTGCTGGAGTGCAGGGAACAGGCACCTCTGTCCGTCACTGATTCCCCCTCTCCTACCCTTATCCCTGAGCCCCTCAGGCCTCTTTATCTTCCTGCCTTTCTTCGGAGAGCTGTTATTTCCTGCTTTTCCGGGTGTCAAATCCACTTGCAGAGTATAAGGGGTGGCATGGAAGCCATGTCGATGATGTGAAGAGGGTGAGCAGGATGGTGGTGGAGCTGATGGGGGGAGCCGACCTCTGCTCGGGCCTGAGCTTTATTCCCAGGTGGTGGCTGATGCAAAGCTGCTTGAGCGTCCCAAATTGTCCAGTCAAGTGGAAGCCAAGGGGGTGATGCAATCAGAGAGCAGGCAGCTGACGGGCTGCTGCGCTTGCTCCACAGCTCCAACACGTGCTTCCCTGCGTATTTTTCATTGCCAGCCAGCTGAGCTCTCATTACTACACTGAGCAAATGCAAAAATATAAATTTCCCTGAGCTGGGAACTGGGGGAGGGTCACAATTACTCACACTGGAGCTGACAATTAATAATGGAGATCTGACAAATTACACGGTCACCTGGGCTAGTGCACAGCACCTGGAGAATATTAAGTGAACGCTCACAGACACCCTGAGCTTGGAGCTGTGAAGTCCTGCTGTTGGTGCCTGATGGCAGAGCTGAACTCAGAGCTCCTCCTGTGGGCATGGTGAAGGCAGGACAGAGAATTCCTCAGGGAATTTGTGCCCTCCAGCTGCTGAAACACTGTGATAGGACCTGGTTTTGCATTGTTCAGGTGACATAAATCATCTCCTGAGTCTAGAGGTGAAAAAAAGGGCAGTCATGGCCTTGTCGAGGCTCCTTTTTGCAGAAGGTGACTGAGGGTGACCCTCACCCGTCCCAGTCCTGCTCTGGATGGGGACTGGGCAAACGTGGCCTCCTGGGAGACAAGGAGAACCCAGTGTAAGACCTCTGCGAAGGCGAGCACAAGACCTGGGTGTCCCACAGTCCGCAGAAACCCTACATTATAGCTCAGCCTTCTTTTCCTCATCTCCCTCAGGCAACAGGGCTTTCATGGTTTTTGGGTCTATCTTGGATCTGGTGGGAGGATGTGTGTGCAGCACCCAGCAGCTCCTCTGCAGGGAACCTGGCCCCAGCAGGGGACGTTTATGGTGAATTCTTCCTGAAGCCCTGAAAAACGGAACCCCCCCCCCCCCATTGGTGACGATTTCTGAGTCACTGCAGAGCTCTTTGCAATGCCTCAAAGTGCTGCCTGCAGAAGGGATGCTCAGGGGGAGAAGCAGAGGCCAGTGCTCAGCAGGATTATAAATAACTTCCTGTGGGGACCTTCCACCTTCCCTTCTGTGGCACGGCCGTAAATACTGTGCTTTGGGAAGCTCCAGTGCATTAGCGAGGGCTGTAAAGCACCAGGGCCTTGGCTGGGCACTGCTGACTGAAACAGCAGCAAGAACCCAGGCAGAAAAATGCATCCCATTTTCTTCTACGAACGACAGCAATCTGCTGGCTCGAAGTGCACTTCAGGAGATTCACAAACTAAAGCCCAGAACAGGCAAAAGACCTCCAAAGCTTTGTGAGGCTGAGCTGGGGCAGAGCCTTGGATCCTCTGCCTGTGCTGCTCTTCACGCCGTGCATCCAAGCAGGGTGGGCTCTCCTCTGCCACCACGGGCAGGGCGGCACAGGTGGCACCTGAGCAAAATGCTGCAGCCAGAAGTCTTGCAGAAGAAAATGCAGACAAGGGAGGTGATAACATCTGGTAAATGATCCTTCTCTAATTGCTGTTTTATGGTTGTTTAATGGCTGGTGTATAAAACCCCAGCAAGCTTCATCAAGGTTGCAGCGAAACCTTCTGAGAAGCAGAGGGCTGCTCTGAGACTGCTGCGTGGCAGGGGGCCAAGGAGAGCCCCCAGCTTTTGACTTCTCAAAGGCTTTTTCTGAGTCACCTTCCCAGGGGACCTCTGTGCCGCTGCCCTGGCAGCTGAGGGAGACGTCACCTGGGCTGGGTCCCCGCACCAGGGAGGGCAGGCACCTCTCGGCAGCCCCAAAGAGCTCGTGCTGGGCTTAGAATAGGGGTTTTTTTAAAAAACTGCTACATGGAGAAGGCTTTAGGGGTGAACCAGCCCGATGTGGTCCTGTCCAGAGTTATTATTAAGTTCAGAGCTGCTGGAATTGCTTGACTCTGGTGATGCCCCAAGGGTGTGGGACCAGCTGGACCGAGAGCAGAGCCAGCTCCGTTGCCAGTCCATCCTCAGCCGGAGGCTGGTGCACACAGGGAATGGCAGCAGGGAAAGCCACGTCCCTGTGCTGGCTGTTGGGGACACGTGGCTGTCCCTGGTGTCTCATACTGGGCAGGGAATTGTTCGGCCTGGGGCAGCCCTGCTCCTCTCCCAGCCCCAGTCACCTCTCCAGGCTGGCAGATGCTCCTTGGCACCTCCTCCTCGGGCTGCTGTACGGATGGGGGTGGGAAGCAGCTATCTCTGCACGAGGAATCTGCCCGTCCCCTGTTGTCCAGGGTTGTCCCACCCATCTGCCCTGGAGAAAAGGTTTTTTCCAGGCACCAGGGTGTCAGGTCCTGCTCAAAGCAATGGTCTCTGTCCTCTCTGTTGAGGAAGCATCTCCCTCCTCTCCAGCACTGCCACATGCTGGTCCTTGACCCTCTCTCCAGGGCACCCCACTCCCACCTTGCCCTGCTCACCACTATTCCCAGGGCTGGAAGGAGTCGCTTATCCATGGGGACCCCAGGACACGGTCCCCAGAGGCAGCCCTGGTGGGTTGTTTCCAGCTGGCAACAGTGATGGTCCAGCTGTGGTGGCTCTTGTTTGCTGGTCTGAGGCCTGCAAAAGATTAGGAGAAAACAGATGGCTCCTAATTGGCAGTGCCAGCTTACTTCCTGCTCTCCAGAGAAACCATTAAATTAAGGCTTAAATCAAACTTCATACAAGTTAGGAGGCGACTTGTAATTATTTCAAAATCTAGACAGATTTAAGGGCCTGGATTAAGGCTCTGTTTACTGTAATGAATGAAAAATGCTTGCTCTGTCCTGTAAGGCTGAGCAGCAAAGGGTTGAAGTGCTGGACCAGCAAAATCCTCAGGCTCTGATGTTTTGGGGAAAAGCAAGAGGTCATGGACTTTGGCCAGGCTTTTCTGTGAGAGTAGACCTGTGATAGGGCTACTGAGGAGCACGGAGCTCGCTCTGGGATGCAGTGACACCATTGGGGGCTCGGGACATCCGTGGGCAGTCACAACGTGGTTCAGGGTTGAGCAAAGTCTTGGGATAATTTTAATTGAAGCTGAACACAGCTCAGTTAAGATAAACGAAATTTAATAAGCTGACCAGCTAAGGCTGATTAAAAGGGAGCGATGCCTCTGGATCTCCCGTGAGCATCTCCCACTGGAGCAGCATGGACTGGCAGCTGCTCCAAAGATGTGCAAAAGCATAGGCCCGTGAGTTTGTGACATGCCAGTGTCACCTGGGATCCCTTGAAAAATTCTCCAGGAAGTGAGAGGTTTTTGTTGTCTGTCCTAAAAAAGCCAACATGCCTGCAGCTCTGACCAGGAAATGACTGAAACTTCTCCAGTTCTCAACCCATCCAAGCAGGGCAAAGGGCCTCAATTGCACCCTAAATCCACTGAGAAATTGCCGTCTTTTACTAAAACTTTGTTTGGATGACAACATTTAACTTCTGCAGGACAGTTCCTCAGCTGAGTGTCCCGGCACTGAGGGGATCAGGGACATTTGGAGTGCAGTTGCAGGCAGACAGTTCCCAGGAGGCTGGGAGGGAAAAGAAAACATCTATCATGGCACTTGAGGTGAAAAAGAAATTGGCTGGATGTGGGAAAAATGGAAATAATGGAAGTGTTCACCTGAGAGAGAGAGTCTGGGCTGTGGGCATGGCCTGTGGAGAGGGAAGGACACCCCATATCCTGAAGGTCCTGTGTCCTGCGGGAAGCCGGTACCCTGCCATGGAACACAGGCCTACCCTGGCTGGGCAAAGTGCCCTGCAGCCCCTGCCACCCCTCAAATCCCCATATCCAGCCTCTCCAGCCATCAGGAGTCTTGGCTCAGGCTAGGATGAGAAAAACCCAGAAGGTTTTGATGGCAGCTGCTCTCAGCCCCTCCTGAATAAGCCACGCAGGGATGTATTCACCTCTCAGCAGGAACAGTGCCTGTTGCTAATCACTGCGCTTTTAGAGCTCCCGACAGGACAAGTGCTACACTGTGTGTCCTGCCTCCTCCAAGCCGCAATCCAAGCCTCCCGGGGCATGGAGAGACGGCCGAGCATCCTTCCAGGGAGCTGGGAGGGACAGATACCACAGTCCCTGTGCAGCAAGCTGTTAGCAAGGTGTGGCACCTCTGGGGACAGCGGCTGGCTGGGTGTCACATGCTGAGGGTCTCCCTGATGGCCTCAGCCCAGGCTGGCTCCCATGGAGTTGATCCAGTGGTGAAGGAAAGATTCTGCAGGAGATCCTGGAATACCTGCTTGGAAGGGACCTCAGGGATCATCTGGTCCAACCTTTCTGGGACAAGACAGCCCAGCACCCTGTTCGGATGAATCTTAGAAGTGTCCAGAGTTGAGGAATCCTCTGCTTCCCTGGGGAGATTATTCCAACAGCTGATTTTTCTCACTGTGAAAAATTATCCTCTTGTGTCTAGCTGGAATCTCCGCAGGAGTCACCTGCACCCATTACTCCTCATCTTTTCTGTCTGTTGGTGATGCCCTGGCTGATGGGGTCCCATTTTGTGCCCAGCCTGTTTCCAAGGCTGATCCACAGAAGCTCCACTGCAGGGAAGGAGTGGATGCATTTCTGTGCATTGCCAGGGAAGGTGGTAATACCCCACGCGTGGGCACCGAGTCCCTGATTATTTCCTAGCAACCTAGAAAAATATTGATTGTGCCAAGCAGCGCATTCATGCTGCTTCATCTCAGAGTGAAAAATTCTGTGCTGCCATGCAGTAAATTCAGCAAAGCATTCACAATTAATGCACAGTTCCTGGCCATGCCTTTTGGATAGGCTGCCAGGACTGATTGATGACTGGAATTCTGCTAACTGCTTTAAGGAGCAAATTAAGGAGCAAGTTAAAATATCTGTGCTTTGGGCATGGAAAACCAGCCTCTGTGCGTAAGCTGGAAGATCACATTAGTCTAGACAGGTCTTTCAGCTGCCTCTAAAGGAGCTCCATCTTCATCCATCCCTGCTCAGCCCCGCAGACAAGGAACAGCATCCGTGGCCACGTGCAAAGGGTCAATTCTTGCTCCCATAGGAGGATTTTTAGTGAGTGGAAGTGAAAGCTGGAGGTGCACCAGGCCTCACAGCAACAGCTAAATGCCTTGGAAAGCAAACAGCTCGAGGAAAGATTGCCTGTTAAATGGAACAGCAAATACCAGTATCAGTATCCACGGGAGGGTTTGTGATCCCTTCTTCCTTCCATCCGGGAGAGGAAGTCAGGTGGAACAGCTGCTGGAAAGGAGGAGGGAAATGTGGAGGCTTAAGGAGCAAGATCCCTTCAGGAAACACCTCTGGGAGAGGGAAGATGATCAGGGCTTTGTACAGAGCAGACATGCAAAAGGCTGGGCAGGGGTAGAGGTGCCTTGGCTGCAGCTGGATCAGGCACAGAGGACTCTGCCAGCCCCATCTCCTGGGAGCCAGCTCTCCTTAAGAAACTCTCCTGACTCTGCAGGAGCTGCAGTCAATGGGTACAAACTGAGAGGGTGGAAATTGAGGCTGGATACTAGGAAGAAATTCTTTACTATGGGGGTGGTGAGATACTGGAACAGGTTGCTCGGAAGGGTTGTGGAGCTGGGTAAGACCTTGATCAAGCTGGTGTGCTGGGAGGTGTCCCTGCTTTTGAGCAGCGACCAAGAGGGGCTCACTCAGCCTGTTTATGTATTCCAAAGGCTTTGCTGCTATTCCTGTTTCATTGTAATAGTGGCCGCGTTCAGCTGGATGGCAAATCCAAGGGGGGAAGCTGTGTAACCCCTCACAGTGAGGTGTCTCTGCAGGAAAAGCAGGCAAAGGTTGTTTAAGGAGCAAAGGAGCGCAGAAAGTCCTGGTAGCGTTGCAGAGCATGCACAGAAAGGGCTCTGAGAGCCCGCTGAAAATCTGAGTGGCATTAAGGCGTGAATAAGCAACTGAGGGAAAAAAAAGGCCTGCATATTACGAAGAGGAATGAGGAGGAAGGGAGCAATTCACCGTGGGAATGAAAGTGCTGCATCAGCCTGGCGGCTCCAGCAGCAGCCGGAGGGATTGATCCGTGTGCTTGCTGGGAAGCGTGCCACCACCCCAAACGATGGCTCCTCGGTGCTCCCCTGGGCACAGCCCTCTCCCCAGAGCTCTGGGCATGCAGAAATGCTGGGTGCAAAACACCTCTCTGGGCAGGATGGGGGGAACAGCCCCCTCAGCAGAGAGGACCCTCCACACAGGGTGGGAGGCGCTGCCTTGCACTCTTTGTAACTGCCTGGGCTTAGGTTGGAAGAGACCCTAAAAATCATCCTGTCCCACCCCCTGCCATGGGCAGGACACCTTCCACTGTCCCAGGCTGCTCCAAGCCCCGTCCAGCCTGGCCTGGGACACTGCCAGGGATCCAGGGGCAGCCACAGCTTCTCTGGGCACCCTGTGCCAAGGCCTGCGCACTCTCCCAGGGAACAATTCCTTCCCAGTATCCCATCCATCCCTGCCCTCTGGCAGTGGGAAGCCATTCCCTGTGTCCTGTCCCTCCATGCCTTGTCCCCAGTCCCTCTTCAGCTCTCCTGGAGCCCCTTTAGGCCCTGCAAGGGGCTCTGAGCTCTCCCTGGAGCCTTCTCCAGGAGAATACCCCCAGCTCTCCCAGATACCCAAGGCAGACATAGTGAGGGGGAAGAAGGAGCAGGTAAGTGGATTGAAAGAATTTACAGCTCCTGCACAAGAATGGGTGGAAAACCCCTTTGGGTCAGGAGAGGAAATGCAGGGAAGATTGCACTTGGCTTTGCTGCTGGTGTTGTGGGAAGGTGACCCTGCCAGCAGGCACTGCAGAGTTAAACAACTTTCCTGGCTTGTGACACAGAAATATGATCCATCTGGGGGAAAGCCGGACTTTTACAGCCTTAACATCAGCCGTGACATTCTGGAGCTTCAGTATTCCCCTGGCAGAGCGCTGGGTAAATGCCACTGCTGGTAAAGTCTGATGACCTCTGGAAACTCAGGGGCAGTTGTACGATCTTGGAGGAGGACTTTGAGAGCCTCACCCCCTGCAGCAAAAGGCCCAAATTCTGACCACTACGTACTGAGCAGCAACTGTGTCCCAGGCAATATTCCAGTGCTTCCAGCTGAATGCTACAATTCCCTGAACACTGTGGATGTCAAGCAGCAGAGCATGATTGTGCTCTATTACTGTACACAATTCATAGTGCACAAAGAGAGCTGGGAAAATGCTTCAGCATTCAAAAACAGGGAATAAACCTGCTCAGTGTCTGGTGTGCACGTAGACAGACACCGAGTGTGTCCCAGGTGCTGGGGAAGTTAAATTTCTTAGCAGCCATGACTTGTTAAATGAATTTCCCGGCATTATCTGTCAGGAGCTGACTGCAACTTCGTTATCTTTGCTCGTGACATAGGATTATTGCCAAGTTATTTCTTGCTCCGTTGCCGGCTGCGGAGCTGTCAGAGCTTTCCTTGCGAGGGATCACAAGCGTGAAGCTGGAAGCTGCTCCCAGTGACCCCTGGCTCCTCCCTGGCTCAGTGACAGTCACACAGCAGAGAGGATTGCTTACTGTGGACCCCAGTGAGGGGGACAGCCACTGCTTCAGCACAGATTTCTTTCTGACAGATGCGTTAGGGATATTGTGGGGGATGCGAAGATTTAACTACTTACTGGCCGAAAAAGTGGAGAGAGGAACAAAGAAAAGGCATCTCTGGGTTGTCTTTTTACCTCCAGGGGTTTAGGCAGTAGAAATAAGAGTATCTGGGTGGGAATTCCCTCCCAGGGACATCCCATGGCACTGTGGCTCAGGTGTACACCCCAAAGTATCCTCCTTTCCATAGAAAAAGGCTTTTGTGGTTCAGGGGTACCACAGCAGCCAGTCTGCCTTTTCAATGGTGTGAAAATCCTTGTGTGCCAGTTCCTAGGTAAGTTCATCCCCAGTGCCTAGGTCACCATTTCTGCTTGGAAACCCTAACCATGACCCTCACCCTTCACTGAAAACAGCCAGAGACAGTGGATGTCCTTGCTGGTTGCATCCCTCACCACCAGCTGTCTAGGATTTTGGGAAGGAATGAGCTTTGTTTACCAAGGCAGAGTAACCCTGTGTGGGAGTATGGGAGTTCTTGTCCCCTCAGCTCAGTTCCTCTGGAGTCCACAGCAACATTAATCACACCCTGACCAGCTGCTGGAGGGTTTGTTTTAAATCTCCCCAGACAGCTCTGGCTCTGCAGAGAGTTCATTAAACATGAGCACTTTCTGTCCTGAGAGAGAATTAAATGAGTTAACACATCCTAACGAGGAACTTAAGTGCTGGGTAATGGCAATAACAGTGAGCACTGTGGGGTTGGATGCACGGATGGGGCGCAGGGGACTCGTTGGGAAGTGCCCAGACATCTGGCTTGGGCTGGGAAGTGTCCCTGGAATGGGGATGATGTACTGAAGAGCTGCACTGGGGTGGCCCTTCTGGGAGAGAAATCATGGAATCACAGCATAAGGGAAGTGTTGGTGGGGACTTTGAAGATCATTTAATTCCAAGCCCATGCCTATGAGCAGGGACACCTCCCACTGTCCCACGCGGCTCCAAGCCCCAATGTCCAGCCTGGCCTTGGACACTTCCAGGGATCCAGGGGCAGCCACAGCTGCTCTGGGCACCCTGTGCCAGGGCCTGCCCACCCTCCCAGGGAGCAATTCCTTCCCAGTATCCCATCTAGCCCTGCCCTCTGGCAGTTAAAAGCCCTGGGATCCCACATCCAAAGGCAATTTGCTGCACAACGTAGTGTGACAGGCACTCGGGTGCAGGAGTTAAACAGGTTTGCTGTGTGCTGCTGATGGAAAATGTGGGGAAGGAGGAAGGTGGGCAAAGGGAAAGACAAGGCAGGTGGCCAGAGACCGGAAATGCAGGCTGGAAAAGTCAAAGGACTCGGTGAGATTATGGATGGCCATGGAAACAGGATTGTCCCCTCAGAAGGCAATGAACACTTGAGATATTTTGATGTTACTTTGCTCCTGTACTTAATCTAAAGTTAACAAAGCTTAGCAAGGAAGATGCTGGGCTTTGGAGGAGCTGCTGCTACAGCCCTGACAGCAACAGGGGAACTGGAGCTATGGCCCCCAAACTGGGGGCTGTGGGGGGAATGGGGGCTGAGGGTGTGAAGGGAATGGGGCTTAGGGAGGGAGGGAATGGGGCTGAGAGGGTGAGGGAATAGGCCTGAGGGAGTGCAACTTTTGCCCCTTGGTCATATGGTCAGCCTCAAATGGCAACTCTCAATTAGTTAATTGGCTTTCCAAGTTGTAAAGTGGCCCCTTGAAGTTAAAATCCCCATCCAGGGAGGGTTTCCCCCCAGTTCCCCTCCCTCTTGATGGGATCCAGGGAATGAAGCTCAGGGTTTGGGTGTGATCAGTCTTTCCGTCTGCTTTGCAGAACAGCAGAACAGCACAGTTGTGTGAGAGGGTTGTTACTCTTGGTTTAGCAGTAAAGTGGCACTGAAAAAAAAAATCCAGTGAAAAGAGGCCTTAGAATGGTGATTTCTTATTTTCTGATGTCTCTATATCCGGGAGCTGATAAATATTCACATTTCCCTTGGTAAAAGGGAAAGAACTGTAAAGGGAAGTGGATCTGCTTTGAGGTGGAGTACAGATCTCTATAAATTCTAATCAGCTGCTCAGGAATGGACACAGGGGAGTGGGGAATTGGTAGATAAAGCATCAGCTGTTAAAGGAAGCACTGAGCAGCTCCTCCTGGCTGGATAAATCAGGGAGCCCTCTCTATTCACATGCAACCAAGGAAGGTGAATTCATGAGGCCTGGAGTTGTGCGCTCATGTCGAATGAAGGTTGGATTTATGGCCTGGAAGATTACATTGATATGTACCTGTGGTGGAAAAGTCTTGGTTTCATTTTGAGCCCTGCTCTTCCCTGCCAGCTAGGCACTTAGTCAAGGAAATAAAAAAGAAAAGAGGCTGCTGGGACAGAAATTCTCATTTTCCTTCAGGACAGCCCAAATAATAAATCCGCAACCAATTAAACCTCCCACTCATCCCCGCTCCACAAACCACAGCCTCCTGGAAAGCTCACGGCCCCAGCTGAGATGAAGCTCCTCATTCCTCTCACTGCACAGGTGAAGCTGTTGCTCCTAAGGGAGCCATTTTCCTGGGTTTTGGTGGTTTTATTCCAGGCATTTACCTGTTCCAGTTGTAGCACCTCTTGTTTCTGGCCCGTGTCTGCTCTGGTTCGCCTTTACAAGGCTGCCAGCAAGCACTCGGGATTATTCACACATACGTGCTTGCAAGCATCGATTAGTTTGATCACCCTTGCAATCATTATTCTTGCAAGGACCAGAAGCCTGGTTTGTTTAGTTTTTAAATGTCAGAAGCAGTGGAGTTTGCAAACAGAGAGGGAAAGGGTGATAGAAATGACCCATTCTGATGTTAAAGCAGGAACTCGAAGTAAATTTAGAGACTTGCGGGTTCAGAGAAAGGGTTGTGGGTGAGAAAAGGACAAGAGAGAGGAGAAATGGGGGTAATATCTCAGAGAGACATGGAGAAACTTTCCTGCAATACAGAGCTGGGTCTGCCAGTAAATCCCCTGGCACATCCAGAAGGATCTTTATGCTCCTTGCACTTAATGAGGGATTTTCCTGTTAACAAGTCCTCACCAAGTTTGCACCCAGGGGACAGCAGTGCTCTGCCCCTGGGCAATGGCAAGGTGCCAAAAAGTGTCAGAAGGGCTCCAAAAGCATCGAGGGACTGAGCTGAAACCTCTGTGCCAGATGGGACTGTGGCTCCAAGGTCAGGGGTGAGGAATTCGTTGCACCCCAAAAGTCCCCAGGGCTTGTTTACACAGGCAGGACCGAAAGGAAGGGATCCAGCCCTCAGAAAATTGAAATTAAGCTTGTAGACTGTTCCGTTCTCATTTTTTTGGAAAGCTTTTCTCTCCCAATCTTTAATCAAATGTTTCTTCAGCTTTTTATATAGTTCCTATCAGAAAGCCCATCTGTGAACAAAATTCCCCTCATTTCCAGCTTAATATTTTTTTCTGCGAGTGGCAGAATGTTCTTGTCTGAAAAATGTTTAATAAATTTCCCTCTGTCTCTTGCTTTTATTAGCTGTGCTCTCCTATTCCTGATGATGCTCTCTGCCATTCCCATGTTCCAGAGCCCACTGAATTATTCAACCCATTTATTTCTGACTTTGGGTATTGTTCTGATATGCCAGCATGTGCCAGTTAGATGGGAATGGGGAAGTGTTTTTCCTCCAGGGGGGAATCGAAACCCTACAGTCAGAGAAATCTTATCCTGCACTTGGGGACTTGCCTGGCATGGGATGCTTGTGGGAACAGGCACATTTAATGGTCTTCTGTACGGGAAAAATCTCCTCCAGGACATCTTTTCCAGCCCTGGGGCCAGCAGCGGAAGGAGGTGGAGCTGCTGGAGCAACCTGGGATAGTGGAAGGTATCCCAGGGGCAGGGGGTGGGAATGAAATGAGCTTTAAGGTCTTTTTCAACCAAAACCCTTCTGTGAGTCCACGAACTCTGACTTGTGCTGTGGAGAAATCCATCCTGGCCCAACTCTGCCTAAATGCTGTGTTGTACCTGCTCCGAAACTGCACCAGACTGTCATCCAAGGACTGGGCTGGGAAGTGTGGGGGTGTTGCCTGGGAAGGGAGAGCTGCCCACATGCAGGAAAATTGTATTTTCACACACTGCCTTTCTGACATTCATTTGCCAGAAAAGAAATATTCCTCCAGGCATGAAACAAATCGGTCCTATTTCTGTCCCCACCACCTTTAAAGCTGCCTAAAGGCTATGCTTTATTGGAGAAAAGGGCTTTATTATTTTGCAAAGCAGGGCTTTGGGGAGCAGATCATTATCAGAATTTAAGAGCTGGATGGAGACTTAGCCACTGCTAAAAGTCTGGTGTTAAATGGGCTCCTGTTTACTGATATTTGTACTCTGCACTTGCTGGAAAAAAAAGAAGAAAAGACCTTGATTTCACAAAGGATATCAGGGCGAAATAGGAAGCCATCAACAGGATTTTTAGCTGCGTGTTCCTTTTGATTACCCAGCCTTGCCCTGAACTGCCATTACTGCCAAAGCACCATGAGCTGTCCCTCCATGGTTTAAGCCCCTTTATTGTCTATCCCTGCTCTCCATTCCACTGCTTCTTCAGCATGGAAAGCCGGGCTCAGCTTGGCCTGGAAGGTGGCAGGCCTTTCCTGGGGGACATCCTTGGAGTTTTCTCCCAATTTTTCCCTCACTTTTCTGCATGAACCTCAGTGCAGCCACATCCTTGTTCTCTCCTGACTCCTTTCTTGGGTGAGTCCAGAGCTGTGATGGATACTAAAGTCCTGAGAGCAGCTGGATTCCCAGGGATCTGTGGCCAACCACCAATAACCAAAACTTCCTCCTTGTAGCTCTACCAGGCTGAAGATGCTTCTCCATCCCCCTGTCCCTTGAAACAGCCCTGATGTCCATCCAGCGTTTGCACAGGATGGGGTTGGGTCCCCCGGGCTGCTCCTCAGCACTGCAACAGCAGAAATAACCAGAGACCAACTGGAAATCTGTGCACCAGCTCCTGCCAGGGCTGCAAGACTCAGTGCACTCATTAGGGATTCAGGTAGGTTATTTCTGAACCCGAGCAGCTTCTTGTGTTTGTGTGATGCAGCATTTGAGATAATAAATCCTCGGGGAACAGGGTTGTGCTGCAGAATGCACCAGTGAGTGCCCAGGCTGGGGCTGGAGCAGCAGAGCTTGAATTATCTGGGTTTTTCCTGTTATTTGCAGAATTCAGCCTCATGTTACCCTGGATGAGAGAGAAGCTCTTGCAGTCATAATTAAATGTCACATACATTTAACAGAGTATAAGTCTCTATTCCAAACTCCCTCTTCCATCTGGCTCCAGCACAGCTGAGATCAGGCTCTTCACAGCCTGGGAAATGATATTAGGGCAGTTTGTGTTTATCACAGCCATGACTGATGCCTGCAGTCAGCTTGTGATATAATGAAGGGAGTTCAGGCAGCACAATGGGGATGTATATTTAGAAGATGAAATAGGGCCTTGTGAGCCATTAAGTACCATAACATGACCACTGGGGAGTGTAAATAAGAAGTGGAACATAAGGGTGGCTGAGTCACCGTGGCAGAGAGTTACTCTCCACCCAAAAAAGCACCTGTCCCCTCCTGAGAGAGGAGAGCTGGGGTTGGATGACCCTGAACTGTGACCCCTCTCGGACCAGTGCCTCCCATCCTGCAAGCTCCTAAACAGCTGGAATGAGGGGGTCTTTCATTTCACAGAGTCACAGAATCACGGGTGGGTCAGGCTGAAGGGCCCACAGGGGCTCACCTGGTGCCACCTCCCTGCTCCAGCAGCGCCATCCCAGGGCACGGGATTGTGTCCAGAGGGTTCTGGAATATCTCCAGTGAGGGAGACTCCACAGCCTCTCTGGACAGCCTGTTCAGTGCCTGGTCACCGCACAGGACAGAAGTTCTCCCTCATGTTCATGTGGAACTCACTGGGCTCAGGCCCTGCCCGTGGCTCTGGTGCCGCTGCTGGGCCCCGGAGCAGAGCCCGGGCCCTGCCCTGAGCCCTCCCTGCAGCCAGGGACAGCCAGGGCTGAGGGCCCCTCTCAGCTGGGGCTCCTCTCGAGGCTGAGCAGCCCCGGCTCCCTCAGCCTGTGCTGGGCACGGAGCTGCTCCAGGCCCTTCCTCAGCTGCGCAGCCTCCGCCGGCCCCGCGCCAGGAGCTCCCTGGCCCTGCTGTGCTCAGAGCCCAGAAGTGAGCACAACATCCTTGTTCAAAACGTGCGAGATCAGGTTTGCAATCAAGTTCAGCAGGGGCAGGTTTCTGACAGGAAATCACTGGGCTGTTGCTCACAGGTAGTGACAGAGCTCAGCTATCACAAAGAATTCTGCTGCCTACCTTCCCACATGCCAATTTGTGTCTTCATTTCAGCTGTGATTCCCCTCTTCGAGCTGACAGCAGCTCTCACCATCTGGAGAGAGGTGTGCTTCTCCCTGGCTGAGCCTTCCAGCGTGGAGCTGCCGGAGGAGCATGAGGAAACATCACAGACTGGGAAACATCAGGTGTTTGTTTCTCCACAGGCTGTTCTGGGATGCCTATAAATGAAAAGTGTGCTCCAAAGTGACCTGAGAGCAAAGGGATGCTAAATACTGGGATCAATCCAGGCTGGGGGATGAGCAGATTGAGAGCAGCCTTGCCAAGAACGATTTGGGGGTGTTGGTGGGAGAAAAACTGGACGTGTTCTGTGGCCTGGGGTGATCCCCCAGCGTGGGCAGCAGGGGAGGGGGATTCTGCCCTTCTGCCCCTGTGCTCAGCTGAGACTCCACCTGCAGAGCTGCCCCAGCCCTGGGGCCAGCAGCACAAGGACCTGGAGCTGCTGGAGAGAGTCCAGAGGAGGCCCCGGAGCTGCCCCAGGGCTGGAGCCCCTCTGCTCTGGAGCCAGGCTGGGAGAGCTGGGAGTGCTCACCTGGAGAGGAGAAGGCTCCAGGGAGAGCTCAGAGCTCCTTGCAGGGCCTGAAGGGGCTCCAGGAGAGCTGGAGAGGGACTGGGGACAAGGGCTGGAGGGACAGGACAAGGGGGATTGGCTTGGACATCAGAGCTCATTCAACATGTGATGTTGATGTGAAATGGGCCATGGGCTCATTCAACAAGCGACATTTCACAGATATGTTTAATTTTGAAAAGTCATTGAAAAATCCCCAGAGCAAAGTGTTCTTGTAAAGTTGAAATGGAGCAGGCTCATTTTCTCTTTTGGGACTTCTGCTGGGAGTTTTAATTCAAGTATGTAATAATTGTTTAAAAAGTCCCAAACCAGACCAGTCCTCTTTAAATCACAAACAGAACAAGATCATTTGGCTTCCGGACTGATTTTTGGAGATTATCTTGAACAGGAAAAACCACAGCTATATAGAAATTCAGAGATGTTTTTGTCCTCATCTGGGGCTGGGTATGACCCATGGGCTGGAGGGAACTGAGTGATTTTCCAGCATCAGCCATGATTTCCATGGTGTGGATTGCTGCTTGATTCACTGCAGATGAGTGAATTATCAGTGAAATATCTGTGTTCTTCTGCCTTTATTAAAGGCATCAAACAAGCAACTGGCACTGCTGAACTACTTTGTCAGGGAGAAGAAAACCTCCTAGGGCAGGAATATCGACAGTTTGTAAACTCCGTCCTGACCTTTCTCCTTCACATAAACTTGGGGGCTGAGTCAGGACAATAAATCTGCTGCATCTCCTACAGGAAGGGAAATGATTACTCATCTCTCCGTGATGAAAGGAACTTTATCCTGAAGCCTGGCTGGTTGGTGATTTGCAGACCTTCCATGGAATGGGAGGGGATTTATGCAGCAGTAACCTGGCCCTGCATGGGGATGCCGCTGTGGGGCACTTCTGTGTCTTCAGAAAGGCATCCAGATGTCTCTGCATTACTGCTGGCCATGGAGGGGAGGAAAAGATGCAGGGAAAAAGATCTTGGCTAAGGTCTAGAAATCACAGATGGGCTACGGGTGAGGCATGGAAAGTGGAGAGCAAGGAATGGGAAGTGGAGAGCAAGGAAGGGATCAATCCAGAATAAGCAAACACAAGAGCAGACAAAGCGAAGAGAAGCAGGATCTCCATGGAGATTACCAATGCAGGTTAATGGAATAAAATATTTTTGCACTGTTTGGAAAGGTTCCTCCCAGGACCTTTGGAAGCAGCAGAAAACGGAAGATGTGCTCCCTCAGCCTGCCAGGGCTCGGGTTGGACATGAGGGCTCTTCCCAAGGAGCTCTTCCCACGCCTTCCTGGAGCAGAGAGGCAGAAGTGGGGTTAATTCCCTCCTTGACAGCAAGAACCAAGAGCTTATTTATGATGGGCAGCAGCTTAGTGGAGCCATGTTTGAGCAGCCCTATAAAGAGCAGAGTGGTTTGAAAGCCCTGAGTGAAAGCCAGTCAGGTTTTTATATTTTTTTTAAAGCCTCATCAAGCTCTAAGCGGAGTTTGGCTTTGGTGCATGGCAGATGGCTCAGGAGATGTTTCTCTGCTCTATACATAGTAATTTTTGACCTAAATCTACTTTTGCCTCTTCTACAGGAAGCATACGTATTTTTGCTGGTGTGGGAGATTTCCAGAGCAATTCCAGGATAGGTTTTCTGGGAAAGGAGTGGGGAAAGCCCACTGCCATCCCCTGGTAGGACAGCTACCCATCCCAGAGACCATGCCAGGTTCTCTGCAGTCAGAACCAACAGCTCTGCCCTCTTGAGGATATGAATGCAGCTGGGCCAAATCCATTGCACCACTGGGACCTCTGTCTGCACCACCCCGAAGTTTTGGGAGCCATTCCTAGCTTGCAGCTCAAGGCTGTGGGAGCAACGTGGGCTTGGAATGCGGCTCATCAGAAGCAGAATCATGGAATGGTTTGGGGTAGAAGGGACCTTAAAGCCCATCCAGTGCCACCCCCGGCCACGGGCAGGGACACCTTCCACTGTCCCAGGGTGCTCCAAGCCCCGTCCAACCTGGCCTGGGACAATTCCTGAAGCGAAGCTGCCTTGCCCCTGCGTGTCACGATGTAGGTGACAGGTGTGTCACGATGGGAGAGTGCCTCTGCTCTGGCTACGGAGGAGCTCGGAACAGCACCTGACAAAATGTCTGCTGAAAACCAAGATGTGTAAGAAGAGGGTGAATTTTCAGTGCGGCTGTATCCGAGATGAGGCAATCCAGGATCTCAGCAGGACCCTGAAGCCTATTAAAATATAATGCCTCTGGTCTGCCAGCACTGCCCTGGTACCTCCAGCGCTTTTTTTTCCAGCACTGGTTGCTCATCCACAGTGCCAGGAGGGGCCGTAGAGATGGGGCAGGATCAGAGGCGCAGATCTGTAGGGTTTGTTTGAACCACCGGTCCCCAAACCCCAGAGCAGGGGGTGTTGCAGGCTCACCTGCAGTGCTCGTGGCAGGAGCTGAGGAGCCCTGGCTCAGCCTCACCTGCTTTGCAGTGGGCAGCTCCTTGCTGTCCCTCCGCAAGGTTTCATCGCCCTGCTCTCCCCGGGGCTTAGGGAAGCGAGGAAGAGGAACTGGAGCCATCAGGGATGCTGTAACACAGGAATCCTGTCAGAGTGCTAATGCGGCTGCATTAGCGCTAATGGGCACCGCCACCAGCAGGCTCTCGGGAGGAGGGAGCATGCCGAGCGTTGAATTCCACTAATGCTTCCTTAATCCAACCAGTCTTTAAAAGAGTAATGAAAAGAGCTCCTGTTTACAAATAACCAGGGCAGAGCAGGGGATTGTGGCCATCTCTGGGCTTTCTTGCTCTTTACCCAGAGAGAGAACAGCCCCAGGCTGTGGGCTCTGCCTTGTATCCTGTTACCAAATCCCACCCTCAGCACCAGGAATCACAAGTGTGTCCTGTTAAATAACCAGGTTGCCTAAGCTTGGTCTGATGTACTGAAACAACATTTGCAAAGTGCAAATCCCGCTGTCGGTTACGTAACTGAATTATCCTTCCATATGCCAGACAGCAATTCTACAGTTAATTGATTTTAATCTAATCATTTGTAGCCAGTCACCAGTTTTAATCAAGCCTGCCCACCCCCAGCCCATCGTTTTGCATGAGCCATCTTTCCAGCAATTACTGGTTTTAATTATATGAAAGTCTGGTTATGTTTCATTAATTCTTGTCACATTACCACAGCCCTCCATTTCCACATCCAGAGTCCAGCCACCTCGGCATCATGATCCATTACAGCGGACAAACAGGAGCGTCCTCGCTCCAGCTTCATTAGATTTGGAATGCTAATCAGCAGGATTCAGAGGAGGCAAAACACGGGTACTCACCCGTTCTCCTCTCCCTCCTCTGCTCTCCACAGCCTGGCTCCAGCACTGGGCACCTGCTTCTGGCCTGGGGGCATCCAAACCAGGGCAGAGGCCCAAATATCTCAAAATGCTCCATTTCGCTTGAGGAAAAGTACTCGGGACCTCCCAGGGGAGGAGGAATATCCCTCACTACTCCAATTCCAAGACTTACCACCAACATGAAATGCATCTTGGGGGTGGGCAAAGGGAAAGGCACAAATCCTCGAGGTTACCATGTGCAAACAGAGCGAGAGTCCCTGTGCAACGGGGTGGGTGCTCTCTCCAAATGGAGGGTGATGGAGGGCAGGGCCAGGGTGAGGAGGAGGAGGTGGAGGAAGGGTGGGAACTGACCTCCAGCAGCATTTGGGAAGGGAAATTGCATGTCATGCACCAGGCAGCACCTGCAAGAGCCTGGACTTGGTGTGAGGCTGGAGAAGTGACTGTAACTGGGATCAGTGGGATGTCCCTGGCTAACACTCAGGATGTGATCCGTGCCAGGGCAGGAGGCAGGAGGCATGAAATTCCCTCCCTTCAGCCCAGTTTGGCTGGCTCTGGAGGCTCAGAAATGGTGGCCCAACACAGGGGCCTTCCAACCTGAATCATTCCATGCTTCCATGATGATTCCGTGGCCCGAGCTGAGTGGGCGGGTGTCCTCATCCTTAGGAAGAGATCGGTTTGGCAGGAAAACTGCGAGCAGAGCCGGATTTTTGAGCAAGTGTGAAGTTCAGAGGCTCATGGATATTTAGAGCTGTTGCTGGAGTGGAGATGTCTGCTCCAGCCTGAGCCCACATCCAGGGCCCAGCTTTAAAAGAGCTCAGTACCACTGGATTACTGAAATGGGATTCCCCCAAAAGCAGGTGCTGGATCCCAGCTGCACGAGCAGCCAGGGCATGTGCAGGAAACCCCTGCCTCTCCTTCCCTCCACATAGCTCCATATTCCCTCTGGGATTTCCAGCAGGGACACAGCCTCACCGGGCAGTGGTGTGGGGCAGGTGGATCCCCAGGGATCAGAGCTGTCCCTGCTCCCGTGGGGGATCCCCTTCCTGCCCCCATCACTGCCCCCAGGAGTCAGTGATGCTGAGATGGAGAACAGGCATCTTCCCCACACCTGGGCTTGAGGGATGAGCCAAGGAGGATTTTGCCTCTGGAAACACTCTGCCTACAGGCTGACCATTGGTCTGGGTGAGTCACCCCAGCCATGGGCTCTGGCTTCTTCCCACTTCAACAAATACCTAATAAAAATGAAAAATTGCTTCATATCTAGTTGGACAGAACAGGAAGCCCTGCTATTCGCACCAGAAAGTGAATATTTCCTTTTCCTAGAGCATCTTTGTTGGAATCCACTTGCTGCAGCCTGCCTGGAGCTGGTGTGGGGGAAGGAGATGCCAGGGAGTCTCATGGGATTGTCCCTGCGTCCTTCCTTCCACCCTTCTGCTGCTGCTGGGGGCGTGTGGGCCTGGAAGAGCCCTGGCCATGGGGCTGGGGGATTTCTGTCCTGTCCTGTGTTTCTAAGGACACCCTCTCACCCCAAGGAGGGACAGAAACCCCCCACACCCAAAAGAGGCCAGAAAAGGGAGCCAATCACTCCAAATAGGATGTCGAACATAAATAATGGATGACCAGTGGAATGGGCTAACGAGGCTTTTATAGACAGCTAATAAAGCAAGCAGGAAAAGCCTCGTTCTGTCTGAGGTAACGCTGCCAGCCTGAGCGAGTAATCTTGGCTCTGGGGACCACTTTGTGTTTAATCCTCCCTTTCCCCATCCAGGTCAGTTTTCTACAGGTATGAATTATTGAATCCAGCCAAATCTTCCCTGCACTCCTGCTAGCCATGGCCTCTGTGGCTGAGGCCTTGTGGTAACACTGGTAGGGCCCCAGCAGGAATGCTCTTGTGGGGGTTTGTGTGTTTTACCTGAGCTAAAATGATCTGTATGACCACTGGAATGGTATTACCACCTTTGCGCTGGGGATTGTGTAGATGATCCGATTTAGCACCTCTCCATGTAATAGGAGCATTTTTTACACATTTATTATGCTGTAGATAAACACTGCATTAATTATTAATTTATAATTTCTAAGGTTGTCTCTCAGAGGGAAAAATGGAGAGTCCTGAGTCGAGTGTTGACATTGGAGGCAGAATCTGAGCCAAGGAAGAGCTGGGGGATGGAGCAAGGTGAGGAGTACAGAGGCATTGTTCCCTCCCAGAGGGAGCTGTCCCCACATCCAAAGGAGAATGTCTGCCAAGCCCGGGAAGATTCTGGTGACCCAGAGAGGCTCCTCAGGATGGCTGGGAGTGACTCAGCCAGGGACAGATTGGGCAGGGCTTGGAACCTGCCCTGGTGGAGGTGTCCCTGCCCACAGCAGGGCGGAATGGGATGAGCTTCCAGGTCGCTCCCCAGCCAGCCCAGCCTGCGATGATTTCGTGGCTCTGTGCTCAGCCCTGTGTTGATTTTGGAGGGTCCTGCCCAGGGAGCTGCTGCAGGTGTGGTGGGTCCTGACCAGGTACACGGAACACCACGTGCAGGGCAGCAACTGCTGGGGCCCGGTGGCTTTGGGGGACGGGAGAAAAGCCACCAGTGTCCTCCCGTGACTTGGTGACTGTCCTGGGGCCACGTGAAGCCATTTTTAATGGGCACTGCCTGGAGCCGGTGAGCCTCTCCCGGCACAAGGATCCCACTGACCGCGTCCATCCCGGACCCTGTGGACAGGAGGGCAGAGCCCATGAGGAGCAGCAGGGCCCAGAGCCGTGTCCAGGGGAGGCATGGGTGGACAGCAGAGGGCTCTCGAGCCCTCAGCAAGAGCAGGGCCCGCCGGGGGGATGCTCGGAGTCCTGCCCGCTTGTCTCAGAAACTCCCCGAGGAATTAAACATCATTTGGAGATAAAGAGGGGAAGAAAGAGAAAAAGAAAGTTGAAAAGTAGAAAGGGCAAAAGAAAGAGAAAGAAAAGAAAAGAAAAGAAAAGAAAAGAAAAGAAAAGAAAAGAAAAGAAAAGAAAAGAAAAGAAAAGAAAAGAAAAAAGAAAAGAAGAGAAAAGAAAAAAGAAAAGAGAAAAGAGAAAAGAAAAGAAAAAAGAAAAGAAAAGAGAAAAGAGATGAAAGAAAAGGGAAAGAAAAGAGAAAAGAAAAGGAAAGAGAAAGTGAAAGAGAAAAGGAAAGAAAAGAAAAAGAAAAAAGGAAAAGGAAAAGAAAAAGAAAAAAAAGAAAAGAGATAAAAAGGAAAGGAAGAAAAAAATGTGAAGAGAAGGAAAAGAATAAAGAAAAAAGAAGGAAAAGAAAAGAAAAAAAGAAGACGAGAAAAAGAAAAATATGAAGAAAAATAGGAAAGGATTAAAAAAGAAGAAAAAGAAAAGGAAAAAGAAAAGGAAGAAAAGAGAAAGCTCTGTTTTCCCGTGCAGAGAACCTGTCTGCAGGGAGCAGTGCTGTGGTGATGGACTGCTGGGTCCTTCCCTTCCCACCCCAGGGATTGTCATCGATCTGCCTTTGCCTCGAATCTGCGCAGGGGAAGGAGAAAACCCCCTCCGTCGGACGGGTTGGGAAGAACCCGGAAGGTTATTTTGGTGTTTCGAGTGGGAGTTGAAGGAGCATGCCAGACTGGGTTTTTCATCCTTCCCGTATTCCCCATTGGAATAAAAAAGCGTTTGCCTTCTCACGCAGGATAGATGCCCCAAAGAAGCAGTGCTGGGTTTCCTGTGCAGGGATTGGGAGGGAGCCCTTCCCTGGGAGCTCCATTTCCTTGGGCTCGTCCACTTCTCTCGTGATCCTCACCTTTCCCGGGTGAAGGTCGCATCTCCAGATCCCCCCTCTGTGTCCCGACTGTGTGATGAGGACAAGGAGACCTCTGCATTTCCCGAATGGCAGCGGTTAATTAGGAACCCCAGAGAGGGAACTGGGGAGCCCAGGTGGGAATTAGGCACATTCCTGTGCAGGCTGTGCCCTGTGCAGTGCTCGGGAGTGCCTGTCTGCCCCTTTAACCCACGGCACGGGCAGCCCCGAGGCTCTGCCGTGTTCTCCGTGCACATCCCAGTCCCAAGATAAAGCTGTTCCATGTGATGGGAGCACGTAGGTTCGGACTCCTGCCATTTCCTGCGCCCAAACCCCCTGCCCTGGCGGGGCGAGGGAAGGAGGGAGAAGCCGAGAGTTATCTCGGCCTTTGCAAAGTAGGGAAGGAAATTGCCAATAAGACCTTGCACCTTGGGATCAGTTGTGGATATTTGCCTTCCTCATTTATGTGTAAATAAGCCCTTTTCTCTCTGACACCAGGCAGGGGCTGCGAGTGTCTCCGGGCACAGAGCTCATCCTGCACCGAACTCAGAATGCGCAGATGGAGTTTTGGAGAACAAAGAGCTAATCCTGAGTGACCTGACATCATCCCCAGCATGGAGAACAAGGTGTTGAGCCGGGCTGCCGCTGAGCACACCTATTAAATGTGTCCTCTCCGCCATGAATTATGTATCTCTGCATTTCCATTTCCCCACTGCCGCTTGTTTGATGAAATTCTCCTCAGCTGATAAGGATTAAGCCACCTTCTCCAAAGCACAGCACCGAAGAGCCCTGTGCTAATAAACCGGGGTGAGTATGCTGCATTCCCGAGGTGTGCCCTGCAAGGTGCAGCATCGTCCCCTGGGGAGGAAGTGCAGCCAAGGCTGGGCATCCAGCTGGGAGAGGTTTGGCAGAAGTGAGGGGATTGTTGTACACAAGGTGAGGGGTGGGCTGCGGGCTGGCAAACCTCCCCCTGCGAGTTCCTCCTCTCAACACCAGTACCTGGTGCTGGCTGAGGGGCTCTGGAGAATCCACACCCCCACCCAGCAGACACTCCAGGAGCAGAGAGGCTTCCCCAGGATGTGGGGAGCACAGGGGATGTTTAGCTGGCTGCTTTCTCTCCAAACCCTGTGGGTAGGAGGGAAGAGATTTACTCAGATATCACAACCCGAGATACCGGCACAGGAGCAATCCCCATCTCTGTCTTCATCTTGCCTTTTGGCTTTTCCCTGGGGAGAACAGGCATCCCTACAAATCCATGGCTCTGCGTGGGACAGGAGCCAAGCCTGCCCCTGAAGCAGCACGAGACACAGCTCTGGCTGCAGCAGCTCAGGGGTTAAGGAGCTGAGGTGTCACACAGCCACTTGCAAGTCCTGGTCAAACACAAAGAGCAGAGCGCTGGAGGACCTGCTGCTCTCCTCGGTGACAGGAGCCAGGGAGGGTTTGTCCTGGTCAAACACTGTCGGGAGAGGGGGAAGGAGTGTGTGTCTCTGGCTTGGACACATTTCTGGGGGGCGTGGTGTCCAAAAATGGGCTCAAGGACAGCACAGTTGTCAGCCCTCAAGAGTTCCCCCTGGACACTCAGACCCTGCAAGGGCAGGAGCATTTCCATGGCAGATCCTACTACCAAGAGAGCTCTCCTCACAGAGAAAGGAGAAACTAGGGTCAGAGTCGGGAAACAATAGCAAAAGAAAGCACTTTTCGTGGAAAAGGGTGATCCCTTGTGAAATCAAGAGACCGGGAGGGGTCTTGGGAGCCAAGCGTTAAGTCTGTGGTGTTAAAGCAGCAAGCGCGCGTCGCCTGTGGGGTGGAGGTGCTGTGCAGCCTCGGAACAGCATGCACTGGCATGGGTGGGTGCCCACCCACTCCTGCAAGGGCTCATGCAGACTCCTCCTCCACGCTGGCAGCTTCCATCCCCAAAGCTGCCAACAGGCTTTCCCTTTGGATTTTTCCACAAAGTTCAGTCTGCAGTGAAAGAAGAAGCCACCAGCTGCCACGAGGATCTTACAGTGCAGAGAAACTGCGGGAAAGAGGGGAGGAGAAACAGCTAAATGACATCTTCTCAGGCTTGACCTCACCAGGCCCAGGAGGTGAGGCCGCATCTCCTGCCTCCATATTCCCGTCAGAGCAGAGGCTCCCGATGAGCAGACAGAGCAGGCCCATGCATCTGGAGGCGCGAGTGGAAGTGGGAATCTCTGGGAACAGCTGCCTCGGGCCACGTCCACGCCGCAGCACTTGCCCTCTGCAGGATGGATAGTTGTCCCTTCCTTGCTTCCCTCCAGCTTATCCCCTGCTTATCCCCTCCCAGCACACCCCCTCCCGTTGCCCCAGGCCTGTCTTGTTCTGTGTCAGACTCTCCCTGATGTCATGGGACATGGCTCCTTGAACAGCACAAGGCAAACAGGAGCACAGCGCCCGGCAGCCCGTCTGACAGGGAGGCAATATTTGCTCTGGTGTTTGTTTCCTGAGGGCAGGGAAGATGGATGGGAGAGCAGGCATGCTGCTGACGTGCCACCCTTGCCTTGCAAAGCCCAGCTCTTTGCTCAGCGTGGGTGTGAGGACACACGGTTTGTGTGTAACCAGGGGCTGGTTACAGCAGAACCCTCCTCGCCCTGATCCCACCACTGCTGACCCAGCCAACATTTGAGGGTGTCATATCCCCTTAGGGTTATTTTCCTGCTGAAAATCAGATAACTGAGGCTGGATTTCTCTTAGCCAGGAGCCTTTTATTTCACTGGACTTGGTGCCCTGAGAGTGAGCTGCAAAAACGGGAGAGCAAGCAGAGCCAAGCACAAGAGGTCCTCCTAAATATCCTTTGCTTTCTGCTTAAACATTGGAGGCAAAGTCCTTGCACAGTGTTCATGAGTAACAAAAATCCCCAGAGCTCTCCCACAGCCCTCTCCAGTGTGCTGTAAGTGGTTTTTTGGCTGTCCTTGGCCTTGCACTCTTGCTCACACCTCCTCAGCCTCTGTGGATGCCTTCAGTTGCTGCAAAGCCCTGTCCTTGACCTCTCTGTGGAGTTTTCTCTTGGCTGCTGTTATTGGAGGACATTTCTTCCCCCTCCCTTTTATCAGAAAGCAGCATAACTGTTTCATGCCCTGTCTCTCAAGTTTATTGTCTGTACTAGCTTGAGTCCACAAAGCAGATGGAGTCCATGCCTGCAGAGCTGTCAGGTGCAAGGTCACCAGCTTCATTCATACCAGTAACACCTGCATGGACACATTTCTCCTCTCATGCTCCTCAGAGGGCAAACAGTTAGGGATGGCAGTGGGAATCTTGCAGGGACATGTGGAGGCACTGACAGGTTTATACAATTACATGTGATTTTGTTAGTCATGAAACCACCAGCAGCCTGCTGCTCTCCACCAAAGTACAGGCAACTTTCCTTAATGAACACGCTAGAAGGGTGTGGGTTGGAGGTGACGTTAAAGTCCATCCAGTGCCACCCCTGCCATGGGCAGGGATGCCTCCCGCTGTCCCAGCTTGCTCCAAGCCACATCCAGCCTGGCCTGGAACTCTTCCAGGAATGGGGCAGCCACAGCTTCTCTGGGAAACATTCTGTGGGAATGCTCCGTGTCCGGTGGTGTCTCCACAGGACCTCTCCCCATGGGACAGCAGCATGAATGGGCTTCCTTTATCTCTGCTTCCTTTCCCCAGCAGTTTTTCAGTAAATCAGAGGAGTCAGATGCTATCAGCACCTGCAACTCTTCTTTTTTTGGAAGTGGTGCAGAAGCACATTGGTGACTTTGAGAGTGCTAGAAAAAAGGGAACAGGAGGTTAGTAAATCTTCCTCTCAGCGGCGTCCATTCTAGTGTCCTCACCCCTTTCCTGGCCCTGCAAAGAGAGGTGACACCCACTCATTCCTCAGCCACATTGCACAGCCCTGCTTTGAGTTCCCTCCTCTCCTCCTGGAAGAGGAAGAGGTGGGTGTGTCATGGGAGAAGGGGAATCACTCCTCGGATGAGTTATTGAAGGGGAAATTTGGTCAGGCTTCCAGTCTGAGTGGTATTTTAGTTGCTGCCACAAAAAGATCTCAGTGCTCCCTCAGCATCGCAGGTCTGAGTGTGATTACGGGGTCCAGAGAGCCCATATCCGGGTGTGCGCAGGGTGAGCCTGTACTCCCTTGGATCATGCCCTTCCCAGAGGAACACAGGCTCCTTCTCTTCCACTTGCTCCTCAGCTTCTGCTCTGCAGACAGGAGTGGCTGCCCCATCCCACACTCAGACCTGACCTTCCCCTTCCTTTGCACTTCCCAGCTTCTTTTCCAGGAGTGCAGATCTGCCATCCATTAATTAACTCAGTACCTGACGGGTGTCAGCATCCTGAAGGGGTTCTGGAACAGCATTGAAAATGATGAAGGCTTGGGAGGCAGTGATTTATTGGTGGAAGATTAAAGGAGTTAAATATGAAAAGCTCAAGTGAATGATGGCAAAAGAGAACCTGAAGCCTGTGCAGAGTGGTTTGAAGGGTATGAACGCCCAAAAAGAAATGGTGGCATTGGTGAGATGGGGAATTTCAGCAAAAGCCCTCGGGAAAGCTCAGGGCAAGCAAAGGGAATTGCACTTTGCCAGCCTGAAGTTACCAGGGTCCACACTTCGAAATTCACTCCTCTAATTTAAAGGCAGTGAAGGATTATTGGCTGTAATAAAGCAGAGACATTATTAGAAGGGCAGAAACTCAGTTTCTCCTTCCTTTTCCCCTCAGTGCCTCGAGTTTCTCTGTGCTCAGCATTGCTGCATCCCCCTGAGCCCCAGGGACCCCTCAGGACCTCCGAGACTTGTCCTGGTGCCAGCACGGATTGCGAATGCCAGGCACAGGCACGGAGATTGTGCTGTCAGAAACTTGCTTGATCAGAACCTTCAATTGGTTTGTGCTGGCCAGGTGCTGCCTCTGCAGAGCGGTGCAGGAAAGCCATAAGTTATCCAGGCTGGAAAAAACTCCTCCCTGTGAGGGTGCTGAGGCACTGAGAAAGGGTTCTCAGAGAGAAACTGTGGCTGCCCCATCCCTGGGGGTGTTTAAGGCCAGGTTAGACGGGGCACCCTGGGATAGTGGAAGGTGTCCCTGCCCACGGCAGAGGTGGCCTTTAGGGTCCCTCCCAAACCCCCACCTGTGATTCTCTGAAAAAGCCTCTCCAGCAGGGCCATTCACAGAAAGATCCATGCGAAGGAGTTATGGATGGGCTGTGCTTCTTTCCGCCAGGGATCCTGGTTTCCTGCCTGGCAGAAATGCTCATTCCCAGCAGCAGTGGCTGCCCTGCCTCGCCCAGTTCCCCCTGTGCCTCAGTGGGCTGCAGAACGTTCAATGACAGCACTGCTAATGAGATCCTCGGTGTCAGTGGGTGTGGCTGAGGTCACTGTCAGACTCCTCCAGTGGCTGTGCAATTAAGCATCCTGCTCTTCTCCATCACTCTTGCGCACAGCCGAGACAATTCCCCCAAACTTCCAAAAGGTTAAAAAAAAGTGTTGAAGTTTTTAGTTTTAATCTTTTTTTTTTCTTTAAAGCATTTGTACCTTTTAAACCAAGCTAATTATACTTTTTTTTTTTTTTTTAAGAGGCAGCATTTTATCAATATAGACAGCTGGGAGTGGGACACCAATTAAAGTCAGGGAGAGAGCTACAGCTGTAGCAGAACACTTGGTTTTTTTTTTTTCCAAAATTATGACATCAACTTAATTGCAACTTGCCAATCCATTTTCCCCCCAATTAATCTAAAGTGCTCTATTCTTAGGAGCATTTTGGAGCTGCGATAAAGCAAGTCAATAACCTGTTTGCTGACCCTCTGCTAATGACTTTTTTAGTTTTATCTCTATTTTTATTGGTGGTAGACACAGGCAAAACCTGCTTAGGAAGTTGTGAGCAAAGTTGTGCTGTGCCTTTTGCAGCGGGCCATCTGGTTTAGCTTCGGATGTGGAGAAAAAGAGTGGCTGGGACGACTCCAAACTGAGATATTAGCTGCAAAAAAAAAGGAAGCAGAGCGATGAACGCTGGCAAAAAGATGCCAGCTGGGCAGGTGACCCCTCTCCATCCAACTTGCAGCAGGACTTTGCTGTGGGGCTCTTTAATCCATGGTGTTGGAGCAAGCCTGGGGAATTTCCAAATTTCCAACAGGAGGAAGAGGGAGGTGGTGCAAGCAGCGGGGAAAGAGCCAAGCAGGAGCCTGGGGCATGTCCCTCAGCAGCTGGTGATCTCTGCTGGGTCAGAAGGCAGCTGCTGACACCCTGCACCTCTCCTGCCTGAGCCCTCACAGCTCTGTCCTGCCCCGGAGCTCAGATTCCCCAAAGCCTTCCCCACCCCTCACTTCCCACAGCTCCATCCTCTGTCCAAGCTCCTGCTCCATGCCAGGACCCCCCAGGCTCCTCCCTCGCCCTGCCCCGTGGCCATGGCTGGGGCCAGAGGTGTCTCACCGGTGAAGCAGGCATGAGGCCCTGTCCCAAAACACGCTGCTGTCTGCCCCATTCCCTGCCCTTCAGCCCCTTGGATTTCCTCAAGGAAATCCCTCCTCCAGGGAGCATTTCCATTGCTTGTAGCTTCCAGCTGCTGTCTTTTCCCAAAGCACCCTGAGAGGGATCCCTGGAGCAGCAAGAGGGAGACGGGGAGGTCTCAGTGCTGGAATTCCTTTGGGGTTGCTGAGTGCTCACAGGCTTCCCAGGAGTGCAACCTGCAATTAGCTTAATTGCTGGCTCTCCTCAGCCTGTGCCAGCCAGGTCTTCTCCAAATAACCCTAGGATATTTGGGGTTGGAACAGACCCACAGGGAGCAGCGAGTGCCGCTCCTGGCCCTGCACAGGACACCCCAACAGTCCCCCCCCGGGCCTGGGAGCGTTGTCCAAACCCTTTGTGAACTCCTGAACTCCAGCTCAAGGATCATTTGAGATCCCCTCCTGGATCTCAAATGGCATTCTCTGTCCTCACTGAGAAGCACGGGGAGCAGCTCAGCAGCCTCTTAACCTTTGCTGCCATAATCTCCACAGCCAGGGCTGCTTTCATCTCTCACGCTCACATGTGCTTCTCCAGCTCCTGAATCATTCCCATAACTCTTCCCCGCAGCCTCTCCCATTTATCTCTCTGTTCTTTTACAGCCTGGGTGCAGGAGCAGATCAATCATTTCAGAATTACTTTCCAGCTGACAGAACCTCCCGGCTCCAGGGCAGCTTCTTCCCCTGAGCACCTCCCCCAGAGCGGGGTCCCCCCAAAGGGTGGGGTGTTCAGCCCCTGGCTGCTCACAGCAAACAGGGACAGGCCAGTTTGGGTGTCTGGGGGGCGTGAGGCCAGATTAGCCAAAAGCAAGGCTGGGAACGACCGGGAGAGCTCAGTTTCACACCGGGATGGGTGCACTGCACCCCTCAAACCAGCACCAGTTTGGCTCTAAAGGATGTGAAGGCTTCAGCTATGTGTGAGCCAAGAATTCCTCCAGGAAGCCCCCGAAGCAGGAGTGGTCCCACAGCCATCGAGGTGCATGAGCTTGGAACACGGAGCATGTGAATAACACATGGATCCAGTGGCTTTTCCAGGACTCATTCACCAAGGAATAAAGGCAGGTGTCAGTACCAGGAGTCTCATGCTACACTGAATGCAGCTTGTCCACAATCCAGCTGCTTTATCCCAAAACTGTGATGGCCTGGGGAGCCTTCCTGGAGCTCTCCCTGCTCTGCAGTGTGGCTGCGTGGTGGGATCGCCCCTGGAGCAGGGCCATCTCTCAGGGCTTGAGATTCCTTACACAGGACTAAGAGATCCTTCCTTGCCCAGGGGGAGAGACCCTCTGCGCTCAACAGATCCTTGCTGAGGCTCTGAATTAACACTAATTATCTCCCTGTAGTTAATTCATTCAGACAGAAATCCCTGTCCAAGCCTGAGACCAAGACTGGAGCTGGCCACAGCTCAGCTCCATCGGGAGTCCGGGCAGTGAGGGGCTCCACTCAGCAAGGGGGTCTGTCTTACCCTTTTGTGCCTTCAGCCTCTGGGCAAATCCTTCTAAATCGATTCTAACTTGATTTTCCTCTGTGTGTTCCACCCCTGTGGGCAGTGATAGCGGACCTTGCCACTGAGCTTTGTTCAGCTGCATTTTTCTTAAGCTTATATTAAAACCACTTTTGCCAATACCTTTGATGGGGATCCTTTCAGGGACCCTGAGCTGCTCATTCACGACAGACTGTGCCCACAAAGGGTCGGTGCAGTGAAACCCCTCCCTCCCTCCCCGCTCAGCCCGGGGCTGTGCCCTGCCGGTAGCTGTAAATGCTGTCCCAGCCTGGCTGTCCCCTGCTGTAATTTCAGGCCATGACTTCTGCTGCTGCCCCTGGAAGCTCCCCCTTTGCAATGACCTTTTGCATAATTGATCACTGTTATTGTCTCCTCTCCCCGTCCTCCCTCCAGATTAAATGACACCGATTGCTTCCCAGTAGCTCATGTTTTCCTGGCCTCTCATTATCCTCACTGCTGTCACATGAGCGCCCTTTGGGCTGTCCTTGGAGTGAGATGCTGAAACTGGACCCAGCCGTGCAGCCTTGGGCTGTAAGGGGAGAAGAGGCACAGTGCCTCTGTTGCTGTCCCCTCCTCTGTGTCAGCCCTGCAGAGATCACCCAGAGGTCTGGGCACATCTGGAGAGGGCAAATAAAACTGGATTCCCTCTCTGGGCAACCTGTGCCAGGGCCTCCCCACCCTCAGCGTAAAAACCCCTTATATTGGGTGTGAATCTTCCCTCTTTTAGTTTACAGCCCCCTCCCACCTTGTCCTCTCGCTGCAGGACCTACTGAAATGTCCATTTCTCTTAAACCCCTTTAGATATTGAAAGGCCAGGAGGATGCTGCTTCTGGAGTTGTGCTGTTTCCCAGAAGGATCATGGAGGAGTGGATCTCCAAAGCCAGCCTCGCTCAGGGAGCCGTGGTGGCAGCCCAGAAATTCCTGGGGACACTGCTGTCACAGAAGGTAAGGCTGAGGACGTGTGACAAGAGGAAGAAAATGAAGATGCTCTTGAGCTTTCCAAAAGTGTGATGCACCATTTGTCTGTGCCAGAAGCCCTCACATTTGTCAAAGCTTAAAGAGAGACAGACATAAGTGAGCTGGGGAAAAAAACCCATCAGTGGGAAGCAATTGGGAGTTGTAGGAATGAAGCAGCTCAATTTGATTCCCTGTTCACAAAAGAAATCTCTAGAAATCACCAGACCCCAGTTTTGCTGGTGATGATTCTCTAAATGAATGAGTCTGGAAGTTTTATGAGTCTGTGCTGCAGGTTACTGGGGAGCTGTTTGACATGAAAACCATACCATGTATTTGAAGGTTTCTTAAAGGGAAGAAAAAAAAAAAGCTGTTTACAAAGTGCCCCAAATTTTACACTCTTCAGGCTGTTTCTTGCTCAAGGCAAAGATTTCTCAGGGTCAAATTTCCACCCAGGTGAAGCTTTTGTGGTGCACTAACAATATATTGAAAGCCCCTGTACCAGTCAGTGGGAGGCAGCCTCCTAGGAGTCTCCTGAGGATTTTGGCTCCAGCTGAAACTGTTTGTGCATTTACTTGTGGAAATCCCCAGTGCAAGAGCTGACCTGCCCCACCACGGCCCAGTGCCCAAACACCAACTCCCTGCAAACCTCTGCTGCACCAGGATTTCTCCTTCTGCTCTCTTTTCACTAACCCATAGCAGAGATACTATTTTTGTTCAGATGGGACTTGCCCAGAGCTAGCTGGAGACAACAGCCAGGACAGCAATCAAAGCAGGAGGAAATGGAGCAGTTTTATTCCTGCAGTGTCACCAAACCTCCAACTTCCACCTGGGAGCAGTGAGGTCAGGGCTAAGGAGTTCATACAAAGACAAAAAAGTCACTTGAGCTGGAAAAACTCTGCACAGGATGGAGGATTTACCTAAACCAGGCTCACCCTTGCAGCCTTTATGCATCCTATCCATTCCTATCCACACCCATCCAAGCAGGACAGAGCCAGGCTCCTGTTCTGTGCAGCTCCTTTGGAAATGAAGGAAATGATGGCCAAGAGGACAGCAAAGTCTGAGAAGAGTGCACATATCCTGTGCTGACTGTACTCTTCCTACAGCTGGACCCTCTCTGGGCTCTTCAACCACTCTGCTCCCCTTGCTTTGCACACCTGGGCTGGCAAAAGGCGTCATGGGAGGGAATAACATCCCAGGAAGGAATTGCCCCTCCAAGAAGGGAATCTTTCCCCATTCCTCTTGTTCTTTTCTCTGTGCTTGTCATCTCCCTGAGATGAACATTTTGGATTTCCCCTTGCAGAGGTCAGAAATACCCCTGGAAGATAGCTTGGAGAGGGACAACCACCCCCATCCCAGAGGGGCCTGAGGTGCACCAGGGATGTCTCCCTGACCTTGGCAGGAGCTGCAGAGGCAGGAGGCACCCCTGGGACTCAGAGGGTACAGCTTGTGGCTTTTTGGAGCACGGTCTTCCTGGCAGTGCAGCCACCAAAGTTCTAACGAAAGGTTTTCCTATTTCCCTGGCGCGTTATTTCAACAACAACAAAAAAAGCAATTTCCCAGTCGGTTTTAGTTCTTTTTGATATGCTGCCTTTATCTTTGGCGCTTTGTCGTGCTAAATAGCTGCTGCATTTCACACCAGGAGAGCACAAATCCCTGTATTTCTGCCCCAAAAGGGCAGAAATAAACATGGATGTAGTCACAAGTGAAACCACTCATTCTATTTTTGTCTCCCTTATCTCTGGTACTCCAACAAGATTTCTCCCAAGTCTTTCTTCTCCTTGATCTCGCGTTTTTCTGTTCCCATCGTCTTCTTATCCTCTTTTCTTCCTTCCCTGGGTTTCTGGAGTCTCTGCCTTTCATGCACAAAGCCGGCAGCTCTCTTTAATCAAACACAGCAATTAAGAAACTCTCAATTACAAGTGTCACCCATGTCATGATTTATTCCTGGCTTCAGGACTCTGAGTTCACTTATTATTGCTGTGTCTGGAGAAGTCTGAGGGGGATGAAGTGCAGGGAACTGGATCCCAGGTGCCCCCAGATGCAGCATCCCTGCCCGCAGCAGCCCCAAATCGTTATTGAACTCAGCAGCTGAGACGTTCTTGTGTGATTGGGAAGGAGGTGGTTCCCAGATGAGCCAGCACTAACAGGCACACAGGGCACAACAGAAGCAGCTCATTTCTTCTTCTTTTTCTATTTTTCCCCCCCAGGAATTAGGAATCCTACACTTCGCTTCTTCCCTTTGTACAAGAGAAACATGGAAGTGGAATTATCATCTTTTAATCTCAGAATTAAAGCCCCAGAGCTCTGTCTGCACTAAACCACAGCCCCGAGGAGGTTCTGAGCAGCCACAGCACTTTGGTCATTCCCTGAACCCAGGGTGAGGGCTGCTCACAGGTGAAATTTGGGGAAGGAAGGGGAAAGGGAGACCACTGGACTTCTGGCTGTGTTATGTGAGGGAAAAGGTCATTTTCCCCTTCACAGGAGACATGCACACATTTAGACCATCCCTTAGAAATCTGCCCCTTCTCAGGGGCTGCGCCTAGCATGCTTTTATTTGCATTTTGTGCCTCTGTACAAGAAAGAATCAAGAGGCCACCAAGAAATGCCAGCAGAGGGGACAGAGCATTCTCCTGTCACAGTGCTCTCTTTGGGCATGACCTGCCCTCTATCCCCTGGCACCCCTGCTGCTCCCCCACCCGCCTCGGTGCCATTGGTACTATTTCCCACTCTCCCCTGCTTTGCCTGGCATCCCCTTGAAGGTTCCCATTTCTCCTTGGCTTGATTGATACCCCTGCAGAGGATCAGTGGTGCTCGCCCCATCCATCCTTGCTGTGACAGCCACGCGACCTGCAGTGCTCGCTCCTGTCCCCACCGACCTCGCCAGCCTCTGCTGGAGGGCGCTGGGATCAGCAGCACAGGGGCAGAGCCCCGATCACTCTGCAGGGAGCAGGGAACATCCTGGGACAGCGTGGGATCATAAGCAGCGCCCTGGTGAGGGGCTGTCATTCCTGCAGTCAGTTAAAAAGGAAAGTGGAGACAGAGTGGTTTAGGAGTGCCAGGACAAGGGATAGGGGCTAAAGGGAGGGGAGATTCCCTCAAGAAACAGGGCAGAATTTCTGTCATGAGGGTGGGCGAACCCTGGAACCGGTTGTCTGGAGAGGTGGGATCCTCTGATTCTGTGATCCTGTGATTCTCCATCCACTCCAGGGGCCCTGCCTTTTAGAATCATAGAATAGAATCACAGACGGCCTTGGGTTGGAAAGGGCCATAAATATCACCTTGTTCCACCCCCTGCCAAGGCCTGGGATGCTTCCAGGGATCCAGGGGCAGGCACAGCTGCTCTGGGCACCCCCATCCTCACAGGGAAGGATTCTTTCCCAATATCCCACCTATCCCTGCCCTCTGGCAGGGGTCCAGGCTTTTTTCCCCCATGGATTGTCCTGTGATGGGGATTATCTCTGTGCTCCCCCACCAACCCACTGTATTTTTATTTTGTTTAAATGCAGAGAGGGCTGAGTCCGTGGCCTGGGGGGGCTGCTCTGCCCCGTGTCTGCAGGGGCTGTTCCAGCAGCTCTTGGCTGTTCCCGGTGTTCGGGGCTGATGGAGGTGGATGCTCCCACTCCACGTTCCCTCTGTTTGTTTCACTCCCTCCTTTGCTTGCGTTCAATTATTTCTCCTGCCATATTCATTATTAATATGCACATTTGCTGCCTAATGTCTCCCTCCTTTTCCATTATTTAACCATACCCCGACTACGAGTGGTGTCCTCTGGCTCAAAAGCTGCCTCTTAAATTAAAGCTGCAGGTTTGTGGCGGCCAGAGGAGATGAGAGGCGTGTGTGAGAGCCTCCGTCACCCTCCGGAACTCGGCTCAGCGCCGGCACGTGCTGCTTCCTGGGATTCCCAGCCCAGGGGGATCTGAGGGCGCTCAGGGCCTGCTGTGCTTGACAGAGCCGTGTCCTTTCAGCCTTGGCCAGCCGGATGGGTGTGTAGGCACACATTTCATCCCTTTGGGGCCCAGCTGTGTTTATGGGAGCCAAAACACTCGATGCACGTGGAGGCAGGTGGATGGCTGCTTTGGGGGGATTCAGCGAGCCAGCAGAATCACATCCTGGCACCTCCAGAGGGATGGCAGGGAAGGTGCTTGTGGCTGGCTCATTTCTCTGCTCTGAGCACAGCTTGCACCTGGAATGTGTCCTGGCTCAGGAAAAGGGGGGGTGACAGCAGGGGTGGCACTGGGATGGCGGAGGCTGCCCAGGAGATTAGGGTTGGCCAGTTGGGATGTTGTTCCCTGCACAGACACCCGGCCACAGACTCCCAGCTTTTTTTAGGCACTGCTCACTCCTGCATCTTCTGTTCCCAGAACATCTTCTGCAATGGCTCCCCCGAGGAATGAGGAATGCAGGAAAATTCGCAGCTGGGACTTCAGGGAACGACATTCCAGCTGTTAACCACAGCTTTTTTTTACAGTTCCCTGGAAACTGGAAAGCTGTGATTTGCTTTGGGCTTGCCTGTCTTATCACCAGGGTCCAGAGAAACCCTTGTGTGCTTCAACATCCTCAGGCCAGGAGAGCCCCAGCTCAGCCCTGGGACAGCTGGAGGTGTCACCTCCCTGCTGGAGGGGACAGGCAGGGCTGTGTCCCTTCTGCTCCAGGTGTAGGAGACCAGTGCAGCAAGACTGAATGTGAGGCCTTTGGGATAGGAAGGTGACACTTTTAGTCCAGCTGCATTCCAGTCCCTCGCTCCTGAATTTCCCCCACTCCCCCTCTGCCGCCCACATGTCTGCCACTGCCCAGGCCTGTGTGCCTCAGTCTGCTCAGGATCATCCCAGGAATGATGCAAGGCCTGCAAAATGTCTGGGCCTTTCCCTCTTTCTTGGACTCCTCTTCGTTTGCAGTAACAAGTATTTTTTGGAAAGGGGTCTGTTGCTGGTGTCTTTTGCCTTAAAATCGTGCTTATTTTGGCTTTTGTGATTCAGGCAAAGCTGCTGCATCTCCTTCCTCTGGCGCTGGGCATAGATCTGTCCTGCCTTGGGGTTGTGGGGGCCGTACCCCATCAGGCAGGCTGGGAATTGAGCTTTCCCCTGTGTTCCCAGTTTGATTACCATCAACAGTGTCTCCATTTCTCAGCATGCCGTCCCCATCCACCTGGATTTATTGTTCCTGCAGGTGCTTTCCCATCTCCCAGACCACAGGTTTTGGAATAGCTCTTTATTTGTGCCCAGCCCGTGCTCCAGAGCACTCCTGCAGTCACGAGAAATCGTGGGGGGGAAAAGAAAGATGA